>NC_062537.1:7921328-8521328 GCF_022655615.1 Tachysurus fulvidraco | reverse complement strand
ATGCCTGACTAAAGAGATGAGTTTTTAATCTACATTTAAACTGGGAAAGTGTGTCTGAGCCCCGAACACTATCAGGAAGACTATTCCAAAGTTTGGGAGCTAAATGAGAAAACGCTCTACCACCTTTAGTAGACTTCGATATTCTGGGAACTACCAAAAGTCATGAGTTTTGTGATCTCAGAGAGCGTGAAGGATTGTAACGTGTTAGAAGACTAGTTAGATACATGGGAGCTAAACCATTAAGAGCCTTGTACATAAGTAGCAGCAGTTTGTAATCAATTCTAAACTTAACAGGTAGCCAGTGTAGAGATGATAAAATTGGGGTTATATGGTCATACTTTCTTGTCCTAGTGAGAACTCTGGCAGCTGCATTTTGGACTAACTGTAGCCTATTTATTAAAGATGCAGGACAACCACCTAGTAATGCATTACAATAGTCCAGTCTAGAGGTCATGAATGCATGAACTAGCTTCTCAGCATCAGATACAGACAGGATGTTTCTCAGCTTGGCAATATTTCTAAGGTGGAAGAAGGCTGTTTTGGTAGTATGGGCGATATGATTTTTAAAAGATATAACACCGAGGTCTTTCACTGTCGAGCTACTAGTAACAGTACATCCCTCTAAATGGGAGTTAAGTTGTGAGAGTTTCTGTGCACTTGTTTTTGGACCTATAAGTAGTACTTCTGTCTTATCAGAGTTTAACAACAGAAAGTTGCAGCTCATCCAGTCTTTTATCTCTCTAAGGCATTGAGTTAATTTGGACGCTTTGGCTATTTCATCTGGTTTTGATGAGATATATAACTGTGTGTCATCAGCATAACAATGGAAACTAATCCCATGTCTTCTAATAATGTTCCCTAATGGAAGCATGTATATCGAGAAAAGCAGAGGTCCTAGAACTGATCCTTGAGGGACCCCATGATTAATTGGTAATAAACTGGAGGATTTACCATTTAATTCTACAAAATGGTATCGGTCTGACAGGTAGGATCTAAACCAACATAAAGCCTGTCCGTGAATACCTGTGTATGCGATCTAGAAGAATGTTGTGGTCTATAGTGTCGAATGCAGCACTAAGGTCTTGTAGAACTTATAAGGACATACAGTCTTGGTCCGAGGCTAAGAACAAGTCATTTGTAACTTTAACAAGTGCAGTTTCTGTGCTATGATGGGGCCTGAAACCTGACTGAATCTCAAGGTCTCAACATCTTCAAGGATGTTGCTCTCCTGTAAGAAGGAGCTCAGTTGAACAGACACAACCTTTTCAAGTATTTTAGACATAAACGGAAGGTGTGAGATAGGTCTGTAATTTGATAGTTCATTTGGGTCTAAGTTAGGTTTTTTGATGAGTGGCCTAATAACTGCCAACTTGAAAGACTTCGGGACGTAACCTAAAGATAACGAGGAGTTAATGATATTAAGAACTGGTTGCTAGAGCAAGATACATTAAGGATTTTTTCGAGTGCATGTGCGATAGTGTAACATTAAGGACAAGCACTTCAAAAGAACTAAATCTATGCTGTGTTCTCCTGGTAACAGTAAGGAAATCACTAAATATTGTGGCGACACCACCTCCACGACCAGTCAGACGAGGCTCGTGTTTATAGATATATCCTGATGGTGTAGACACGTTTAGACTGATATATTCATTTGGTTTAATCCAAGTTTCGGTAAGGCATAGTGCAGTAAGGCTATAAGTGGTATAAAATGAGTGAGCGAGTGTGAGTAACATGTCTGGTGCTTATAAAGGTGTGCAATCTTGCATATGTGAAGTCAACTCATTAGCTGAATGGGTTCCCTGTGCATCACATACTCAGTTGGGCCCTTGTCTTGATTGAACTGATGTGTTTAACTTTTTCTCACAATCCACCTAGAGGTAGCAGATTGTTATATCTATCCTAAAAGAAAATAAGAAGGAACATGTCCAATCTCTGAAGTCTTTGTCAAACACAAGGTGGAGCTCACATGCACAAGCAACCAGCATACTTTGTGTGAAATATGACATTTTACAGTTTTTCAGTCCCTTCGAACAATAGCAGATGATAATCAAAACCTGACCACTCATACTGTAATGAGGCTACGTGTCTCTATGCAGATGGAGAAGCTTAAAAACTTAAAAAGTTTGCCCTTGACTTGTCTAATGCTCTGTGATCAGTTTGAGTCAACAGCCAAGAACATGTTATGTGTATCACTGACCTACAAAAGTGATATTTAAAGAAAGAGACCAGATGAGTCAAAAGTTTCAGGTTTGTGTTTAATGTCATAATTGACAAACTTGTGGCTGAGCTTTATTATCTTCTCCTCATGTGCTCTGATTACTTGTCCTATTTATACCTGTTTCCTTGTGGGTGTTGTTTTTGAGTCCTTTCATCTTTTGTTTCCTGATCCTGTGTTTGAATTTTTCTTTTGTTCTGTTATTTTAAATAAATCCCACTGTTCTGTTGCTATCTATGCATTTGTGACTGATTTATTCCCGAGGAGGCACCCGTTTATGACATTTATGCCGTTTAGCGAGGCGAAGGAGACACTTTGTGACATTTTGTGAGTCATTGCTTACTCCAGTATAATGAAACATTTTACTGAGGTAGACCAAGGGGCACTGATCTTCATGTAGTCCTGTGGCTTATTCCATTTAAACACAGACAGATCACTATGGCGTTAACTACAGTACATAGTGAAGAATGAAAAGGTTACGGCAGATGAGGTATAAGTTAAATTAATTAAGTTAAATTAGCATTGATTCCTGTAACTAAAACATAAACAGATTACACAGCAAGTCAAATCCATATTTTTACTGCTGGTTAATTTATTAGCAAACTATGTAACATTAGTCATGCTGTCAAGTCTACAACTTCTAACTCCCACCGGGCACCATGGCCTACAAATACGACTGCATCAGACTCCACGTCTCATAACACTCACGCAATTCCCTGCTCAGTCACTGTCTCGCTGATCACACACAGCTGTTTCCAATCACCATGCACTCTCAGTCAGTTTAAAAGAACTTTCAGTTAATTCATAACAAAGTATACGTTCGATTGAACTTTGTCGTGATATTACCAGGCCTTACAGTCTGTGTTTACTGCTCAGTTTTAACTTCACCTCATGTTAGTGGATTTTGTATTTTGTCTAGGGTTGCCACCCGTCCCGTGAAATACGGAATCGTCCCATATTTACAGGTAAAATGACTGTAATGATTTGTCCCGTATTTTACATAGGTCATTATTATACAGCATCCCATGCAAATAACCACACCCGCATTGTGTGGAGATGTGTCCTATTCTGCCCCTGATTGGGTAATACTCGTTGCCACCGTTGGTTTGATTGCTTTGTTTTAGGGTTACGTGCCGTGAATCACAGCCAATCAGAGTCAGAGGAGGGCGGGACGCCACCTCGCCGTTTTTTTTGACAGAGTCAGAGTGACAGAAAATCCATATGAAACGATGGCATCTCCAGATACCCCCCCCACGTCCAGCTCTGAAAGTTTCAGAGCTGAAACGAAAGTGGATGCAGAAGTACAGACGTGAGTGGGAGGAATCGAATAATTGGCTGGAAAGGGTTAGCAGTGGAAAGGATCTTTTCTAGAATGGCCAACAAATGGAGTGACAGCAGGAACAGTTGCTCTGTGGAGCTCATTACGAGTGAGCTCTTTATCACTTTTAACTTTGAGCAGTCCTGTTCAGAGTTTTAATGTAGCTGTTTGAAAGACAAACAGCTTCTCAGTGCTGCACGGACTGACAAGAAGTACACTTATAAAAGAAAGTAGGCCTGACATGCTCCAATACTGCACACTACTACTTCTGGTCCGCTGATATTCACTGATACACTGATATACATCCATGGATGTTATTATCTTTTAATATTTTTAGGAATACATGTTTTAAGTTATGATATACCACCACTGGCATGCCATCGGGACTGTGGTCATCGTGGCCCTGAGGGGTGTGGCCCCCGCTGTGGCAGGCATCCCTTATTTTTCTGTATTGAAGCTGGCAACCCTAGTTTTGTCTCATCACCTTGATACTGCCTTTTGTTGACACTGACTTTGCTAGATGTTGTAGAATTGTTTGTGCTCTCTATCTAGCTTATAATATATAATTAACAGTTTTAGATAAAATAAGTAACTTTTCACATGAGAAGGTGATCTACAGAAACTTGCTGTCAGGAACTACTGGGACAGTTCCCTTTCAGACCACTAGAGGGTACTGACAGGCATTTCATCATATCTGGCTTTTCTGTTTATTCCCCACACCATTCCTATTGTTCTGCTTTCCTGCCATGTCACGTGTTCCCCATTTACCCTAATGTTTTGCCCTATACACTAGTCCCTTTGCATCTGTCTGTCAATTGTTGTTGTTGTTGCTGTGTTTACTCGGTACAGTCAGATGTGTTTCCAGGCTCCCATGTTATTAAGTTTTTTTTTGTTTTTTTACTCATGGTGTGTATGTGTGTTCTGTGTAAGTCTCTTTTTTTTACTTTTGTGAATTTAAAGTTGTGCTTTTACTTGATCCTACATTTGGGTCTGATTCTCTGCACATGGTTGATCAACATTACTGCAGATATCTGGGTTTGATCCACACATCAGGCAGTGTCTCCTAACCATTACTTACTTTCAGTTACATAGATTTTGCTGGAGGTTATGGTGGCCATTTGATAACTTCAAGATAGACTTCATGATAAAACTGGAATCAATTTCCTTGTCATTTATAATCATACTGTCCCGTATCACCCAGATGAGTATAGCTTTTCAGTCTGGATCATCTCAAGGTTTCTTCCTCATGTCGATTTTCATTGCCATGATCACATCTAGTTTCCTTATTAGGCATAAATTAATGATACATTTTAAATTTATATACTGAATTTTTATATTTCTGTAAAACTACTTTGTGTTCATGTCCATAATTAAATGTTCTATACAAATACAATTTAAATTTAAATACATTTTTAAATTTTCAACAAGATATATTTAATTTCTCTCAAGTACATTTTCACCTCTGAAAGCCACCCAACTATGAACAGAAAGTAAGCCAAGCTGTGTCTCCATGTCACCGTGGTCAAAAGATTTAATTATTTTAAGTGCGATATGATCCATTCTTTTATATACTGTATAAATATACTTAGCCCTTCTGCCTCAAATAATTTCACCTGAGGCTAACCTTAATGATTGTAAATCAAGACAGTGCATCTGTGTGTGATCCATGCAGGATCTTGATGTGTTCCAGGCAGTATATTTCTTCCAGGAACAAGCACGATCACATGATGTAGTGATTTAATCTTGCCATGCTCTCTCTTTCGGTGTTCTCTCTTTCTCCGTGTCTTCCGCCTATACACTTGTGTTCTAAAATCTGCATGCTATCACGAACATCAAATGCTTTTATTTCATCCATTACACAAACTCACAGTCTTATACTCCCATGTTCCCCTGTATACAGTACCTCCCCACTGTGCAAGGCCTGAGAAAGGGAATGAAGGGTCTGGGAAAGTAGCACCAGATAGAATCTATCTGCTTTGAGTTTGCTCAAACAAACAAGCAAATAACCGCAAACAGCGTGCATGTTGTGTGATGCTTATACTGTTATAACAGGAATTAAAAATGCCATTATACCATTCTGACAGTGAAAAGTCATGATCATATCAAAAGCAGTTTTGGGTCTTTTTTCACTTCATGTGTTTTCTCTCATCCGATAGCTACTGTACCTGATTTCTTAAAACTGTTCCATCTACATTAGGCCACATACTGTAAATGCGTCTTGGCGAATCGGATATCAATCCGATCTTTCTACTCCCGCCCAATATGCAAATATATTTGACCTCATTTCCGGGGTAATTGAAATGGAACACGCATTGGTGTATGTGGTTACTACAAAAAACAGCATTTACTGTTTGCTGCATTTTCGTGATGCACGACTCGCGAGTCACCCGCGAGTGGCGTACTTCCGTTTAGGAGGAGTATACTGTAGCGCTGATGTATGTGGCTTGACCAACCACATGCATTTACACCTGTCCAGTTTCATCCGAAATGCGTCCCAGACCACCTCCTGAAGTGGTTTGAACGATCGGATTTATATCCGTCTCGAAAACGTTTCGGAGGGCATTTAGACCTGGTCTTTTTACGATCAGATAGCTATCCGATCACAGAAAACGCATGAAGTGACCAGGTGTAAAAACCTCCTGTGTGTGATCCATGCAAGATCGTGATGTGTTCCAGGCAGTATTTTCTTCCAGGAACAAGCACGATCACATGATGTAGTGATTTAATCTTGCCTATAATATGGCTCCAGATTTAAAAGTGACCAAACTAAGATTAAATTATATTGCATAATTGTACATAATGTTACTGTCTAGTATTAGTAAACATTTTGAGGTAACCAAATAAATGTATATATGTTCAAAGCGTAAGCTGAAAGTGCCCCCTTCTGTTCATAATCCTGTTAAACGCTCCCTGTTCTATGCTCTCTCTCTTTCTCTCTTTCTCCGTGTCTTCCGCCTATACTCTTGTGTTGTAAAATCTGCATGCTATCAAGAACATCAAATGCTTTTATTTCATCCATTACACAAACAGTCTTATACTCCCATGTTCCCCTGTATACAGTACCTCCCCACTGTGCAAGGCCTGAGAAAGGAAATGTATGGTGGAAATGAAGGGTCTGGGATAGTAGCACCAGATAGAATCTACAGTATCTGCTTTGAGTTTGCTCAAACAAAGAAGCAAATAACTGCAAACAGCGTGCATGTTGTGTGATGCTTATACGGTTATAACAGGAATTAAAAATGCCGTTATACCATTCTGACAGTGAAAAGTCATTATCATATCAAAAGCAGTTTTTAAAAACAAGTTTTGTACATTGGATTACAAATTGCTTGACTTAGTTGTTTCTTTAAAATGTCTTTAGATGGCAGAGTCGGTTATTTTCAGATTCAATGAAAACTCCATTTTGGGGCGCCAACCTTTAATTGACACAGTTGATAAAATAAGATTGATTTGATTAGAGAGCTTTGTAATTCCATGCAAGCATTTATATAGAGTAAAATGAAATGGCCTTATTCAAAGCATTGATGCCACTTTACTGAGTGACAATATTGAAACAATATGTAGAGCAACATGCACAACAATGTACAACAGGCAATAAATCTTAAGGTGTGTGTCAAGTTCCTTGTAATTTATTTTGACTGATTGAGATTAAAAAACAGGGCTTGAAATGCATTTAAGGCCATTAGTTGAAAGCAATGTTACTTGCTTATACTGATATGGTATGATATGGTATGCTACACACTGCTCAAACTTCAACAGTTCAACACTGGACTACACACACACTGCATTCATACTGCATCTATACACAATGGACTATACACACACTGCATTTATTTTAGTATAACAATCTATCTGACAATAAGCTATCGGTACCACAGGACATTTCTGTATCTGTACAGTCTATTGCACCTTACATGTTACATATATACAATACAGACCACAAGTTTAAACACACCTTCTGATTCAAAGAGTTTTCTTTATTTTCATGACTATGAAAATTGTAGATTCACACTGAAGGCATCAAAACTATGAATTAACACATGTGGAATTATATACATAACAAAAAAGTGTGAAAAAAAAGACCCCAAACACACCTCCAGGCTGTGTAAGGGCTATTTGACCATGAAGGAGAGTGATGGGGTGCTGCGCCAGATGACCTGGCCTCCACAGTCACCGGACCTGAACCCAATCGAGATGGTTTGGGGTGAGCTGGACCGCAGAGTGAAGGCAAAAGGGCCAACAAGTGCTAAGAATCTCTGGGAACTCCTTCAAGACTGTTGGAAGACCATTTCAGGTGACGACCTCTTGAAGCTCATCAAGAGAATGCCAAGAGTGTGCAAAGCAGTAATCAAAGCAAAAGGTGGCTACTTTGAAGAGCCTAGAATATGACATATTTTCAGTTGTTTCACACTTTTTTGTTATGAACTAAATGTTCTCTTTGAATGAGAAGGTGTGTCCAAACTTTTGGTCTGTACTGTATATATTACATGTATATAATATTTATACTTATATATATTATTTATATTTATACTTGTACATACTTATATATATGTGTGTAGTGCATTGTAAATGTCTAGTAGTATACTGTGTGTACTGACTTTGTATGAGCACATTGCATCTTTTCCACATTTGCACATTTCAACTGGTACTATGCATTTTGCAAATTTTTTTAACCTGTTTGTAAATTGTTCTAATTTCTGTTTCTTAACTACTGTATGTAAATGGTTCTGCAATTCCTGGAGCTCGCTCCCAAGAATTTCACTCACAATGGCACATTGACAAAAGACAGTGCAAACAAACAATACAAGACAATACACAAAAGCTGCACTGACCAGTGTAAATAATGTGTGTTCTATATGGCATGTGCAGAAATACTGGAATTGTAATGTATTGTGCAAAACAGCAATTGACTGAAATGTGTATTTTAGTGCTGCACGATTAATCATATCGCAATCGCAATCACGACATCAAGCCTGTGCGATTATATGATGCAAAATGCTGCGATTTTATGAAATAAATAAATGCATGTGTGGATATGACAACCCATTCTCTCTGAAAGCTGTTTGCCTATTTCATACAATACACCGCTATCTGCTAATTATAAAAAAAAAGACCAGTGAGTTTCAGTTTAGGCAGTGGCACATGTGGCGCGTATGGTCATGTTGTGACTTTTTCCGGTGTGCAGTGCGGAACGGGTGAAGATGGATGCCGAGCAGACGGACACTGAACTGGTGGCCAGAAAACATGCTACCTCTGTTATATGTAGTGTTAATTTTGTCAGACGAGATGAAATATGTTCGTCAACAACCTTTTCATGACTAAGACGAGACGATGACAAGACTGCACCACTGTCCAAAAACGCTGACTAAGACTAAATTAACATGCACTATTGTTGACGAAAAAAGATGAGACGAAAATGTTTTGTATAAAATAAAAACTAAGATAAAATCTCTCTTCATTTTTGTCTACAATTGTCTCTGTTTTTTCATCAGCTGTTACACCTTTAAAGTAAAATATTAGAACGCTTTTTTTGCTTATTGCTTATAGCTTATGTCCCGATGACCCGTCTTTGCATTACGATTAAAAGCAGTATCAATAAAGTAAAAAATGTGATGTGCAGTCAAGTTCGAGTGTATGCACTGTTTAAACGAGTGTTCTCAACTTCTCACGGATACTTTTGTGATTTGTGGAGTTTTGACAAGGTTTGTAGCCTTGATATTGTTTCTTATTCAAAAGTGGTGACAGAAAAAACTCTTTACCCCCAACCTGAAACCTCTTCCCATGCCCCTGTCAGAATCACATCATAATCAAAAGTAATAATTAGGCTTAAAAGCAAATGTATATGTAAGGGAATCAAATTTAATAATTACATGTAATATTGCTCCAAACGACAAACAACGGCCGATAAACTGGAAGTCAATCATTTCCTATGGAGAGTCGCAAAGGCGCTGCGTGAGGTGCCGACCATCCGTGGATCCGTAATTTTTGGATCCGTTTTGAGCATTGGATCCGTTAAAAAATTTTAACTTGTGCAACTACACCGCATCTGATATGCCGACCGGACAGGATTTTATTAAAAAGACCGGCAGATGTTAGTGAGGAAAGAGTGACACAAAAGGCAAAAACAAGTGAAGAGAAAAGCGAAGAAGAAAATTAAACAAAGGTAATGTAAAGAAAACAGAAATTGTAGCAGTTAAGTTGAGAGAATTTCAGTTGTTTGTTAATTTTAGTGAAGTTTAGTTAAGTTCCATTTCAGTGTAAAGTAGCATTTAGAGCATACAGTAGCGAGTAAGTGAAGGAAAGTGAAAGTGTAATTCCTCCTAACTCCTCCGCCTGTTTACTCCTCCCTCAACATCCGTGCGCATTTTCCGTAAAGTAAAACCAGTTTATTTTTTTAACATTCTCTTTTATTACTGTATGTTTTTATACAATATTTATCATTTATAAATACAGGTACTGTATATTTTTCATATTCAAAACATAAAAAAAACAACTGGAGTGGAATTTTGTGAGCTGTAACGGATTAATGGGATTTCAATTAATTTAAAAAATTGAAAATTGCTTTGAGATACGAGCAATTTGAGATACGAGCAAGGTCACGGAACGAATTAAACTTGTATCTCGAGGTATTACTGTATATACAAAAGTTTGTATACACCTAGGCTAAATCACCTAATCTTCAAACTAAATATCATGTTGATGTTATTTTATGATACGATACATATCCTGTTAAGTCAAAACTCTAGAAAATGAAGCTATACATTTAAAGCACAATGAAGTATCTTTCTTCACATATCTCAGCTTAGGATGTTGGGGTCAGAGCACAGGGTGTGCCATGATGCAGCGCACTTGGAGCACCCCAGGGCCTTAACTGTTTGAGCTACCACCCGAAACTAGAATTTTACATAAGACATTTCAAAATTATAACTAGAGGACATTTTCTTTCAAACTTTTTTTTTTTTTTTTTTTTTACACTTACTTTAGCCTAGCTACTTTTATCTTCTCACAATACTTTGTGCTCAAGTTAACACACATTTTGGTCGCTGGTAATTCTGTTTTCAGCCATTCATCCACAAGGTTATTTTCTTTTCGTTTTCACCTGATTGAGTGTCATTCATTATTGGTAAGATAAATCCAGTGAAATAACCGTGCATGCTAAACATTCACTGAACAGGACAATGAAAGATTTTTATTTGTCAATACCAGCTAGAGTGACAGGATCACAAATGACTGTGGGGAGTGGCATGATATAACTATTTAACCCTACTAAGTTTCCAGAGAGCAGAACAGACTAAAGACTTTAGAGGGACTATTACAGGCATTTTGTATTACTGGTGATCAGCATGAACTCTGGCACACATGTCCACCTCCCTAATGAAACCTATTTGTACAGACCCATTGATAGGGGGAATTTCACTATTTTTACCAATGACAAGTAATTTAGCATACTTATGCTTAATCATTGTCTAATTTTTCACTTCCTAGCTGATTTTATGAATTTTATAAATTTATTCAGTGAGTTTTTCAGGTAATCCTCCATTATCATGACCTGTTATCATGACCCTCATCCAGAAAAATATAAAATATACCCCATATACATGTTACTGCCACTCCCATGCTTCATAGACGTGATTGTGTACTTTGCATTAAATCACCCCTTTCTTTCTATACCAGGCAAAGAAATTTCTGGCCATAAAGTTACATTTTAGTCCTCCTGGCTAGATTTTCATCCTAGTTGATCATTTTATCCCAGATTTTGCAGCAGGGACTTCTTCATTTCACAAGAGCCCTTCAGGTGGTGTAAGACTTAATGGTGGATGGAAAAAGTTGGTACACAATGCGTCTAACTTGAGAGTTCTTTTGTGTCTTAAATTGATTGAATCTTTTCAGATCATTCCTGTCCAGTGTAAGAGTTTTATAAAGTTCCAAGCATTTAATTTTTGCATACAATTGTTTATTCAGATGCTTGTGGTATATTCAGGCATTCTGGAAATAACTCTTAAAGAGGAACTGGACATTTTTTCCCCTGATATTGGCTGTGTTGGTTGTTGGATTCCTAAAGTAGACCCTCAAACACTCCCTATTAACTTCTGATTTGGCCATTAGTCAATCATAAACTTCTAAAAAGTCATTATATTAATGTTTGTAATCTTTTAGACTGTTTAAAGACTGTTTCTACTTTGAAAATGTAAATTTTAACCCCTCGCAATTCCGTAATTTAAAGCTGTCAAAGCTGATTTTAAATAAATATCTCTAATTTTGTCAGAAATGACTATTCCCTACCTGAACACTAGGGGGACATTCTGGCCATGTGTGTGTCTTGTACCAAGTGCCTTTGTTTTTGTTTTAGTGTTCAAAACAGATTTGGGGGTTCGATTCCCGCCTCCACCTTGTTCCACCCGTATCTCCGGGTACTCCGGTTTCCTCCCCCGGTCCAAAGACATGCATGGTAGGTTGATTAGCATCTCTGGAAAATTGTCCATAGTGTGTGATTGCATGAGTGAATGAGAGTCTGTGCCCTGCGATGGGTTGGCACTCCGTACAGGGTGTCTCCTGCCTTGATGCCCGATGACGCCTGAGATAGGCACAGGATCCCCGTGACCAGAGAATTTCGGATAAGCGGTAGAAAATGAATGAATGAATGAATTAATTAATTAATAAAATATGGCACATGCCCCATTTTGCTGCAATTTTTTTCTTACTTATTGCCAATTCTAACACACTTTATTAACTTGCTTACTGGTTTTAATCACATCTCACCTGTAAGTGTAAGAGACTGTTAGGAAAAATTACAAAGATTAAAAAAAAAAAAGATTTTTACAAAACCGGGCTGCTTTATATTTGGTAGACTTTTGAGTCTTATATGGATGTTAAACCCTACTCTGAGTTTGACTCAATACATCAATGACCTACATGAGTCTTTCACAGCATTGCAATCTTTTTCACCCTTTTTAAGTTTGTGTACTGTAGTTGTCCAGACATTTGTTTTTCTCCCTCAAACACTGCAACTAATTTTTTTTTTATTAGTTGAACAGCGTGTGCAACTACAGTAATTACACAGCATGTGAGGTTTCTGTACAAAGCATATGATATAAGACACACGCTGTTCAAGTTCTATATGTGTGTTTGTTGCTAAATATCTAGCCATAACATTCTCAAACTGTAAACCTTTGGCACCACAATGTGGGGTTAACACTGCAAAAGCCTCTTTCATAACCAGCACTAACCACACATCTAAATTACAAGTGTGAAACTCTCCTTAACTCCATCTGGTTAAATGTGGGGTTTAGAAAAATGACAACCCAGAATTAACAGTGTAAAAAAAAAAAGAAGAAAAGCCTTTTGTCATCTTAGAGTTGTCTTGTGTCATGGTTTGCTTTTCTGCCTGTGTGTTTCTAAATGGCTGATTTTTTGGCTAGTGTAGCAGTAAATAGTTATGTTGACTTGTCTTAGGCCTAATGCCAACGTTTGTTATCACATTTACATACATTGTATTCCAAGCTCATCCAAAGGGTGAAATTGTGACATTATTTGCGTATTTGATGATATATGCTTTAATCATTGAAGACAAATTCACTGTAATTTTTGCACTTATATACTGTCCTGTATATGCCACATGTATCTGTTTGTCTGAGTCTTTGCCCTTGCTCTTTATGCTTTTTCTTATAAAATCCTTAGGGATTATCTACTGTATATTGTTTGAGGCGTATCGTTTTCACCCACTCAGACATCAGTATAAATGACAACTGTTTCCAATTTATGTTTAGAATACAGAGTGCTCAGGCTGTTTTTAAGCACACAGTAAACTCTAATTCTCTTTAACTATCTCTGTAACTCCACCCTGACTCTTTGTCTCATGATTCTTCAGTCATCTACTTCTCAAGAGACTGCAGTATTTTTGATCAACCAGAAATCTGTAACCTTAGACTAAATGACTAATCTTTGTCTGTTCTTAAAGTTCCAGCTGCTGTTAAATGTCATGTTGGCTAAACTAACTAGCACAATGTTGCATTTAGACAGCAGAATATCATGTTTGTAAATTTAAACCAATATATCATTGTATGCCAGTAAAACAAACCAAGCTGAAGGAAATTAAGGCGGGGGGGTAGTGTCACATGATCAGCTTTTTCTTAAGAGCCACTTAAACTTAGACTCCTGTTGATCAGAGGCACTAAACAGTCATGTTAATTCCAGCATACAAACCCTGTTAAAAACAACATGGTAATGCAGTTAATTTTTTTTTGTCATCCATGAATAATGTAAGCAAAAACCCAATTACACAACCATATAAAAATTAAGATGGTTATCATGCAGTTTATACCATTATGTGAACCCAGAATGCTGGTTGACTTTAACAGTGAGGTATAAATCTGCTTACTACAGTTTTTTTCTGCTTACCTGTATGTGGGAGAATCTTCCAGCATTCTGATTTACTCGAGATTTTTTGGAAAGGTGTTTTAAAATGATTGTCTTTGCCAAGACTGTTACACTTTTGCTCTTGTTTTTCCCTTGATAGGGATGAGTAATGTGGAGTCTACATTTTTTTTTAAACCAACCAGACCACATGCACGCACAGTCAGTAAGTAGTAAAGTGTTCACACGCACAAGTTGACCTGCCTAAAAACAGATGCACACACACACACACACACACACACACACACACACACACACACACACACACACACACACACACACACACACACACACACACACACACACACACACACACACACACACACACACACACACAAACTTCTTAAGAGAACCAAAGGCTGATGTCTTTCAACTAGTTATCAGAGTCCTCATTTCTTCGTTTCTTATTCTACACAGTGACTAATCTGTACAAATAAATTACTATACTATTCAAAAAACTACATTTATTTAAAACTAACTAGAAGATTAATTATTTTTAAATTAGAATCCATAGAATTTATTGTGAAAATAAGTCTAATATACACTTACAAAAAAATCAGTTCTAAAGATCACAGAAAGCTTGTCCTTTAGTAAATATACAATATTTTCAAAAACATGCTTTATTAATATATAGTATGGAAATTGAAGCACAGCCTGGATGCATTATGAACAGGACATTTAACTTATTACAGCTTTCATTCAGCAATCACATATGTGTCTTCATTTGTTTGATGAAACTTATGACAGTAAGATTTCTCATGGTTTTATTTGTAATACACAATACCAGTACAAATAAGGAGAGATTGTAAAAACAAACCAAATAAACCTATTTATGTTATGTTTTAAGACACTCACACAATGCAAGAAAAATATTTGTTTCAGTGCATATTCAGTAACCTTGAATTATTACTAGCAGATTTTTATAGACATAAATAACTGACAAAATTCATAGACATCAACAGTAACTAAAGTTAGTCTCTCTCTAAAGGATGTCCATTTTTTGTTCAATATCAATCCATTGCACAGACATTTTTTTTTAAAGTAATTCACTACCACTTGGTGGGGCTATAGAACCTCCTAGCTAACCTTCATAGCCCCACTGAATGAATATACACAATACAGATCGTAGCTAACCCATTTCAAATACTAGATGATTGCTGTCTTGTTAAACAATATTAAAGAGAAATGGTCAAGAGTAAGAGTACCCTGAACTAAATTACCAAGCAAAGCTCTTGATATTCATTGGAATACTTTACTATAATAAATTAATTCACATTAGACAAACAGAAAAAGACAAGTGTACTTATTGCACCAGCACATTTACAGTACTATGTCCAACACAAACAATCTAAGATGTTAGGATCCAATACTCTACCCTCAATCCAGTATTCTCTCTCATAGCAATAGTGAAATTCTACACATTCATATTTGCTCAGACTTACTGAGACACTTGCAGTAGTTGTGCACATTGGTGGATCTCAGTTAGGTGCAATTCTGTCTATGAAGTCTATTTTTCTTGCTCAGTATTTGCTTGAACACAGACTGCTTCTGTCTCCTAGTATAATGATAACACAATGTCATGCTGTAATGTGTTTTTTTTAAATATAAAAGTCACAAACAATTCAATAGAATGCTTTTATTAGATATAATTAATTACAATTCATCCACATAGAGCAAGAAGTCTATTGGGTGAAATTGATTGTGAAATCTTAATTGTATATCAAGGTTTGAATTGAGCTCAATAGTACGAAGGGCTGGATTTCACACACATGATCATGTGCTATATGCTGCCATATATTGAAGTTGGAAAAAAATAATAATGAAATTTAGGACTTGTTTTGCATGTGCACATTGATCTGTGATCTGATTTTCTACAACTATCTCCATCCAGCTCTCTTATTCCCATCACAACATCCTGAGTATGCTATGATGCAATACTGACTTATTTTTGACATGTTTACTAAAGGTCTTATGAACATATCATTCTGTAATGATGTTGCAGAGCCATAAAGGAAAATACACAAAGTATGAGCATTGAAATATTATACAATTTAATTGCTGAATGAAGCTTAAAATCCAAATCTATATCTCCAAGAAGTGATGAATATAAATATCCGACTGAATTCGTTTTTATTTTTTTTAATAGGCAATGGAGGTAAGGCACTGGAAATGCATACATCAACTGTTGAAAGATGTCTTTGGATTATAGAGATTATTGAACTCATTAAATAGCTCTGAGCTAATTTAAGTTGCTCAGGAGCTCCTGGATCCACAATTCTAAATTGACTGTACAGTATATGACTGTAAAAAGGACATTCTTTATAATCTCCCAAATGTTTAATAATTTATATTCTATTTAAATTCAGTTTTTGTGTACAGTAGCGCAGATTGTCTCAAAGCAACTTTAGAAGTATTGAAAGAGAATATAAATAAATAAACATTTTTTAAAAGCTTAAAATTGAGTTACTATATATCTAACATCTATCCCTAATGAGCAAGCCAGAGGTGATGGTGGCAAGGAAAAACTCCCTGAGATATGAGGAAGAAACCTTTATGAGAACCAGACTCAGAAGGGAACCCATGTAAATGTATATAATGTTTTTCACACAACAGTTTGCAGTTAGTGAACTAACAGGTTAGCGCAAATCTTCAAGTCTTCAAATGATTGCTGATGAAGACACCGCCATAAAGCTGGCTGACGCAACAGTGGTTCATTGAAGGCGTGACAGTCCCCAGGTTTCCCCATCCACAGTAATTCCGTAGGCCAGAATAATAATGACACCCTCTGGTGTCACCCAATTGAGGATGAGTTCTCTTTTGAGTCTGGGATAATTGGGATAAATTCAAATTAATGTTGGAATTGTTCTGACTGCTTAGACCAGGTGGGAATACCGTTACATCATTGTCACAGCACAGCAATCCCAGAGTGGCACGTCACAGTCCACAAAATCCACTACCAAGTCACCTGGCTACCAAACACACCTGTGTTTAATCAGCCACACACTCACATCTCAACAGTTTCACTGTTAAGTCTGTACTCAGTTTACACTTCTCTCCTGATATTATCAAGCCTTATTGTACCTTACTGAGTTTCTCATTTGACCACGTTTATATCGTGTCACATGAGTTCTGGCCTTGTTTGCTTGTGTGTTGTGGTGTTTGCTGATCGTCTGACATGTGCCTGCCCTATAAGCCTAAAATTTTGGTTGCTATTTTGTTTTATTGCTATCTGTTTATTAAGCTTCCTTACCTGCATGTGCCCCAGTGCTTTTATCCTAAACGTAATCAGGATAATAGTTAATTATGAGCCTTTTTCCTAAATAAAATCAATTATATGTATGGATCTTCAGTGGATCTTCTTTCCAAGTTCGGCATTGAATTTCTTTGTCATGTCACACCCTACAGTGGTGGTTAATTGCTCTTCGAAAAAATGGACACTCAGCACTTTAAGAACTTTTATTTTTGTAATTTTAAATTTTGCTGTTTTTAACCTAGCCCGCTATAAAAAAAATTCCACAATATTTTACATCTTCAAAGTAAGTGGTGATATCAATCCAATTTTTGCTTTCTGATATGCCCAAATTGCATGTTCCTATCCTATTAAGGCTTTGTGTACTGTCTTGTATTGTTTGTTTGTCTTTTTGTCTTTGGTCTTGCACTGTTAGCACCAGGTTGCACAGATGCACTTTAGGTGGCTAGAACTAATTTACTTAAGTCCTTATAGATCGTCTTCGTTCTGTGTAGCACCATGCTCTTGGAGAAATTGTCTCATTTCACTTTGTACTGCAACAGCTATATATGATTGAAATGACAATAAAAACTTCTTGACTTGACTTAAAATTTTGTGAGTAAAAACATCTAACACTGAAAGCCAACATTGCCCTGACTAATTTTATTTTGGCTTGTGCCGATAAACTAATAAATACTTTTATACTAATTGAAAATGTCCCATAATTTGATTTGGCCAGTGTAATTATAGAGTTCCCCACCCAGCCATGTGCCTCCACCACAACCCTTACTTTCTCAAAACACACACCCTAAAACTATACAGTTCACATAGCAGTTACTGAATAAACCCCCTATAGCCGCCATAGTGCTTACTTCCCAGGGTTCCTTCATGGAGTGTGCAGAGAGAAAGATGGATGGTCTTCCTTACCCAGGTCATTAAGCGGGTGAGCAAATATTCCCAGAGCCATTTTAAAAATGACAAGCCTCTCCCCTTTGGACCTAGCTAGGGGACAATGGGATAAACAAATAACTTTTACAGAAAATCTCTTTCCATGATCTCATTTATACCTTTAACCTAGCATGCAAAGTAGTTTTTAGAAAGTAGGAGAGCTGTACTTTTTTCCACTTTTTTGTGTGGTGAAATTACAGATGAAACTTATATGTTGTTACATGGAGTTCTAAACATGGGATAATTTTTTCCAAAAGACTGGTTTTTCAAGAGTTCTTTGTACAATTAACGGTTCTAAATTTCCTAAAGTGGCTCTACTATCTAATTGGGAAACACTTTACTGTATGCTTCTGCACAGAGATCTCACAGAATACCAAACCAAGGAATCCAGGTTCTATAAGTAACCTTGTTTCCTAAGAATTTGTGTAAATATTTCTATAACATTTGTTTATATATCTCTAGGTCTGGTTTGGTGTTTCTATGTACCTTTTTTTTTATTTGACTGGGTTAGCATCACAGTTCTAACAAAAATCTGTCAAAATAAGAATCTTTTCTGAAAAAAGATACATAACAAACACATCAACCTAGAACAGTTAACAAACATATGCCTATGCAGAGGAGTTAAGGAATTCTTTATGAATCAGTGCACACCATCATCCTTATAATAATCAATATTATGCCATGCTAATTTTCATGAATTTTCATAAATGTTACTGTTAAAATTATTGTTGTTAGAATAGGAACCTTTGTCACACATACCAGACTTCCAGACTTGGAAGTTAAAGTCAGAGTGCAGAGTCAGCTGTTAAACAGTGCACTATGGAGCAGAGAGAGTTAAGGGCCTTGCTCAAGTGCTTTACAGTGGCAACTTAGCAGTGTTTGGGCTTGAACCTCAATCTTTTGTTAAACAACCCAGAGCCTTAACTGCTTTAGTCACTTCCCCATTGCATCGTTGTTGTTTTCTGCACTCCCCAAAGGGAATCCTTCAAAAGAGAAAGGCTCTTGTATGTTGCCTCTGAAAATACATACAGTAAAATGCCTCAGGAGTCAGAATTTCTGCTTGTTTTGTAATTTGCTTAAACAGCTTTACTCAGTGTTGTTTTTACCAGGTACTTTTCCCTTTGGCATTTCTCTCTTTGGCTACTTTTTTGCCTCAATGTGAGTCACTTGCCTTTGCCTTAGTGTTTTTTTTTGTTTTTGTTTTTTTTTTGTTGTGTTTTTAGGGGAAAAAATCTGATGCAGTTACACATTTACAGTACCTCTGTGCTTTTCTAGATCAAATACAGTGGAAATCACTGAATGACCTCTCATCTATAAGTTAAATTCTGCATTTGAATTAATTTCCCCCTGGTCCACGAACTCTGTCTTGGCTTACTGCAATCTCTCACTAGATCTTGAATACTTGCTTAGTACAGTATGTCAAGCTGTTGGTTACAGTAAGGTTTGGGTTAATTGGGTTGCATGTCATATCACCAGAGAGGACCTTGTGACATCATGTAGTATCAGCACAATGCATGAAATCAATGCCAAACATGTGAAATGCTTTCATAAATATACAGTACACATCAAAATGAGGAAAAATGTGAGCTCTATGACTCTCTCTACACGGTTGTTGGTGCCAGATGGTGTGGTTTTCAGAAACCTTTGATTTAATCAGATTTTTTTTATTGTTTAGAGGTCAAACACACAAACAATATTTCAGTGCGCAACAGTTCTGAATCCTTATAGGTGAGAGTGGTCGTGAATAGCATTTCAGATCACCAAACATGATGAACCTTGAGTTTGAATGAGATACAACAGCAGCAGCACACATCAGGTTTTACTACTGTCCACCAAGAACAGGAATCAGAGGCTACAGTGAACAAAGGCTCCGCAACCAAACACTTAAAAATCTGCTTGCTTGGTCTTTATCCAATCCAATCTTCTGTCCAGATTCAGTAATTGTCTTTATCTTACATTCACATTTTGTGATCTTGAATTTTATTCAGTCCCTACAGCCCAAATAAAAAATATAGACATCTGAAGCATTGGAACACTTTCTGTATGTTGTCAGTTTGACAAATGGAAAGAGAAAGTATTATACATGTAAACACTTACAAATTTCCATCTTAATCACTCAGACATTGATTAATGGTTCAGCCTCTTGTTGAGATTTGCATCCGAGGTCGATTAGGAAAGATGGTGAGCAATCAGCTTCATTCTTACAGTATTCCAGATACCGCCTTCACTCAACTTTAAGTCCTAATCATAACAACATATGCTTGATAGTACAACTTTCCATATACACCTTCTGTATACATTTGCAAGAAGTCTCAAATGTAAACTACCAGGCCATATTTTACTGATCAGTTTTCCCAAACCATCAAGAAACACTCCCTCATTATGTACTCTGCATGAGGAATTCATCCCGAAGAAAGTGCACTCTGTTAATGTGTCTAGCAAATGTGTCAGTAGAAAGATAATCACAATTTTAATGCCCTTATAAGTGGACAGTTTACTTTGCTCCTAAATTTCTGCATCTATGTTCTTACTGCATTTCTTCACTCCTTTTTCCTCTCCTAACAGCTCTTAATGCATCTTCATAAAGTACAGTAGGATATTCACAAGATCAGAATGGACAGCAAGAGAGAAAGAATATCCAGATGTTCAACAGCCCATGTCTGTATGTTGTATTGTTGTTGTTTTTTTGCACTCAAAGGATACCATTTTACAGACAAATCTAGCTTTAACAAAAAAACATTTCACTTTGAGCCTTATGAGCCTTTTATCTAAATACTGCTTCTTCCTAACACTTCATCTTTACAAAATAATATACATTCCTCATTCATTCATTCATTCATTCATTCATTCATTCATTCATCCTCAGTAGTCAGAGATACAGTGAATGCATAGCTTATCCCAGGAACACTTGGCACAAAGTGGAAGAATTTACCCTGGGACACTCATTCACACTCAGAGGCAATTAATCATAGCTAATCCAGCCACCTGCATATTTTTGGAGACTGAAAAGAAACTGTAAAACCTTGACAAAATTCATGTGGAAACAGTGAGAACATGCAAGACACGGCTTAGAGGGTAACCCAAGCTCAGGATGGAGCCCAGGATGTTCCACTGTGTCACCAGTAATACTGTATAAAGAATACTTGATAACAGTTCTTGTCAAAGTGGTGGAAATATGTCACGTGTTAGCTCATGTATACATCCCATAAATCTATCCGTCCATTCTGGTTGGGGAAATCTGTTGAATAGCTCAGGCGTTTCAGGGCACAATCATACAAACACTCTCGTGCACCTATTCACACACAATTTACAGATTGTGTGTTTAGTTAAAATCTAACAATGCAGCACACCAAAGGAATTACTTGATGCTACATTGTGTGCAAACCTTGTGGCACAGTGTCATGTTAATGCTCAAACAGACTCTGATGCCAGTTAGATGTGCTTGAAACTAATGGCACCCCCTTATATGAGCTTAGCTAGCTCGCAGAATCAGGGATATTCAGCTACACAGACTTTACCTTTACCATAAAGCATTCTTTCTGTTTCCCATCATTGGTGTCCTGTCTCTTTAATGTACTTGGTCTTTTTCATTCCTTAGGTGAATTGGTTGTATTTTTTGTTACTCTTTGCCAGACCTTTTGGTTTTTGGGAAGTCATTCACCCTTTCCCGCAATCCAGTTGAATAATAATGGCCCTTGCCACACCATGGCAGGAGAAAGTTAAAGTAATACGCACAACAGCTTAGTCATTCACATCGCCTCTTTGATGTCTCACTATGATACAGATGGACTTCATTTCCCTGCTGCTGCCTCAGCCCTTTCCTATTGATGACTACTAGATGATATCCCAGGACTTTGATTCACTGAGTTGATGTAGGAAAAAACAATCTTACGTCATCAGAGAAGGACCTTTTAATACCCTGTGTATTTATTAAAACCTTGTGGCAGCCTAATTGCATTCTCTTATATACTGTATATTCTCACCCATTAAGGAGTCTAACTTCAGATCTGGTATTCTGTCACATTTCTTCTTCGGATATCAACAGAGTGAAAATCGATGTTCGTGTTGTTCTTGTTGGAATCAAACTGGGCATATAAACACTGAAAATTCATCATCTGCTTTCTATTCTATCCTGCAGCTATGGGGAGCTTGGGGTGCCACAATAAACCATTAAGGGAATCGGTTTTGTGCGTTAAATCTGCAGTGATTCACAAGCACAATGCCTTCTTTAATCTCTGCAGCAATCTGATCTTCTCCTGATAGTGTGGAGGAGGGTTTGCTTGAGTCACTCAATACCTCTCAGGCCCATTCTCCTGGGGGAAATCAGCTTTACAAAAAGGACCAAACAGACAAATAAATAAGTCAGCAGCCATATAAATCAACCCTCCGTCAGAGTAGGTGCCCAGTAGAGCCATGGGGAGGGAGGTGGGAGGTGAAGGGAAGCATGTCACCTTGGAATAAGGAAAGGTCTCAGCCTCATCCTTTATTCATTTTAAGTCCACTTCATATGGGAGCTAAATCTCAGGAGACTAATGAATAAGGCAAGGTTATGGATCATTAAAAAAGATGCCTGCATATTTTTTTGGGAACACAATTTTTATCTGTCTAAAAGATTAGAGATATGATCTAGAATTCAACAAATAGGGCATGAGAGGACAAACCAAGATAGTATAGCAATGTAGGAAGACCAAATGCTCACTCATATCTGGAATAGAATTGTCGTGGTTATGGGTAAATGTATCCAGAATTCATATTTCCCTCACCATCAAATGCTAAGGACATTTTTATAAGTCTCGTCTATGTAATTTATTCACTCCGGTGAAGAGGTTAGCTTTTTTATTCTGAAATGTCAATTTAATACCCATAATAAGATAAGTTATACATTTGTAATGGGAAATTTATAAGTATAGGCAGAAAGAGGGAGAAAAATAAAGAAATGGGAACTTCACTGACTATATTTTATTATTATTATTTATGTTATTTTATTATTATTAATAATATCAGCAGCAAAAACATGTCATGTAGAGCAGGATGGACAGCAGTAAATGTGTTCAGGAGGGATCTTTATTTGGGTACAGTAAAGACAGATGGGAGTGTTAGCTGAATAGTTTCCACTCGTTTGTGTTACTCTGGGTTCAGAGTTCTCCGGTCAACACTTTGCAGCTCAATGGGCTTCACTGCCTCCATGCCAGCAGAGCTGCAAGTGGAAATATAATGTGTTTCATATACACAAATGTTAAACATATAATATTCTAGTCTGAATGCAAAATTTATACATGAATTGTAATTTGAGGAAATTAGCGATGATTATAGATTAAGCTTGATTAAACTAAATATATTGGGGAACTGAAAAGGGGGGTCTTCAGGTTTGAGATATGAGTCATCTAGATAGCCAGAAGCCCCATTACAAGACTTTGACTAGTTAATTTGTGAATGAGGTAGTGTGTGTGGAAACCCTATGTCTTGTACAGTAGTTGGGAATTGTTAGGGAATTTAGGCCAGGTCTTTCTATTGTCTTTTGCATGATTTCAATCATAACAACAACAAAAAACCTACAGCAGTAACACTTCCTATGATTTCAATATTCTAAAATCTTTTTTTTATTTGCCATATTACATAGCATACATTAATATAACAAACTGTTTATTAGTCCAAATATTTATATCTGAACAGTATCTATATTCAGTTTATAAAATTTGAGAAATCTTGAAGTTGATGTGTTGGAAATAGAAAAAATTGTCAAGTGTAAGAATCTGTTTTTTTTTTTTTTTTTTAATGAAAGGTAGATAACTGGATCAGAACATCTCCAAAATGTCAGGTCTACCTAACATGGTCTATGAAAGGGTAAGTAGTGAACTGGTGACATGGTTATGGTTAAAAACATTGTTCAGAAATGGTTTGATTAAAAATTAGAAATAGTTCAAGATGTTGACTTAGCCTCCGGATTCTCCAAATCTCAGAAGGATTTTTGGAAGTGTTATACTTCTGAAAAAATCTGCTGCTATCCTCTTGGTACCATATAGCAGTGCACATCTACAGAGGCCTTGTAGAGTTTGTACCATGCATCAACAAGCCATAGAGAGTATGTTATATGATAATTCTGTGAAAGGTGTGCTAAATGGACAGAGGATGATCACTGAGAGACACTTTTGTGAAATGTCCTGTTGGAAAACAAGCTCTTGTGTGTCCTGAAGATAAGCTTTTGCTCCTTGTATTGTATTTATTTACACGTGTTTAGTACATTAGTTATTCATCTTCATTAAAATTATTGAAAAGGTTTTGAAGTAATGGAGTGATTCTTTTGTTGGCACTTCCTCTGAAACCTGAGAAATGTAAGATGCGAAAAATTGGCATTTAAAATGGGGTTTAACTTTCATATGCATTTTAATATGAAAGAAACCGGCAGAAATCCAGCTATTGGGAGTGCAAACTATTACCCACACTTGTTTTGCCAATGAAGCAGAAATGTAATCACGAAACCTTTAAATTCTCTCCTGTTTAAAGAATAGTTTGAAACTGGATTTGATTATGTACTTGACATGTTATTGACTCACTTCCAGATCTCTCCCTCCACATATTTCATCAAGTATAAGTAATGTAACCATCATTGGGTTTCTATGATTACTACATATGTGTCATGGGGTTCTAATGAGTCTTGGATCCAGTTGATGTTCCTTTGTCATCTTTGGGAGTTTTGTATTTCCTGCTACTATGGCCCTCAGCTTTTTCATTGTTATGGAGACATATTTGTATAATCTGAAAACTGGAGGGGTTAAGTGGCATAATTTCAACACCAGTATTTCACAATCCATCATAATTCATTGTAGATGCATTTATTTAATATATCATAACTGGGGGTGTGTGCATAAAACATTGTTTTATTAAAGCCGTTTGGTCATATATTCATATATTCCACAACACAGACTGTCTCAGGATGAGTTTCATTTTCTCACACTACCTGTCTCAGTCTCATAGTCTCTGTGCCTAAATGTGTCACCGTCTCATTTTCTAAATGTGTCTCATTGCCACACTATCACATTCTCATTTTTATTCATATAGATATGTCTGCCAGGTATAGTTATGTGCATAATGTAATTATTAATTGATTTTAAGTTGCTAATGAGCTATAACACCCTTTATGGCCTTGCAATAAAAATTTTAATGCAGTGCTAAGATGAACTCATCTTTTTTTTCTTCTGTAAAGACATTATACTGTATATGGTGCCTATTTCCTGCTGTCATTGTGGACCTCAGCCACACAAAAGGGGAGAGAAGTTTTATACACTAATTCAGTACATCACTTTCCCACTTCCATTCATCTTGCTTTGTCACTCCCCAGCATGACTGAGGTCAGAATTTGCCAGACTTGGAATGTTGACAGTAACCCTGATGGGTAGAAATGGGATCTGGAACCTCAGGGTCAATGTTTACAGCACTACAGCTGTGCAGTAACAAGCTGATTTTACATGCAGTTAAATAGCTCTGGAGACTTGTAATGCTTTGTATTTGATTTATAGTGAAAAAAACAGCAGGTTCATGTAAGTAGCAACTGTGTCATCACACACACATACATGGATCAGCCTTAACATTAAAACCACCTGCCTTGTGAAGTTCCCTCTTGTGCAGCTGAAACAGCTCTGTCACACCAAGGCATGGACTCCATAGACTTTTGAAGGTGCTATGTGGTATCTGGCACCAAGGCGTTAGCAGCAGATCATTTATGTTCTGTAAGTTGCAAGGTGGGGCATCCATGGATTGGATTAATTTGTCCAACACTTTCCACCGATGCTTGATTAGACCGAGATCTGGGGAATGTGGAAGCCGAGTCAAGACCTTGAATTGTTCCTCAAACCATTCCTGAACATGCAATGTGGCATGATGGCACCATTGCCATTAAGAAATACTGTTGCCAAAAACGGGTGTACTTTGTCTGTATCAATGTTTAGGTAGATGATACAGTACATAATAAGTGAATAATGGTGTCATCTCTAGCCCAGGTAAGTACCCAGGTCACCACCTTCCATTGCTCTGTGGTCTAGTTCTCGGTGCTCTTGGATTTAACCACACAGGCTAGACACGCAATAATGAGCCTTGACCCTGACCCTAATAATGAGCCTTGACCCTGACTATAATGCCCATGACCCTGTTGATTATTCACCAGTTTTCCTTTCTTGACAGCTTTTGTTAGGTACTAACCACTGCATACTAGGCTACACCCGACAAGACCTGCTTTTTTTTTTTTTTAGATGTTCCGATTCAATCATTTGACATAACAATATGGCCCATGTCAAAATAGCCTAGATATTTTTCACTTGCCCATTTTCTTGCTTCCAACACATCAAATTTGTTCACTGTTCACTTGCTGCTTAATTTTTCCCACCACTGAAAAAGACAAAGTCAACGTTATTCACTTCCCTGCCAATTATTTTATTAGTACAGCTGATCGTATTATATACACACCAACGGTAATAACACTTTACAATGATATAAATATAGAACCTGGACAATTTTTCAAGTGTGTTAATTTATTAATTTCTTTATTTTTTTTCTGATTAATTTAGAACAAAATTTGGACAAAAATGTATGTAACAAAATTTCTAACAATCTAATCAAAAGTAGAGAAAAGCTCTTCATCTTCACTCTAATCCTATATTTTACCTCTAGAAGTATGTTTGTATAGTGTCAATAAATTTTACACTGGTTAATATAACAAAGGAAAACCAAAGAAACCAAACCCAAATTGATTCATTCCTAATGTGAACATTTTCCTTGTTTGAAATTCATCTTAAGCCAAGCCACAGAATCCTCCTTTTGGGCAATTTACCAGACACCCACGGAAATATAAGGACCTGGAGACAAGAGGCGTAATTATTAGCAGACACCACAGGCCTCTGACTCAGCTTTAACACACATGAGTAATGATTCAGTTAAAAGGCTTTCAGTCCAATAAAAAAGAAACAATTTAAAACTTTCTGACTTCAATCAGAAACAATAATCTATCAAATGATTTGTGACTCACTTGACACCGGTTGTAATGCATATACTTTTCTTCATGTAAAAGCCAGCTGAAATTTAAATGTAGGAAACAAGTCTGGTGAAAAGTTTGACTTTATTGTAAAACTGTTGGAAAAAAGTTCATGATAATGATAATTAAAATAAGTTAAATGTTCTGTTGTCAGGTCATTGCAAAGGCAGCAGATACAAGCGCAGAATTTATTTATTGTAAGCGAGCAAAAATGAAACCCAGACTGAAATGAGGTGCATTGATGTGCTGTAAAAAACATCCATCCACCCATCCATCCATCCATCCATTTTCTACCGCTTATCCGGGGCCGGGTCGCAGATGCAGCAGTCTAAGCAGGGACGCCCAGACTTCCTTCTCCCCAGACACTTCTTCCAGCTCTTCCGGGGAATACCGAGGCGTTCCCAGGCAGGCCGAGAGACATAGTCCCTCCAGCGCGTCCTAGGTCTTCCCCGGGGCCTCCTCCCGGTTGGGCATGCCCGGAACACCTCATTAGGGAGGCGTCCAGGAGGCATCCGGAAGAGATGCCCGAGCCACCTCAGCTGACTCCTCTCGATGTGGAGGAGCAGCGGTTCTACTCTGAGCTCCTCCCCAGTGACTGAGCTCCTCACCCTATCTCTAAGGGAGCGCCCAGCCACCCTACGGAGGAAACTCATTTCGGCCGCCTGTACCATAGCTCATGACCATAGGTGAGGGTAGGAACGTAGATCGACTGGTAAATAGAGAGCTTCGCCTTGCGATTCTCTCTTCACCACAACAGACCGGTATATCGACTGCATCACTGCAGAAGATACACCAGTCCGCCTGTCGATCTCCCGCTCCATCCTTCCCTAACTCGTGAACAAGACCCCAAGATACTTAAACTCCTCCACTTGAGGCAGGAACTCTCCACCAACCTGAAGGGGGCAAGCCACCCTTTTCTGGCTGAGAACCATGGGCTCGGATTTGGAGGTGCTGATTCTCATCCCTGCCGCTTCACACTTGGCTGCAAACCATCCCAGTGCACGCTGAAGGTCCTGATTTGAGGAAGCCAACAGGACAACATCATCTGCAAAAAGCAGAGACGAAATCCTGTGGTCCCCAAACCGGACTCCCTCCGGCCCCCAACTGTGCCTAGAAATCCTGTCCATATAAATAATGAACAAGTAAAAAACATGACTACTCTGCTAATTAACTTGAACGTGAATCATGCTCAAAGGCATCATGTGGAGTGCAGTATCTGATGGGAGAGGTAGTCCTGTGTCACGATAACAATGGCAACTGTAAATATGTTGTCATTTAAAAATATGGCTTCTACTAGTACTACATGTTAAACATCATTGCCTACATAATGTCTGGTTAATATTCATTCATTCATTCATTCATTCATTCATTTTCTACCACTTATCCGAACTTCTCGGGTCACAGGGAGCCTGCGCCTATCTCAGGCATCATTGGGTATTGAGGCAGGATACACTCTGGACGGAATGCCAACTCATCGCAGGGCACACACACACTCATTCACTCACATACTACAGACAATTTTCCAGAGATTGTCTGGTTAATATTTCAAATATAATTACAAAATTATACATGTGGTAAACTAATCACTTTCAAAAATTTATTTATTTATTTGTTGTAAAAACAGCAACAAAAAATTATATTCTGGTCATAATGGGAGTAGTGTTCATTCATTCATTCATTCATCCATTCATTCATTCATTCATTCATTTAAATCCACAACTACCATTTTTTGTGGACAAACTAAATAACTATCCCCCTAAATGAACAATGATTTCAGAACATTGCCCCATCAGACAATGGTTTATCAGGAAGATTTTATGGGAGTCATACCCCAGTAAAAAGTGTGTAGCGACTGCTCTGGCTCAGTCTCAACAGGCACAGTGAAGAATTCCAGAAGATTTGGATGCAGTGTGCCTGTTCTATTTCACCGCACAACCCCCAACCTAATTTGGCTCGCGTCAACCAAACTTCCTAACCCAAAAACCCAAACCCAGCACTTGAGTTCTAAAAGTAAAATAGCATTTTGGAGTGTACTTTTAAGGGATCTATGTGGCCTAAATATGAAAATATTCTTTTCAGAATGACATATTATGGTTATTTCAAATTGTCAGAGAGTGCTGTAATTATTGCTAAATATATCGAACAGAAAATTCAACACCCATAGTTACAGTACATATGTGATCTGACTAATGGATATTAACTTCTTTATATTATATTATTATATGTTTTCTTAAACATATGAAGCTATCTACACATGCAGCAAACCAAAAGTACAGGAAGGACCTACACTATAAAACTACAAAGACCATTTGCACTTAAACAAAACCCAATTCCAACACCAAGTGGCTAAATTAACAGACAGAAAAAATATGTAAACAAGGATACTGTAAGCACTCTGACAAAAGTTTTTTCCTTTTAGTTTTGTTTTTTTACACATTTTTTTCCATTTTCTCTTACATAATTATTCCAAGTACCAGAATTATTCAAATACATCCTGTAGTTTTTAAGGTATTCTCATTTTAATTTGAGCAATTTGTTTTTTAATATAGGCTTGGGGTTGAACAGGCTAATTAAGTGTGTAACTAATTTTTTAATGTATCCCAAACAGAATAACAACATTCAGGACTTAATTTTGACCTACAGAAGAAGTGAGATTTTCACACAATTATCTGTTACCTTTGTTTTTACTTATTCCTCAGTTTCTCACATTCACATACTTTATATACATACATATATACATGCTCTCACCCCCTCAGTCTCTCAGAGTTGGAAGCCAGGGGAGTCATAAATCGGGAGGTGTTGATGTGATGTGTCAGACATATCTGATAGAGCTCTGCCTACCTCCGCATGGAGACCCTGTGCCTTGGGAGAGGGCAGAATCTGCCAACATCTCTCACTCAGCGCCATCACTCATTGCTGACAAAAATGAAAATATCCCACATCTGACGAAAATATAAGCAGTCTTTCTTTAGTCTCATCTTTCAATGACCTTATGGAAATGTTGTCCATATTTGGTAAATTGATATAAAACCAATAGGAGAAGTGTTACTGTGCATTTTATGAATATCACAGACAAGTTGTTGGTGCTTTCTTCACTTGGATGCAGCAATAAATATGTGTAAATTATACAATTTAGTACAAATTTAAGGATAAGCAGTTATTATGATGTAATGATTGAAATAAACGATCAAATAACTGATGTTTCAGACACTATATGGCCAAATGTTGAAGAGTACTGTACATGTCAGAGTAACGTTTTCCACACAAAGTTATCCACACAGAAAAACATGATAAATATTTATACAACTGCAGTAGTTAGTTTTTTCTCCATCAATTTTCATTTCGAAAATGCAGATCTGTACAATAACATTCTGACTGCTGCATTGTGAAGGGAATTTTCAAGTGGTTAAGCAACAGGAAGCAAAATATATTTTCATATTCACTTGATGGGTCTCACATCATCCCCACATTGGCAAAGTCTTAATAACATGGAACTGCACATTTTACAATCCAAAAGATAGCAGTGCTCCAAAATGGTGAGATTCTCCCACACCCACCCCATTACTGCACTCCCTGCTTGCAGTAGCTTAGATTTAAAAGACTGATGCTTGCTTACAAAGCCAGAAAGGGACCAGCACCATTATCTTAAAGCTCTTTTCACTTCCCACACAGCACCACGCTCCCTTATATGTTCCAGCACTCCTTGATTGATCCCACTATCTCTCAGGGTACAAGAAACACACATCAATACTGTCTTCTATTCTGGCACCTATGTGGTGGAATAAACTTCTCCTAGATGTCTGAACAGCTTAGACTGAAATACTAGCACTTTCAGGATTCAATGATTTAAAAGAACTTTTGTACGTTGCTCTTAAAATGGCTTCTGCAAAATAAGGTAAATGTAGCTCAATGCTAAAAACGTTAGACTACTGATTGGAAGGTTGTGAGATCCAACTCCCAGCACTGTTGGTGTGTGGCTCCTGATCGAGCAAGGTCCATAACCTTCAAAAACAGAGCGGTATAAATGAGCATAAAAGAGTTTCTGTTTCTGTGTATTTGTAAAATACATTTTTAAAAATGCTCTTTAACATATATTTACTTGGTTGGTTACCATTTCTATGACATTCACACTATCACTACAAGTTGTTATGCTACAGTAGTCTTGAGAAATGTTTGGCAAGTAGAACAGCAGATCATGCTCAGTACAGACTGAAGCTGATAGTGATGAATGCACTGCATATTAGTCAAATGTGGAAAGACATATACTGTATGTAATACAATAATTTACTTGAAGTTGAATGAAATATATAAAAAGATGACAAGATAAATTGCATGAACTTTGGAATGAACATTTATGCAGATCAAAATGATGAACATGAAATATCACTGACTTAGTTCTTGGAAATAGTAGAAAGCAGTGTTTTTATTTTCTGATTTAGAGGGATTGCTAAGAAATACTGAGGTTTGGGTTAATAAAGTAACAAGAGCAGAGTTTTATTTTTTTATAAAAGAAATGTGCCAAATCCTCTTTGCTTTCAATCGTAGATGGGATTGGAACATGCAGTATACAGTCTAGCTGCACTTCTTAAATGCATTAAAGTACTAAAAACAAAAAAAACAAACAAAACAAAACAAAAAAAATCTAATTAAGTTAGTCATGTTTTCATGTTAAAAGCAAGGTTATTTATCTTGATTAAGTTTTTACTCATAAAACAACAAAACTATTTTGAATCATCATCTGATCTCTATAAACTGGCTTTGCTAAGTACCTGTATTAATCAGAAATAAAATATCATGTAAATAACAAATATATGCCATTGGCTACAATTGAATCATACAAACGAATCATACAAACCTTCAGTCACTCTCTTTCCACCCAATTGGATCTAAGCCAGCCACTTAGTGGAAGCTGCTAGCATGTGGTAAACTATTCCAAAAAAAAAAAAACACCCTCAAGCTTTATTCATTAATCTCCATTAGTACAGTCGATGCTTAGAATTATACTATGCATAAAAATCTTTGGTAATTTCAGTTGAATTTAATTGAATCTCTACCTTTTCCCTAGATTTCTATCAAATAGCTTTCAAATCCATTGAGAACAGAAAAATGTATTTATGAGCTTGCATGATCTGCCATTGTATTTGTATTTATATGTACACTGTATACTGTACACTATATGTGGTTCTTTATCTTTTAACGTTAACTTTATGATTTCCCTTCCCTTGTGGTAGTAAGAAGCCCAATCATGTTCCAGAATGCAAACGCCCCTGTGCACAAAGTAAGGTCCATGAAGAGGTTGGAGTGGAAGAACTCAAGAAGCCTGCACAGAGCTCTAACGTCAACCTCTTCACCCAGCTTTAGTGCCTGACATCACTAATGCTCTTGCGGATGGATAAGCACAAATCCCCACAGCTATCAAAAATCTTTTGGAAAGAGAGAGTCTAGAGTCTCTAGGAAAGTGGAGGTAATTCTAATAGCTAAGGGAGGACCAAGATTGTAGTGGGATGTTTAAAAAACCCATATAATGATAAAGGGTATACCCTTCGGACGTCATTATACATTTGGCCATGTACAGCAGTGTATATACAGCAAGCAAAGCACAACATGTTCTGCCAAACAATCCATAAACAGTTATCAGAATATAATAAAGACCATCAGAATACCCCAAGATCATTAATGCTCCAAACACACAATTGGTTCCAGCCCTGGTTTATGTTTTGGGTTCTTTTTTCCCTAGAAATCAGTTTGTGAGAAAAATTTGCAACATACCATGTGTAACAGAGCAGATGTTGAAATGACAAATTATCTCATTATTTCATTCATTACTACTAAAAGCTTTTCACCCAAAAATGGAAAAATATTATTGATATTATGTGATAAGGAATGGAAAAGATATAGGAAATATCTAGTGCCTGAATCACTAAAAGCCCAGAACAGCTTTGGGAACTCTTTCAGTACACAAATAAAGTGAACAATAAAATATCCAAACATAATCATGATGACAGATAGGACTAATAGGACTATAAAATAGTTTATACCTATTCAGTCATTAAAATCATGACAGAAGTACATGAAATTATCATAATTAGAATGACCTTTAAGAAACCTTGTATGCTTCTTAGTGTAATAATCCATTGTGTACATAGCCCAGAAGCATGAAGGTTTAACCCCAAAATTGCTTTGATTGCTTCTTTTAAATGCACATGTTCAATGTACAGGATGTGTGCAGTTATGAAATAGGCTGTAGCTGTTTCCCATAATGCATAGTACATCCATGTAGTCGGTTTCATCTACCTTAAATGTGTGTGAATCCTACTCGATGAAAAATTGGACCCATGGACCTAACGGAGTTCATTCAGGAAAAAAATGATTAGACATTTAAGATACTTTTTAGTTGAGGAATGATGAATTATTATTATTGTTATCATCATCTGTGATAGCAATCAAGATGAAGAGCCTAATGAGTTTTAAATGCATTTTGCGTGACAGACACCATATTATTATCAAGGAAACTCTCAAGGGCAGCAGGTGTCAAAGCAGCCTGGGAAAGTTTGAAATGCAATGTGTGTACACACACAAAACTGATAGTCCTCATTTGTGATTCTATATTAAATTATCGATGTTAGATGGTATGGATCATTTACTGACCATTTACTGTATACTGCTGATGAATGAATCTGTACAGGATCTAAACTAGGAATTATGATTATTCTGTGGTATAAGTCAGTAGCTATGTCTGTAGTGTGAGCTAACTGCTTTTTTATTGCCAGAAATCATACAGCAGCTGACATGTTAACGGCTCTGAAAAAGTACAGCTACTAATATCAGAAGTTTTTTTTTACCCTGATAAATGATGGCTGAATGGAAGACCCAGACTCATATTCCAGGCCAAAAGTTTAGAGTGCAATAAATTGTGCCTAACACATAGATCATTCAAAATTCATAGACAGGAGTTGTAATTGGATTTATTTCTCATCCTACCTGTAACCTTTTATTAAAGCAAATGAATCGTTCATATTGCAGGATTTAAAAGTCATTTATGATCTACAGTACATGTATTTCCTGATACTGACTTTGTCATAATTTTCATTGAGTTCTAATGCTGAGCATGTAAAGCACTAATCTCTGAGCTATCAGAGCTGAGTGGAAATCTGTGAGACATGAGTAGTAGTGGAGTGTAAGAAAAGCTGGGCTTCGGCCAAAGTCATACTCGCTGCATGAGCGTGAGACAGAGCAGGTTTAAGACAAACAGCTGGAGCAGTGGATAGAGAAAGCCAGAAAGAGAAAAAAAGCTGCACTCTGCTGTCTTAGAATCAGTGTAATTCTTATATAAACGTTCTTGCTTTACCATTTGACTAGACAAACACTAAAACAAATTTATAGAAGACTCAAATCTTTTTGCAACAAATACTAGACTATGCTGTTATACAGTACTTTGTTAAATACATACTTGAAAATAAAGGTTTCTCTATGTTTGCAAGGTTCAATTTGGAGCCATTTATACAAAAGGTTTATAGGTACAATAACAATAAGTTAATAATACTTCAGGAATTTAGGAAGCTTGAATTTGAGATATAGTAACAGTGTTGTGAGGGCCTGTCTCAAACAAATCATAAACCTAAATTGAGATGCATTATAATCGTTTATTCATTCAGTCATTTTCAGTAAATGCTAAGTCAGGGTCAGGAAGGATCCCGAACCTTTCCCTGGAATATTGGTTGCAAGGTATGAATCCACCACGAACAGGGGGGGACGAGCCCATCGTAGAGCACAAATGCACACGAATTTAAACATAGGGGAAGAGACTAGGAAATCCAACTGGAAATGCAAATATACTAGTAACTGACATTAGTTGCTAACTTACATTAATAAGATTACTTGAGTGATAAGTTACAAAAAAATGGTAGCTCTGTTCCACAAAGGAATGTATTTTACTGCATTTTTTTTGCCCACTTTTCCACTTAGAGTGAAGAGCCACTACGAATCAATACAAAGATATTGTGACTTATTACATTTATGATATATTGCTCTAGCAACCATATATAGACCCCCAGGGCCCTACACTGATTTTCTTTCAGACCTATTGGTTAATTTTGATAAAGTGTTAATTGTAGGAGACTTTAACATTCACGTTGACAATACAAAGGATGCTTTAGTACTCATGGACCTACTAAACTCATTTGGGCTTAAACAAAACATCACTAGAGCAACTCATCATCTTAATCATACTCTAGATTTAATAATATCACACGGAATAGATGTCATCACAGATCATTACCTCATACTGTACACACTACCTTTAGAACAGACTAACCATGTCTCACGGTTCATTAGTCACGGTTATGATCTGTTGTTAAACTCTGATAAGACAGAAATACTACTTATTGGTCCAAAAACCAGTAGACAGAAGCTCTCACACTTCAACTTCCATTTAGAGGGATGTACTGTTACTACTAGCTTAACAGTGAAAGACCTGGGTGTTTCTTCTTTCACCTTAGAAATATTGCCAAGCTAAAAAACATCCTATCCTTATCTGATGCTGAGTAGCTAGTTCCTGCATTCATGACCTCTAGAATATTGTAATGCATTACTATGTGGTTGTCCTGCATTAAATTTATTTATTTAATAAATAGGCTACAGTTAGTCCAAGATGTAGCTGCCAGAGTTTTTACCAGGACAAGAAAATATGATCATATAACCCCAATCCTATCATCTTTATACTGGCTACCTGTTATGTTTAGAATTGATTACAAACTGCTGCTACTTAAGTACAAGGCTCTTAATGGTTTAGCTCAAATTTATCTAACTAGTGTTCTAACATGTGACAATCCTTCGCTCAGGAATTCTGGTAGTTTCCAGAATATCTATGTCTACTAAAGGTGGTAAGCGTTTTCACATTTATCTGTTTATTATCTGTTTTCGCATTTATTGGACCTCCACTGAGATGAGGCCGACTCTGTGAGCATACTGATGCATCTAGAGATTTACCAGGTCCAGTTAGACTCTGCTATACTAAAGAGAAGATGACAACAATCTTCTCATTAATACAACATTTGTCGAACTGTACTATATATTGATAAACACACCTTCCAGTATCACCCATATGAGGATGGGTTCCCCTTTGAGTCTGGTTCCTCTCCAGGTTTCTTCCTTTACCATTCAAGGGAGATTTTCCTTGCCACTCTGCCTACTGTAAGTAACCTCAGACTTGCTCACAATAACAACCTTTTGTTCTATGTTTATGTTCTGTAAAGCTGCTTTTAGACAATGTCAATTGTAAAAGGTGCTATACAAATAAAAGAAAATTGAATATAATGAAACAGTTTTATCTTGATTGAGTGGTCTATTCAAGGATTTTTCCATCCACATGAAACAAAGGCTAACTGAATAATTTGATATTTGTGGAAATTGTCAATTATATGTTTGGTGCATACAATACTGGTTTGTGTTCACCAGATCACAAACTGGTTCAACATTATGGAATATTAAACAGCACCCTCCACCACCATCATTGTCAGAATCACAGAATGGTTATTTACAAATGGTGTTCATCCCTCCCATATGGATCCAGAAAATCTAAATTCATGTCCCAAATGAAGGACACATACCATACCATACCATGCATTTACACTATGCATTATGTACATTATCGTGCAGAATATTTAGAGAAGACTAACTTTAGAACAATAATATCATCTTAAATGGAACACTAATGTTTATTTTTTAATTAACCTGAGGTTTGAGCCATTTCCCAGTAATGGCAAATTATGTAAGTAATTGTTTTTATGTTAATGATGTTAGTTATGTTAAGTAAAGCTGTGACTGTTGACTGCTTAAAGTGGCCAATGTTCCACATTTATTTATTTTTTTAATCAGGTTGAATATATGCATCACCCAGCTATTGGGGGAGTGGTAGCTCAAGTGATTAAGGCTCTGGGTTGTTGATTGGAAGAACGGGGTTCAAGCTGCCACTGTTGGGCCCTTGAGCAAGGCCCTTATCCCTCACTGCTCCAAGGGCGCTGCATCATGTCTGACCCTGTGCTTTGACCCAAAACTCCAAAGATGGGATATATTAAGAAAGAATTTCAGTGTGCTGTAATGTATATATGACAAAATAAAGGCCCTCTCTAGACTAAAAAGTCTTGTTGGAAAACACTATTCACACTATACTACAAGATGATGTAGAATAGTGCATATGTACTGTATGTGATTTGGGGTGCACCTTACTGTAAGCTATCACGCTAGCCAATACCGCACGCTATTTAAAATCTCATGGTAAATAGTGCTTTAAGATGGTAAATACTCCTTAAGAACATTTTTATGTAAACACAAAATGATTTCTGTAGTAATCCAACAAGCCTGTCCACCTTATGAGAGCAATAACAAAAATCAACATTACATGGTTTTTCCACAAACCTACAGTATTTCTTTTCACTTCTCCAATTGGAGCAGAAACAGTGTAATTAAAGGTTTGTGCCTGCATGTGTGTGTTTTTGTGTGTACTGTATGTGTGTGTATATGTGTGAGACTGATGCTGTCTCCATTACAGACAGAAATGTCTTGAGTTGTAGACGACAGTTTCTCCAGTCAGCAGCTGTTCTATGACTCGAACAAGGACAATACTCACTTTCACATTTTTGGTGTTTAGAAATTGATATCACACATGACATGCCACATGCTGTGTGCACTGCAATAAAAAGTTATGTTTATGCCCTAATATTTTTCCTGAAACGTAATACTCAAAGAAATACATTAACTATTCCACCATACGTGTTATGATCCTATTTAATTATCAGGCTCAGCATATGCACCTGGCAGTACAAAGAGTAAGGCCAGTACTGGTCACAGGGGCAAATAATTTTAGGCAAATACATTTGTAATGAACAAGCAATTTGACTGATTCCTGCTAAAGCTCAATGATTAGAGTTTATTTAGGCTTCAGTATGAAAAAGAAGACAAGACGAAGCAGTAAGACCCAAACATCTGTACAAATGTAATTGTTCACTTAAATATATGTCCAGATGAAATTCTACTACTCTGCTGCCAGTGATTTGCCAAATATTTTGTTTCAAACAATTTTTTTTTTAAATGTACACTTTGCATCCTCTTAAACAAGCTCAACTTCAGGTTCCTTTTGCTTTATTCCAGTTTGAGGCATTGTTGTAGCCAAAATGTCCACTGAGGATGGGGGGGGGCATCCAGGACAACAAGAGGACATTCCTTTGCTATGATTGTAATCTGTGGTGGGATGAGAGTATACATATAAGGTGACACATGGACATTTTAAAGCTGCTTTGAATGTCCAAGGTGTATTTCAGAAGGTAGGTGCATCTCATGCTAAAAAATACTATTAGCCGGTTGTCTTGTGGATAGCTTCGCTGTTGTTTATTATTGATTTCCTCTCTGACCATATGGAAGCACTTGACTTTCACACATTAGCAAACATCTGATTTTTCCTGTAAGAAAAGTGGAACTGTACACCCTACAGTGTGAGAATTAACACAAACATACAAACACATAGCTCGTCAGGCTCCTTGAATTGTAAAGAAACTCCTTTGAAATACAGCGTGTCATTTTATCAGTTACTTTTAAGGCCTGCAGATATGCATCAAATAAAATGAGTTTGTCAATCATTTTCTTTGCCTTGCTGTAGGAGGTCAGGCAAAAGAACAGACACTGAAGGAAAGTATTATAATAATATGCAACATGGGTAGCTCAAGATCCCTATGGTTTGAATTTTATATAAATAATTATCAAAACATCTTACTATCAATACATTACAATTGTCACAATACATCCCAATCATTCAAATAATTGTCCAAGAATCACACAGCCAAAATCACACAGAAATCAACAACCATACAGTATGGTGATGCTAAACACTATACAACAATGCATAAGCACTATGGCTACCATACATACACATATACAGAATGTAAAGGTGAGTGCTTTATAAATGCGAGGTAATGGCATTTTCTTATTAAAAAAACACAACCTACTAAGAAATGAGACCATTTAAAATAAAAATATATACATATACATTGTACATTGAACTACCATTTCTAATGTGCATATGCAGTGAAATCTCTTGGTGCACCTTCACAGAGTTCTAATAGGATGCAAAAATAGTGGTGATAGCAGCCATCTTGGACAGACTCTGCAAAATGTTCCAAAGCTGTCAGTCTTTAATATATGAAAGAACAAAAGAGCACTAAAGCTTATCTTCCTGGCCAGCCAGGCAGAAAAAAAACCAAAAAAAAACCAAACAAACAAAGGAATGAAAAAATTCAGATACAAAGGTCCACATTGGCTTTGAAGAAGGGTATCGTCATTTCACAGCAAAACAGTATTTTAACCCTTTGTGTTTCAGTTTACCAAAACAGCTAAAAGCTGAGAGGTCCTACTTATTTCTTTTTCATAACATACCCACAGAGGTATATTGTCAAGGCTCCCGACAGTGTAAAATTCTAGACAGAATTAGATTCTCATCTCTGTGTCATCACTGTGCTCTAGGGAGTGCTCTGTGGTGCTGATCATTGAGGCTGATGGGCCTTGTGTAACACCAAAAGGAGACACGGCTGGTGACCGGGCTGCCAGGGGAGACAGCGATGGAGAGAAGCTGGGAGACATAGCTGCAGATGAGATGGAACCCTCATGGCTAATAGGAGAGCGTCTGAGGGTTGCTAGGTGTGGAAAAGTCCTAGTGATAGCAGGCTTGGGTGGAACAGACTTGGCACCTGGGTGGGCTACTGATGTAATGAGAGGGGGTGGATCAATTCTTGGTTTAGGATCTGTCTTGATTTTAGGTTGAAAAGGTCTACGTGGGTTGTTGGGGGGTAGGCTCTCATCTTTAAGCCTGGCAATTTCTGTAAAAACACTGGCGAGAGGTTGGAACTGTGGGCACCAATTAAGAAGGTAGTCCCAATTATAGCTGCCTCGCAGCTCCTCATCACTAGCAACAATAGCTGTGAGAGAGCCATCAATTGAAGGTTTGCCATCCTCTGGGAACCCATAATCCTTTGGATGGGATATGTTCAACCCTCTGCCCACTCCAAGGTAGCCAGCTCCTTCATCTCTATAGAGTGGAACTTGACCAGACAGCAAGGTGCCACTTAAACTTCCCAACTTCTTCGCTTTAAACCACTGGCTTGCATCTAGTGTTCCTGTTTCACCAGAAATGTCAGAGAGCTGGTCAGCATCTTGCTGTATACCCGAATCAGGTCCTCGGGCAGAGATGTGCTCTTGCATTGAAGAGGTAATGCTAGCCACACGTGGATACTCATTTATCATCCGGATTTCATCATCTTCTGCAGCCTCAGCCGATCCTCTTCCACTAGAGTGTGATGGATCCAAGGAGCCTCCCCTTGTGTAGGAAGCTCCACCTCCCCCCTGATCGCCAGCATACCCTGGAAGGGTCTGGTGATATATCCTCTCCCCACCTGAGGATTTTGATTCATCTAACTGCTGCAGTGCTGTGTCTGAAGCTGCTGTGTTTTGCCCTTTCTTCTTGCGTCTAGACTTCACTAGGTATAAGGCCACAGCAATTATGACTAAAATGACTATTACACCAAGAGAGGCTGCAATTATGCTGATCAGAAGAATGTTAAAGTCAGTCGCAAGCCCAAAGGATGTGTTGCTGACATCAATAGTTATCTGGGCAGTTGTAACCCTTGAGGTTTCTAAAGGACTATGAGCAATTACATCCATGGTCATAAGGCGTGTCTCCCTTTTGGAACGGCTTTGGCCGCTAGAACTGCCAGCACTATCCATTTTAAGGTAGATCACACCAGTGGTCTTGTTGACATCAAAGAATGAGGAGCTGCTTGTTAATGAGTAGAGCACAATCCCATCAACACCACCATCCTCATCATTGGCTTGCACCTGACCAATGCTCTGGCCCTTCTGGGCTCCCTCTGGTACCTCAAAGGAAAACGATGATAAGGTGAAAACTGGCTCATACTCATCTTCCCCTGTTACATAGACTTGTACAGTAACTGTGGCAGAGTTGTTGCCTGCATCAATAGCCAAAGCCATGAAATGGAAAGAGTTAATCTTTTCAAAGTCAAATGACTGACGAGAACGCACCTCTCCTGTGTTTTGATCCACCAAAAAGAAGTCTTTTCCCGGACTAGATCTGTCCAATATAAAATACTTCAGGTGTCCATAAACTCCAGTGTCATGGTCTATTGCATGCAGAACTGTGACTGCTGAATTAGCGGGCTGGTTTTCTCGTATGCTTGCAGTCATGACCTCGATAGGGAAGTAGGGCCGGTTATCATTAATATCCTTCACCTCCACATTAATAGGAGCCAGTGCAAATTGACCATGACCATCTGAAGCTTGAATAATTACTACATGTGACGGCTGAGACTCCCGGTCCAGAGGTTTCTGCAGACGCAGAGCTCCAGTCCACTGGTCTACTGAAAATAGGCCTGTGTCATCTCCAGAACTAATACTATATTGGATCTCTGCATTTGGAGCTGAATCTGGGTCAGTTGCAGACAGCCGTAAGACTTCACTACCGGCTGACACACCTTCACTCAGAGACACTACATACTCAGCACGGCTGAATGCTGGAGGGTTGTCATTGACATCATTCACAGTAATGATAGCAGGAACACTGGAGCTGCGCTGGGGAACACCACGGTCAGATACCACAATGGTGAGGTTGTAGCGAGATGTCGCCTCAAAGTCCAGCTGCTCTGCAAGTATCAGTGTGCCTACTGTCTGGAAACCATGACCTTCTATAAAACGAACACTACTCTCAATCTGAAAAGCATTTCCAATATTGCCGCTTGCAATGGCAAAGTCAAAACCTGAGTTTTCCTGTGAGAGGTCATCATCGACAGCTTCCAAAGTCAGGATGGTGCCTCCAGGAAGCTGGTCCTCAGACACTGTGGCTCTGTATTCTTGCTGATTAAACATAGGGGCATTGTCATTCACGTCTGTCAGCTGTACCTGGACAGTAGCAATGGAAGATAGAGATGGCATTCCTCCATCATGAGCCTCAATAACCACCCTCACAGTGGGACGCTCTGGGTTAAATTCAGCTTTTTGACTTATAAACAATGTGCCTGTAAAGAAAAGACATAATTTTTTTTAAAGTTTCATTTTAAAAATCTTTGTAATTTTTTTGCAGCAAATATAACAGATATTAAAAATTCATCTCTGTACCATTACTGGAATCAATGTAAAAGCCCTCTTTAGATGATGATATCAGTCGGTAAGTGACTCTTCCGTTTTCTCCTGAGTCCCGATCTGTGGCTGTTACTGTAATGACAGGGGTGCCAGGTAGAGAATGTTCTGCCAATGAAACCTGGGAAGCCACAAGGAAGTAGGTTATCTTCTTATTCATCTATTAGTATTTTTATTTTTTCTTGCTAAATCATGTCTTGCTAATATTGCTAAATGAACATTTAAGGTACATCTGGGGCTAAATTCATCCAAGACCTAATGAGTAATACTGTTGTTATGAGTGAGACTGAGATAATCCATACATTATTTACAAATATACCTGGTATAAGTCTTGTGTAAAGGTAGGCACATTGTCATTTACATCTTCCACCACAACTGTCAGATTGGCATCAGTCTGATGTTTAGAGTCCGAGGCTTTAACAGTTAGTGTGTACCATGTCTTCTCCTCAAAGTCCAAAGGAGAAGTCAAAAACACTCTGCCACTATAGCGGTGGATTCCAAACTTGCCCTGTGAGTTTTTGTCCAGATACAGTGAATAAGACAGTGTTGGGCCCGAGTCAACATCATTCCCTGTCACCATGGTGATCTCTGTGCCGATAAGGGAGTCTAGGAGATTGTAGAGACATAATATGCATTTAGTGGGTATAAGAAGCATATCACGGTTATCTCATGCCCATAGAGGTTCACTGAGTATAAAAACAAAGCAAGGTGAAAAGAAAACTAATAAAAAGAAGGCACATGTTTGCACACTCACTTTCTGGCACTCGCACTTCCCTTGGCATAGGGATTGTGGGACTATTGTCGTTGAGGTCAACAATAATCACAGTCACAGTGGCGGAACTAGCAAGCTTGGGGCTGCCACGATCTGTTGCAATAATCACTAGTCTGATACAAGGAAGAGAAACATTCAGCAATGTTTAATGTTCAGTGTTCCAATCCTCCACTTCTTCATTTTCAAAATGTCTTTTATTTTCAAAAATGGGCAAAATATTACATTTAAAAAAAAAAAAAAAGACCTGATAAATAAAGACTCACTTGGTCTGCACCCAGATTTCCCGATCCATGATGGCTGCAGTGGTGACACTGCCAGTCAGAGGGTCAATTTTAAACAGCCCGCTACGACCAGAAGACTGGATGGAGTAGGTAACCTGACCATTTGGACCCTGATCCACATCTTCAGCTACAACCTGAAAAGAGATAATGTAATTACGTAAGTAATTTTGCAGCATCCCAGAGTTCTCTTAAATATAACATTTTACCATTTTCAAATTGGAAAAGATATACTAGATTTGCATGAAATAAAGATTAAAAAACCTGAATAATTGGCGAATCATATCCCTGTGCCTCATGCATGTACGTTATGTAGTTCTGAAGTTGAAAGCGGGGCAAATTGTCATTGATGTCCTGAAGAATCAGGTTGACAGCCATGAAGGAGCTGGAAGTTGTAGTTTCAGCCTTCACCACTAGACGGAGTCTTGGGGTGTCTTCAAAATCCAGGCCATTGGATCTCTGTACCCAAATCTCACCTGCGTGTATCAAAATAAATGGCACTCATTGAGGCGGTGGTATGTGAATATATAGACAGTTAGGTTTTAGTTTAAAATATATTAGATATTATGCAGTAGCTAATTCTGGTCCACTAATTTGATTGGTGGTGTTCCAACAGTGTTCAAGTGGTGTTCCAAGAGTGTTTATATTTACTACAATCGTGCTGGGATGTTCTTATGTGTATCACTCTGCTCTTCTGTGTTTGCCAGTTTAGCTTTTACTCCCTAGTTCAAAACTTTTACCACAGAAGAGTTAAGTACATCCTCAGGGGCAATGGTAAATAAGACATGGAATATAACTTTTGCCTCAGCTATATTGCATATCAGCATGCTGTTATTACATATGTCCAGTAGAACCACACTCTTCAATCAGCTTCACACCTACTCATTTAATGTGAAAAACATGCATATTGTACCCCTTATAATAGTATTATTTTTTTAAGTAAGGTAGAACCTACTGGAAGATATTATTACACAAGTTCATATAAGAAGTATGGGTTGTACAACTAATCCTTACTTGTCACCATGTAATAAAATAAAGAAGGCAACTTTTCCATTTTCTTGTTCCATAGTTAAAGCAAAATCTGTTTACAGCATTATTTTTGGCTGTTTTATTGTGCAGCAAGGAACATGTTATGCCATTTTTTAAATTAACAGCCACAAACAGGCTAAAAATTACATTTCCGGCTTCAGTGATTTTTTTTTTTTTAGGAAACACTTTTAACAGCAAAAATCCATGTACCAGTACAATAATTGTACAAAATATTAAATCTGTGCTTCATAATACACTATTTAATGATGTACCAAACTCTAAATGCAGTTGTGTAGACAAGCTGGTGGCTCAGCTAAAAAAGTTTATTGTGAAACTGAGAACGTATAGCATGAAAGCTCTTTATTGCTTAATGATGGATGGAGGATGCAATGCCTACAGAAGCATTTTTTTAAAAGTTACTTTGTTTGTTTTTTGTCATCTTTAAGTTTCATAAAAGACAACAAAATAACAGTGTGAGGAATTCCGACGGTAGTAATACTTAGCTGTGCTTACTTCAAAGTAATATCAAACTGGTAATAACTAATAAAGGCAAAAGAAAACTTAAGCATTTACTTATGAACTGTAAAATTGCTTTTCAAACTAATTCCTTGTAGACTATAAAAAGCCAAAAATAGGAAGTATTAAGAAATGATCTCGGCTGACCTGTGCTTGAGCTGATGCTGAAGGACTGCTGTTTATTCCCACTAAAAATGCTGTATGTGATGCCACTGCGGGTGCCATCCGGATACTGCGCTTGTGCCTGTGCCACTGCAGTACCTGGGGATCAGAGCAGATTGAAGCTAAGTGCTGCATTGATGGAAGCTGCCTCAATGTTAATGAAGTGTAAAATAAACAGTTGGGCAAAGTTTTCATATCAAAGAAAAATATGTAGAAAATAAAATACCTACATAGTGTATCAATTGAGAAAGCACTGACTACAAAAGGAAAACCAATGTAAAAGCATGTGAATCTTTTTGTCCTACACTGTGACTAACCTTTGGCTGCATTCTCCTGGATGCTAACATCTCTAGCGGTACGGGAGAAACGGATACCCTCATAGTTCTTTTCCTTGACATAGATGATAACCACCCCCAGAGAGGACTGAGGAGGGCTGCCCTGGTCCATGGCCTCCACAATAAGGATGTACTGGCTCTGTGTCAGGCTGCTCACTGCCTCACTGGTTTGTATTTCTCCAGTCAGAGAATTTATTGAAAAGCCTTGTGTTGGTTTGGCAAAACGATAAAATACTGAACCGTTGGCACCAAAGTCCTTATCTTCTGCTCTCATAGTTGCAACCACATGGTTAGTAGATACAATCCTGCTGAATACATTGATTATGAGAGGATCTTGGATGAAAAAGGGTGCATTGTCATTTACATCCAAGATGGTAACTGTGACCTGGGCCGTAGTGTTGTGGGGTGCAGCAGGAGACAAGTCGACTGCACACACTTGGAAGCTGTAGAAAGCTGTTTTCTCTCGGTCCAATAAAGCAGCTGTGAGGATCCGACCTGTGTCAGCGTCTATAGTGAATGCACCTCTTGCTTCTTTGTTCAAGAAGTATAGGATCTGACCATTCGTTCCATCATCAGCATCATTGGCTGTCACTTCCAGAACTAGTGACCCAATTGTAGCATCCTCTGAAATGTCTATAGCATAGCTGCTACTGCTAAATATGGGACTGTTATCATTGATGTCCAGGACAGTGACTTCCACAGTAGCTGTGCTAGTAAGAGGGGGACTTCCATGATCCTGAGCAATGACTTCCAGAGAATACCTGTCTTTTCTCTCTCTGTCCAGAAGTCGAGAGGTGGACAAGGCCCCGGAACTGCTGTCCAGCTGGAAGTCTCCGTCTGGATCTCCAGCTAAGATTAACAAAACGGAATCTTAAAAGGCTTGATAAACAAATGGCTACTCAAAGTAAAAAGCCCTTATTCAGATGATGGTCAAGTAGTAGTAGAATGGTCATGTAGTTTATTTCCCAAACATGGTATAGTATATATACTGTAATCATATAAGAATGATACTTACCAGTTACCCTGTATTCAACTCTGCCACTGTCCCCACTGTCCATGTCAGTGGCTTTAATTATAAAAATCTTTACTGGATCAAGGTTCTCTGGCAGCTCCAGTCTGTATTGCAGTTTTCCAAAGGCTGGAGCATTATCATTCTCATCCATTACTGTAATATGCACCTTGGCCTGTGCAAAGTTAGGAGGCATCCCTCCATCTTTGGCATACACTACATCACATAGAATAAATGTTCCAAGAAATAAGAACGATTAGCAAAGTCAACAAACGAGTGATAACTGCATGCCAAAACATGAGAAACCAGCGGATTACCAGTTATGCTGTAATGATCCCGTTGTTCCCTGTCAAGGACTTTGGTAAGTGAAATGACACCAGTTTCAGGTGAAATGACAAAGCCTTCCACTGCCACTCCTCCATAAGATACCTGTCCATTTACACCTGAACCAGTCATAGAAAGGAAAGACAGATGGAGCTTAAATCAAGATTTTGAAATAAACTGACATACATCTGAAAAATATTACTCGCAAAAATGTTATTGGCTGGGACGATTTAAGCACATTGTACATCTCATTACACTTTACATTTTTTCAGAAAGATCATTTGGTACCAGCACCGGTTTACTCGAGCAGTGGCCTTTTACAGCAACCCTAGTTTACTCATTTAAACTCGGTCTATGGCAATAAAAACAACCAGCACAAGCTCCACCAAGAAAGTAAGAATTATTGCTGGTTAGCAATAAACCACACCACTGAATTCCAGCATCCTTAGTAAGATCCCATTAAGATCCCTGTTAAAATCCCATAACATACCAAATGATTCAAACATGGATACAAAGTATTTAAAATGACAGTTTGACAATTTGCTATCGTATAGTGCTTTAAACAAAGACTGAATGTAAAAGGAAAGTAAAGAAAATCTGGAGAGAAAATAATTCTCTCACCTTGGTCTCTGTCAGTAGCAGAGACAGTGAGTACAATGGATCCTGCTGGCCGATTCTCCCGAATTTGGACCTCATACTCACTCAACTCAAACCACGGAGCCTCATCATTTACATCAATAACCTGGACAGACAGGACCTGAGTGGTTGAGTGCTGGGGTGTCCCATGATCCTCGGCAACTATAGTGAGGTTGTAGCTGTCCTGTTCCTCACGGTCCAGAGCTTTGAGAACGGAAAGAGATCCTGACAAAGCAAGAAGAACAGAGAGAAATGTGGAAATTACAGTAGAAAATCTTTAAAGAAATATAATATGTTACTATTGATAAAATGATGTCAGCCATAGATGAACATTAAAAAAAAATTAAAGAAGAAAAAGGTAAAACCAGAATTTATTACTCTACTGTATTGAAAACTGGGAACAGTGTATTACTGCATATGCATTGTTTGGCCTAAAATTTGATCCTGCCAGCAAGGTCATTTGTTCTGACCCTTCAAGTAGCCTAGTGTGAAAAAAACATCTCTATAATAAATTTTGTTTAGTCGGGCAACGGACCCTACATTTATTAAGTGACAATCTGTTTCATCCAGCACGACCCGCTGTTGGACACTAGGCGAGTGGCGCGAGCAGCCTCTCCAGTGAGACGAGATGATTTCAGGACAATGACAGAACTTATGTTAGTATCATTTCTTCCTTCAGTTTTTTCACAAAATAAATTCATAAAAACAGCAGTAACCCTACTCTACTTCCCTAGCTTTACTTACATGTGCAAATCGACATTCTCAAACATAAATGTCTTCAAAGCGAGTAATCTCTCTCAGCATGGCACCTGCACCACTGTATGTGTATTACGCTGTCAACATATACACCCAATTTCACTGCTGTTGCAAAATCTAATCAATTAAATTTCTCTCATTAAAAGGAAATTGATACATATTACTCTTATAAAATGGATAGTTGGCAGTCTCACAGGACAATAACACACAGGGTTGGATATGTTGGTTAGACTGTGTGCCTGTCTGACATACTTTACTGGCGGTCTAAAGTGTGTGATGTCTGTTTGAAGCCACTCCTGTATTTAGAATTCAGCACTCTTAATCCCTAATAAAATCTTGTAGAAATAAGAATATTCAAGCAAGCCTCCTTAAAAACTCTGTTTTTGTGCTCAACATCAGCTCAATTTTCCTTCATGTTTTAAAAATTACATGGACAGCTGACTATTCTCGTGTATTAAGATTAAAACGAGATAACCTGACTGTTATTAATGTAAATATATGCAGTTTGATGAATAACCCTTTCCTTCCCAACAACTGTCTTGAACAGGAATAGTTTTAAATTTGCTTGGTGAGATGTAAGTGAGGCTCACCAGTGTTGGGATTGAGGCTGAAACGCCCTGCCGTGTTGCCTGCCTGAATTCGGTAAGACACTCTGCCATTTTCTCCTTGGTCTGCATCACGGGCTATGATGTAAAGCAGCACAAAGCCCATGGGTTTATCTTCCATCACACTGACTGCTGTAGGGGAACTGAATACTGGAGCATTGTCATTTTCATCAGTCACAAAAATGCGTGCTGTGACGGTGCTCCAACGCCTTTGACTGGGATCTGGAGCTGAGTCAGTTGCTCGGACTACCAGAAAAAGGCTTGAAGTCTCCTCGTGGTCCAGCTCTTGACCCAAGGTTAGCACACCAGTGATGGGATCAAGAGACAGAAGATCTGATCTCTCAGGCCAGCGATGTTGAATAGAGTAGCGTACATCACTGTTGGGGCCACTGCCATCCTTATCAGAGGCCTGGAATGCATAAATAGAGGAGCCTGGCTGCATGTTCTCAGGGACAACAATGGTCACAGGATCTTCAGGGAATTGTGGTGCATGATCATTACTGTCTTGCACATTGATATCCAGCTGGATCACATGACTGCTAGGTGAAGCCTTTGAGAAGTCATCCACCTCAATCTGCAAGGTGTAGTGAGCTCCCATTTCATAGTCCAATTCTCTGGCCAAGAACACATCTCCGGTGAGACGATCCACCATAAAATTACCATCTTGATCTGTGCCACCTACTACAAGATAAGTCACCTGTCCATCAAGCAACACATCACGCTGGTCATGTAGTTTCACAGAACCTATGACAGAGCCTGGTTTGGTGCCCTCCACTGTGTTAAGTGTCATTGACAGGGTGTTTGGTTTGGGTGGAGCCCTCGCTGAGCCAGCAACCTGTGGATTTAAGACAATTTGGAGTCTGTCATCAAAAACAAGAACATACAGCATCACTGATGGTAAGTGCCACTAATGATACAAATTTATACTGGTATAAATAATAAATTAATAAAACTTAAAAAAGTACTGGCTCCTTAAGGGTTGATCAGTAAACATTCTGTTATAGAGTTCTGCATAGATCTTTTATGAGTTTCCCCAGGACTTGGGTCATCAACTGAAGGACTGCGGCCCATATGCTGACCGTGCAAAGTAGTTCAGTGGGTCAAAATACTTTGAGCCATGAAAAGAAATAAATGGCTGAAGTTCAGTGACTCATATTTTCTAAGCATGAACTCAGCTTCTGTAGTAGATCCATTGTTTCATCTTGTCCAATCATGTGTTTGCATAAATTGACTTCATTTATTTTTGTTATTTACTCTCTCTGCTCTGACTAGCTATCAGTGTCAGGAAGTAGCTAGCTACAAAGAGTGGTACTACAGGTTATAAATAGTGACAATTACATAATTCTGTAGCATGGTAGTAGCTGTGCTCTTTTCAAAATAATGTAACATGATATAGCTTGTAGTGTACTGTATGGTTTGTTTAAAAAAGTCATCAATGAAGACTAAGACTGAATATCAGAGATGAAAGAATGGACAGAGATGTATGTGTTTTTGTGCTGAAATAATAAATCTAAATGCTCTCATCTTGTGAGCAAGACATTTATGTGACTAGACCTTTAAAACTGTAGGTGAATTGGTGGTGTTGCATTCTTCTAAATATAATAATTCGGATTTCAATTTGATATCTTTCATCACCTAATGGATCAGTAGTTTCAAAAGTTCATGGATTAGCGAAAATAGGTTTAGTTCTCACATTGGTCAAATCCCAAGCACAAGCATGCTGTTATCAACCAGACTTCTCACATAGAAACATTAAATAATGTTCTGAATGAATAACATTTTTATTACTTTTACCAATGGAAGGAACTGTTTTGTAAAAAGTCTTCGGCATTTATCAGATTACGCATAGTTCAAGAGGACTCTGCATCCTGTAATGTCATAGATTACAACTTTACAATATAAATTACACTAACCAAATTACTTGCTACAGTTTTATTTCAAAACACTATGGTTAATTTACTTTTGACATTGGACTTCAATTAAGGTGCAATGGATCCATCTGCCACATAAAAGCACTCATGCTCATTTCCTGTCGCCTTTGAGCAAGCCTGGAAACGTACTTAAATGCTTTCTAATGATAACAGGTGAAAGCTTTCATACTTAAATCCTCATGAAAAGCAAACAGACATCTCTGACTGCTTAGCAGCAGAGGAGTTGTGGAATGTCTATGGCAGCATTACTTAACATTCTCTAAAATGCAATGCACTGAAACGACCCAATGCGCCTGCTATTACTCCAGTGTTATGTGGAATATTATGTTGATGTTATTGTGGTGAAACCTTATCTAGTGTGAGTGTGTCCATGAGCGCTACCGTGCAAGACGGCTGGAGGTTAGTGGCTCTTTTCATCTGATCAGAGCAGACCACAGCTGGGCCCCATCATAGGCCATCTGGGAACACTTGATTTAAATGTTCCCCTCTCCCTTTTTCTCATTCTTAAGGGGAAAAGATATCGTAGGCAAGCACTCACTTCACAATTAGCATCCTATTCCCTTTTAGGAATTAGATATGAGAAAAGCACTATGGTTCATGTAGACCCTCTGCCTGCCAGAAGCACTTCTGCTTAGCATATACAGTGGGATCTGCACACTTCTGAGCAGATCTACTAAAAGATTAAAAATAGCCTACTTTATGGAATATCAAATGACGCACATGTGCAAGTCCCACCAATCTCTGTGTTTGGCTGCACTCTCTCATTTGCATTTAAATTACAGGATCTGGTGTTGAAAGGGGAAGTAATGTTGACAGTTATGTTTTTTGAACCTCTCTGCTTCACCCAATTCCTCCCACAAACATGATACTACAGTTTCAGTCTTTTTCTCAACTTCTAAAAGAAGGAGTAAGCATTTGGAACTTTTTCAGTGTACATGCATCAACAGAATCTAATAATAAAATGCTGTAAAGAAGCTTGCATTACAAGAGAAGCTTGATTATTAGTGCATAGTCTGTTTTAGTGTGTTAGACTTTCACATTACAACATTTGAGTGAGCAGAAGTTTTGTAAGACCTGTATGCGCAGGATGGTCGAGATGCTATGAGGTGGTGCCCCACGATCCGAGACAGTCACAGTTAAACTATACTCAGCCTTTTCAGCTCTCCTCAATGTAGAGGCAGAACGCAGCTCTCCTGTGTTAGGATTTAGAGAAAACCGTTCTGCTCTGGAGCCTGAAATACAAAAAAAGAAATCTGTACAATCTGTTCTTGGTAAAGAGACAATGGCCAACATCTATCACACAAGGATGTAACTGTAATGTTTCAGCTTGGAAGTGAAATGGAATTAAGATTATATATCATGAAGATATACAAAATAACCCATAAAATTGCTGTGAAGGGGGAAAAACAGCATAAAATAGCTATCAAGCAAGTTTGGGCCAAGATTCTGTAAAATAATATATTATTCTAAAGAAAAATCCCAAACTTTGAACATACAGTGAAGCACCATTAAATCTCTTAATAAAACATAGAAAAAACATGACGCAAGCACAACTGAGGCTGCCCCAGGAGATCAAACCCAACTCTGAGTAACTCTCAGCATTATGCTAGCATCCTCACTACATTTACATTTTTTATTAATAATGTATTATAAATTTAAAGATTTATACTTTCAACTAATGTAGTGTTTCACTTTCCACTACGTTTGCAATGCTGTTAATCATTTATACATCTAGAAAGCCTGTCGTTCCAGAAACAGAGAGCTCCTACTGTAGAAGCATTACTTGTTTACCAGATAATGAGTAGTAGATTGTGCCATTCTCTCCTTCATCTGGGTCTTTTGCCTGCAGTGTTCCCAGGAGCGAGCCGGCAGGCAGACCCTCCTGCACCTGAAACACCACAAACATCACACACCCAATAGTAATAAATCTGTATAACGTGTATGCTCTTGTATCTTGTAACTTCTCTTCCTTATGCAAAACTTCTATAACATTCAACAGCCATGCTATATTCAGTGACATCTCTATATACAAAGAGACAGGCTATATACTGTAATTATTCTTTATATATTTGTGCAAATTTTAAGGCATGTGGCTCTCACTTGGATAATTAGCTCCCTGCCAGGCAAGATGTGACTGAAGAGTGGGGCGTTGTCATTCTCATCCAGCACGGTGACATGAGCGGTTCCCGTAGCACTCCGAGGAGGCGTGCCTCCATCCTGTACCACCACCACCAGCTGGTAGCTGGACTGGTACTCACGATCCAGAGCTGCCCTGGTGCTGATCTCACCTAGAGAGAGAGGGAGGGCAAAACATAAACATTATATTTCATTGCCTTTTCATTTGCAGAGACAATAAATTTTAAAATGTTGCAGTAAAATATGTCATATTGAGCTATCTAACTAACCTAGAATTTGCATAAAACATGACACATAAGCTGTCTAACTGCTACATGCTTATATACTCTAAAGCACGAGGGTGCAGTTAAAAGTATGCTTTGTTTTTATCTATTTTTACAACCTGTATGTACAAATTAACACGTTCACATGTTAACTATTGGGAGGTCAGGACAGTTTAAGTTTCAGAAGTGTTTACTTAACAACGCATATTCATGCAATTTTTGGTTCCCCATTTTGGTGTAATAGGTTTCATTACTGAATTTACCATATAACACTGTTTGCAATTGTTTTGACATTTTTATCATTTAAAGCAAAACATTTATTAAATACAATTACTATATTCCATAAATTCAGTAAACTAATCAAAAAATTGGTAAGTTGTCTAGACTGGACACACAGAAATATAAGTGAAATGAAAAAAAAATGATTGAGGAAATCCAAAAAATATGGCAGTAGGTGAATTTGCTACTTTAGGTGGGAATGTGTGTGCATGGAGCCCTGTGGAGGAATAGAATCCTATCTGGAGTGCATCTATCCTCAGGGAACAGGTTCCTGATCCACCAAAATTAGTAACAGTAAAAATGCTTACTGTTACTAAATGGACAATTTTGTGAGTTTTAAGCTGTTTTCTTCTCACCAGTTTGAGAGTTGATCTGGAAGTTTCTATCCATATGCAGTAGCTTGTAAGTAAGCCGGCTATTGAGTCCAGCATCACGGTCAGTGGCTGAAACTCTCCCAAATCCTGTTCCTGCAGGTAAGTTTTCTCTTACTGCTAGGAAGACCCTCTCCTGGGAGAATCGAGGTGAGTTATCATTTTCATCTGTTACAGAGACCCGCACGGTGGCACTGCCAGTCTTCTTCAGCTGTCCCCTGCCTGAGCTGGCCAGTACAGTGAGCAGGTAGATGTCTTTGGCTTCCCTGTCCAGTGCACTCTTCACAAACAGCCACCCGCTGTCTGAGACAATCCCAAACCCTGCTGCATCCCCATCAGGCCGAATATGGTAGTAGACTGGAGTGGGACTGGAGGATAAGGCTCCATTTCCGCCCTGATCCCTACTCAGGGCACGTACCTGCAGGAAACGGTTGTTCAGTGGTGTGTTTTCCTTTAGCTCCACACGATATGTCATTGTGTCAAACACTGGCCCTTGGTCATTCTCAGCCTGAATGTGCACTACAAGAGTGAAGGTGGCGCTGAGTTGAGGGGCACCACAGTCCTTGGCTAGCACCAACAAGTCGTATCGAGGAGCACTCTCATAGGAAAGGCTTCCTATCAGGCGGATTTCACCACTGCTTCTGTCCACACTGAATGTGCGCTGGCTTTCTGATGATAGCAGATCAAAGCTCAACTGCCCATTGGCTCCTGAATCACGGTCCTCAGCCTTTACCCGGTACACTACATTTCCAATCTTAGTAACCTCAGGCAGCAGCAGAGACTCTGACGATGAAGGCAAAAAGGTGGGTGTGTTATCATTGACATCAGTGATGGTGACATGGACCTGTGTCTGGGCAAACACTGGAGGGGAGCCACTGCGAGCCTGGATCTCCAGTTCCAGTAAGGGCCAAGCCTCATGATCCAGAGGGAGGCTGGTGCGCAAAGCTCCTGTCTCTATGTCCACAGTGAAGTAGCCATCTGGATCACCAGAGGAAATGGTGTAGGAGATGCCCTTTATAGCTCCTGGAAGAGGAATGAGGAAGAAATATACAGTTAGACATTCAGGAATAGTAAATAATTTCAAGAAACTAATTATGTGTTATACATTAAGATTATCAAACACTCACCATTTCTGCTGTTAGCAGACACTACACCAACTTCTGTGCCCCTCAATACATCTTCAGGCACAGTGAAGAAGTACTGCGCCTGCTCAAAGACTGGGGGTGCTACAGAGCCAGCCACAACACTGATGTTCACTCTGGCATTAATAGGCACTGTGAGCCCACCTCCATCCAGTGCCGTGATCACCATTGTAATGACAGAGTTGGCCTTTCCATGCAAAGAGCGGGACAGCGAGATTACACCTGTAGAGAAACAGAAAAAGCACACAACATTACACAATCACATCATCACAACTTCTTTACTGGTCACATAGTTAAAAAATACATACATACAAAATGATACTAAATTCTACATGCACAAAATGTACTTCACTACAATAAATTTGACTACAGCTCACAATTACTGTAATTCTAATAAGTAAAATTGCAAATCGCGAAGTAGCCCTCGTTATGTCAAACATTACAAATTACTTGAAATATGAGTAGACATACGAGTCCAGTGACACTGAAGAATGTAATCCAAAACAGTACAGCAAAACTGCAAATACTGTTGGTGTAAATGGAGTGGTATATAAAGAAAGTGAACATGGAACTAGTGACATGAGTGGAAATTCAGACCATCTGTTAGTTTCATCAAATATTAGCAAAAAGTATTTAAAAATTAAACTGATTCATATAAATGAAGAATTTTAAATAGATAATACTTTTTTTAATACAAGTAAAAAATTTAAATTTTTGACATTCAAGCACACAAACACACACACCTGTGTCCTTGTTAAGGGTAAAGAAGTTTGAGCCTCCACCAGGCACTGTGCCGTATGTCACTTTGCCATTCTCTCCTGCGTCAGGGTCGTGGGCTGATACTCTTATGACGGAGGTTCCTGGAGCACTCTGAGAGCTCAAACTGACTGCATAGTTTACTGGGTAAAACATGGGCCTGTTATCATTAATATCCAGCAATGCGACATTAACATAGGCAGATGAGCTCAGGCCACCCTAAGAAACAGAAATGTGGGAGAAACATTAAAGACGTATTGTTCTCAGAATAACAACAGCATTACTAGGTACAAAGATATATCTACACCAGGTTACATATGTAACCCAGTTCCCTGAGAAGGAAATGGCATGCTGTGTCATGGCTGATGCTATTGGAACACTTTTTTGTGGAAGTTGTATCTGACAGAGTGCCCTGGAATTTGACTGCTGCTTGCTCCTTGTTGCCGACATCGAGCTTTTCAGAGTCCGATTAAGATAACATTATATCCTTATCCAGCCTAGGAGAAATAACAAAGTGAGCCCTCCAGACACAACTTCCGCAAACAAGTGTTCCCAAAGAGTCAGCCATGATGTGGCGTCGAGTTCCCTTGAAAGGGAACAAAAGAATTTCTAGGCTTGTAATTACATTTTCCTTTACCAGTTTTGTTTTATGAATGGTTAAATAATGGAAATGGGAACTATTACTTATTGCCGTCATAGAAGAGTGTGTGTGTGTGTGTGTGTGTGTGTGGGTGTGTGTGTGTGTGCTTGTGCAAATGTGTATGTGTTGAAAGAAAGAAAGAAAGAAAGAAAGAAAGAAAGAAAGAAAGAAAGAAAGAAAGAAAGAAAGAAAGAAAGAACAGAGAGTGAGAGTGAGAGTGTTTGAGTGTGGTACTCTACTGAGTACTGAATCTAATAGCTACTCTGGAAGAATGAATATGATTTGACAGAAAAAATACACATGTGTATCAAATCACCATATGCTACAAAAAGAAAGAAACAAATTGTATTAATTGCACAAGCCAAAGAAGAATGTCATTGGACCATTAAAATTAGTAAAGACTCATTAAAAAAATCTGTCAGACAATTAAATTGCATTTTGGATCAATATAATGAATCAGTATGATGAATCTGTATTCGGAATCTCTTACTTACCCCATCAGTAGCAGTGACTGTGAACTCATAGCTCTCAGATCCCTCATCTCGGTCGAGGACTGTGCTAGTGCAGATATGCCCTGTTTCTTTATTAATGCTGAACACTGCTGGAGGAGAAATGGAGGGTCCTGAACCTATAGAATAGGTTATTGTGCCAAATGAACCACCATCAGCATCGATTGCCGTCACCTATAGAAAAGAATACGACAAACAGATATTTTATTAGTACTACAGCCTGTTATTACTCCTAGCTAGATATCCATTGCTTTTTAAATTAACATTTACAGCTCTTGGCAGATGCCTTTACCCTGAGTGACTTACAGTTTCTTATACAACTGAGGGTTAAGGGCCTTGCTAAAGGGCCCAGCAGTGGCAGATTGGTAGACCTGGGATTCAAACTCAAACCTTCCGATGTCCAAAGGATTAACCATTATGCTACCATATTATATTTAAATTAATTGTTGAACCAAGAGAAGTTTTTTGCCTAATTTATTTACTTATGCTGTGTAGAGTGAGAGAGAAAGAGAGAGTGAGAGAGAGAGAGAGTGTGTGTGTGTGTGTGTGTGTGTGTGTGTGTGTGTGTGAGAGAGAGAGAGAGAGAGAGAGAGAGAGAGAGAGAGAGAGAGAGAGAGAGAGAATTAACTTGTGGACACACAAGCCAAATGTACTGATGTTACACAAAGAAAACCAATTGTTTTTCTAGGCATCTTGCCTCTTCTCAGTACTGGCATTTAGACAACATCTCTATCATGCATTCCTGATACATACCACTCAAAAGAGGAAATAAAAATACACAGATGAAAGTTTGGCCAGGAAAAGGCCATTATCGGTCAGGGCCATTATCAGATTTGTAGAAAAGACAGGACAGGTGTCTTGAATTTTTGCCTTACAAGAGGCACAGTAAGAGTGTTAAAACATTGTTTTGCCATGGAACGACTTTATCTGTCCACCAGCTGGCAGAAGGGAAGCCTGAGTTTACAACTCGGGTCAGGTCAAACACATCTGTCCTCCAGAAGTTTTCTTATAATACCAAATTCTGCAAAGTATATTTGTTTCTCTTCAGATACCTCTCAGTTTATTCCAGGATCAAGCTTGTCAAGTTAACTTTAGCAAAACTGTAACTTAATATATAACTTAACTTAACTGTAACTTAATAACCTTAAATTAGGCTTAGCTAGTCTCAGACCAACAAGCTAAAAAAAATCAGCTGTTAAACAATAGGAAAAGACGATCGAATCCAAGCTATGCTGAACACTGCCTGACAGCTAAACACCATCAAAACGTGCCAAGGCACCAGACATCAGGTGCTATCCAGAAGCTACTCAAATGGAAAAGTCAGGACCTCTGAGCTTCACTTTCTGGCCTCTGTTCCTGATGCACTCAGTAAACAGAATAGCACAGGTGGTCCAAAAAAGACCTCATACATCATTTAGATACATGCATGTAGCCTTAAACCAAAAAGTTCCCTTCAAAATATTAGGAGGAAAAGACACACACTTAACAAAGTCTGTTTCTCAACATTTTTTGGCTTTTTGAACATGTTTGGCTTTAAAAAACAGCTATATTACTTTGCTTCATGTCATTTCCACCAGCAGTAAAATAGAGTTTTCTATAAGACCTTCAGACTTTGAATATTGGCCAAACAAGACCCAGTGATTTGTCTCTGAGTCAGTGCAAAGCTGAGGTGCTTCGTTCTCATGATACTGCTGTGGATTCCCTCATCCTCTCCAATATTCTTTATACTAACCTTTTGTTCTATGTTTATGTTCTGTAAAGCTGCTTTGAGACAATGTCAATTTAAAAAAAGCGCTATACAAATACATTTGAATTGAATTAAATATTCATTTGGCTTAATCTTTCTCAAGTAGTCGAAAGACTAGCTGATTACCAAGTGGATCAAGTTTACACCTGTTACATAGAAAACTACTTTAACAAATTTGCAAGGCTATTTGTATACATATGAGGATAAATGCTTTGTGCATAAGTAAAACTGTGAAACCTTTAACAGTTTCTGACTGGGGAAAAAAGAGCTGATGGATTCACCATTCTCTCCAAGTGGTAAAGGTTTAACAGCACAATTCGTTAAAACTAGTCAGTTTTAATAGTTTTAGGCTAAGAAAACACTCTCTCTTAGTAAAAATAAGACTACCATCACGGAGATTGCTATCCCAGCTGCAGATACCTTCACCATTACCACTTTGCCTTATTTACTGACAAGATCAGTCTAACATATTTTGATGGTTCTGTTATCTTTTAGCTGTCATGATTCCTGGAATTTGTACGCAATTTAGGAAGTTCAGGCATCTGTGATATTAATTTGGGACACTGCTCTGTCCAGGACTGAGAGTCAGTTGTCCATACTGGAAAGCCCATTGAGATCCAACTTGTCTCAAGATGACCTCAGAATTATCTGGATATTATCTTAGACATGACTGAGATCATAACCGGTACAGTATCAGCACCATTTGGGAAGAAAGAGGAAATTAATCAAAAAAAAAAAAAGAAAAAATATTTTTAAATGAATGAATGTGTCTCAAAAAGATGCCGAAATATGCCTTCACTAGACTTTTTTTTTTTTTTTTAAAGATTCCACCTAGCATTCTAAATACATGTATTCTTGTGTGAATTATAAAGCTTAGGGCATGGAAATCTTTTCTCAAAGAGTGTATTGGGAATTTCAGTGGTTATAATTTGGTCAGGTGTGGGTGTAATGGGGCATGACGGCTAAAGCTGGGAAAGCTTGAGTTACAGTCAGTGGTGAATTTGAGTCATAACTGAGAGCCCTTTGGGGTGCAAATTATGAAAAGAATTATTGGGTGTCAGTGGTGAGTTGGGGTGTTATGGAGGAACTGTGCAGACATCCTCTTTGCATTGTGAGACTGTCCTGAGACTGACTGACAAGAAGATGGCTACATCAATTCTCTATGCACTCTATGAGTTCATAGATGGAAACACATACACACACATATCCTATGGGATACAAAGCTTTTCTGAAAACTAGCAAGGTACGGATAAGGCATGATACACAGAAGCTGGATTTATCACCTTAACATTGAAAACTAAGCAGATAAACCAACATAAATGAGTAAATACCCAAACTCTGATGTACAGAACAAGGCAATACATGTCTCTTAGTAGAAAGTCTGTAGAGTCTGACTGATTTTGTTATTTAGTCATGAAGAACCTTTGACACCAGACATCCCGAGCTATACCTGATGTGAAAAACACACCATTTATGGCACCATGACACTGACACCAATACTGAGCTCAGTGATGTGAATCAGACTGAATCTATCAGGTTAAACTTGTCAGGACTGACATCTCTATGTGTATAGCTGTACTTAAAGATGTATCCATAGTTACTCAGACAGCTGGGTCCTGACCTGAGGAAGGATTTGTTATAACATAAGCTATAAATATTATAATCATCCTTGACCCCTTGGAAGTTTTAGCATTCTTTTAGCTGTAATACTATAGTAACAGAAGTAGAAAGAAAAATGCAATGCGATGTAATGTAATGCAAACCCAGCCAATAAGCAGTTCACCATAACATTTTTACACTTTAACAAATTATGAAATAATCCTCTACAATGGTCCAACCCAGCAATTAAGTTATTTAAATATGTTTAACTTCAAGGTAAAAGCAGCACTGTAAGAAATCTGAAAGTCAACATATATTTTGGTCTTACAGATAAGGTGGTTTGAAAGAGTAAAGCAGTAATTCTATCTGGATGAAGGCATACTCCTACTACTGAGACCCATTTATTCCTGAGGTCACACTCTGTGCAATCACTCCCAGGAAAGAACACATACCACTGTATACCATAACTCAACTCTTTCTTAGGCATTATGTCTCTCATGAGATGTTGAGCAGGTCCCATACATATTAAACACTGGTACAAATAATGACTCAGAACCTGATTTTATAATTCACATTAAACTGATTACCACTGTATGATCTGGTAGTGCTGACTTACACACTTTTCTTATTAGTTTCAGTGTAGTTACTAAGAAAAATTTTAAAAATTTAATCGTAAATTTTGAGTTTGGGGATTAAAATCCAGCACAATCTATAAACAATAGCTCATGTTTGCAAGTAAGTGATTATATGCCTTTGTCGTGTGAACTGAATGTGTGTCTTCCTGAATACAGTCATTTAGCTGACAAGACCATATAAGCACTAATTGTGAAAATAATAGTTCAGCAAATTCAGCAAAAAGTGTTGTAACTGGTTCGTTATTAAATTTCTTGGTGTGAATAACGTGGTCTAAATGATTAATCCTGGGGTTTATCTCTCGATAGCATCTAATGTCAAGGTGAAGTTAAAATGTGTATGTACTTCCACTAAGAGGCCTTTCTCTGGTTAAACATTGGGGTATTGGTTTCAGACACACATGCACTCACAGACACACACACATGCACTATGTTTGCCTAATACAAATGCAGTATAAATGTACAAACAAATTTGCTGATGGATCAGCAAATGTGTAAACAGAGCAGTAATCTGAATCTCTCTGCATAGCTGATATGGATTAACCAAGAATAATCATGAATATTCCATGACCTTAATATTTTAAGGTTCTGTCAAATTTAGAAATAAATAAAATACATTGTATTATTTGAAAGTCCCACAATCATTGCTTTGCTTTCCCATAATCATCGTTAACAGATTACTTTCTATGTAAATGTGAATGCATGTTTTTTCCTGATTCTGTCATAAAAAGTGCCACAAAGGTCAGTTAATTACAGTGCTTCAATCCCATGAAAATCTGCCTATATACATCAATATGACCTTCTGTCTCCTCTGGTGATAACAACAACCTTTTGAAACTTGAAATATGACATAAGCTGAATAAATCATCATTTCACATTACTCATGCATCCAGCATAGAGGGCAGTTAGTATCCACACCTGACACCGCAGTTTAAGCCCCTGACAACTCTTGGAGTTGATTCTCTGAACAGCTCTCGAAGAGAGAGCTTGAAAATAATGTCCAAATCTCTCTGGATAAATGGTCTCAAGTCTGGAAAAAAAACTAGTGTGAAAATTACCTAAAAGAATTAAGAGGACTTGAGGAATTGTTTAAAACAATGAGAGAAACACTTCATAAGTAAAGGACTATGAGTGGATTAAGATGGATTGTCTATTTTAACAAACTTAAAAGGCACTTATCATCAGTTAATCCCCTTAAGTTCACACTTGTACAAATGGTGCTGGAAACAGAAGACAGATTTTGTCTTTACAGTAAATACACCCTGCATACAGAAAAACAAAGATATGAAAACAACAAGCAGTTGAAGCACAAAGCCTGTGAAACTAAAGTGTCCATTTTTTTCTATTTGGAAAGACACTAACACACTTAAGCACTAAACACCAAAAAGCCTGAACTTAACATTTCCTTTTAACGGTCAGTCCTTAGAGAGCTGGGTTAAAACAGCCATGTTTTGTGTAATAAAAAACACAGATACAGTCATTCAGACAGATCGATACTGTGACGAGTGTTAAGTGAAAAGAAGAAAAAAAAATAGCATAAGCTCCAATCTGTAAGTACAGACACTGTAAGTCAGTGGGAAAACATTTCATTATCCTAATGGCATTTCCTGAGTAAACAAGCACCAACCAGTAGAGACTCATAAACTGTATTAACTGAACACTCCTGAGGTCTTCAGTATTGATCTGGACAGAGGAATTATGAAACAATCAACTAATAACTGGGTGTAGCCCCAGTGGTGCGTTATGATTAATGCAAAGCATGCACTATGTGAACATTGTGCATTGGAAGTAGGATGGTTAGCCAGAATCCTTAAATAAAAAATTCCCAGGACACAGTTCAAAGGGATGTATTTCTAAAACTGTATGGAGGTCTGTTTTGCAGAGTGGTGTGGTTGAGGTGGTTTCCCCAAAAACCATCCATAGTATATTGAGTCTGTAAGTGCATCTGTATGCTTGTTACAGTATATACTGTACAGTAGCTATAGTTAATGGTCAAACACTGTACTGTGGTTTATAAGCTTTTGTTTGTTCAGAAACTGCAATAGTATATTTATTAATGATGACTTGGATAGAGAATAAAAGAATGGAGGAATGGAACAATTACATTTAAATGTTTTAAATGTAAAATTTTATTGCAACTCAAATACTCTAGTACTAGTGCTGATCCATCAAAATCTATATGACTAGATTGAAGATTTATAAACCTTTATTTTAAGGTTTTGCTGTTCATAATTCAGTAAAGAACTCTATGGAACATTTACTGTTTGTTTGGTTTCTGTTTTTACTACGTCACTAAAACGTTCATTTGCATTTGCATTTTTCCCCTATATTTGAATGATTTTTGTTTCATTTAAATCAATTGAAATCCATCGAAATTAACATGATCATTCTAAGCATTAAGCATCAACTTCTTGTGAAACTGCAGTATTTTTAATCATCCAGAATGATTTTGCTTATATACAATAAAAACCTTGTATAGCCAGATTATATTTACAATGTCTAATTCTAATAATAATGGTATACAGTAAGCAAGAGGATCTTGCATCACAAGATCCACAGAAAGATTTTATAAATTCTTCAGTGAAGACAATAAAAGGTGGTTCATTACTTACAGAGAAAAAACATATTGGTAATCAATTTCATTTGTCTCAGAGAGAAACAACAGAACTCAAAAATAGAGAGTGACATATTAGAGACATTTAATCCAAACCAATTAGAAGAAACAGACTTGAACTGGCATTTTCCCCTAAGGTAATGTCTCCACTGACAAAAAGTGGAGTTTGTAGCAAAACTGAATTATTTGTTAAGCAGGAAATTGAACCTTAATCAAGATTTACAGGCTACACTGTGTCTACACTATTAGGATTTGCCTTTTAGTGGTTCTATAAAGTAAATGTACAGAGAGGATGTTTCTCTTTCCCTAAGCTTTTGTAAAAATGCCACAGGACTCTTTTAATTTTATGGGATTGTGAGGTAGAAAAGGTCGGTCCCACATCTTGTGTTCTTTGAAGTGGAGTCAAGAGCTACAGTATGGATAACCTTTTAACCAAGTTAAGGGGAAAAACATCATGTATGCAGAATACAGCATGAGCAAACTAGTTTTGCAATTTTAATTGTTTTTTAAAAATGTGGTTTATGCTCACATTTCTAAGCAACTGCTTGATGGTTGTATGTTTGCTATCTATAGAAAACATATACAGGTAGATTACAGAATATGTCAATGCTAAAATGTCACTTGTCACTTGTGATCTCCCAGGAAAATGCTCAGTAGTGTTTACAGGCATACAGTGGTGTTATTTAAGCGTGGAATTGAGCCTTGGGACCAATTCAATTACTTGTGTGCCAATTAACATCCTATTTAGGCATGCTCAACACACAACCCTGTATAGACTCACCATTCCAGAGAAATGGCACCTAAACACTCACTTGCTATACATTACCTTCACTTTGAGAAAAAAAAATACACGCTACGATGAAGGATTCAGTTGTGGGCATATGTCACAAAGATCTGAGACAGACAAGACAAAGTCGTAATCTAAAAATGTTTAACATTAAAGGGTCAGGTGATGAACAAATAGCATAAGTACAAGCAGGCAAGATCAAAATCGTGACTTCAAATCAAAGTCAAACCTGAGAGACAGTCAATAAATTAACAGCTTGGTATAGACTGGTACGACAGTACACAGAGCGTACACTTCACAAACACACGTGTGCTTTTCACATGTCCTTATAAACTGTCACATGTCCTTATAAATCTTGTGATTATGGGACGTGCAGTTGGATGCTGATTCCAGAACAAACGTCATATATCATGCTTAGCATAATAAACATCCATTAATATATAACCTTGTTGAATTCTTGAATCTGACTAGAAAGAAGGTGTTAATTAAAAGGACTTCAGCTTATATAATTCAATTCAATATTCAATTAAGTAAGCAGACATTTCACTTACATAATTTAAAAACACTGACATAGTCAAGTTTTCTGTGAGGAAATGTTTTTTTTTTGCATTTTCAAAAGGAGTCTGACTTTGTAACAGTCAGTTCATTCATGCATATTAACTTATCCATGTCACTGAACATCGTGATAAATGCAAATCTTGGTTAAAATCTGAAAAATGTAGTATAGCTTTACCTTACTTGCTGTGTTTTTTGTTTAAGAACTTGTGTTCTTCTTTGTGCCCATAGTGTGAACACCTCACATCCCACTTAACACCAAAATTATTCTAATCATTCAGGATTGATTTCTTCATTCCTCACTCTTAAGGATCTGGACTGGAGAAATCAATAGATTTAGTGAATCATACATCATGCTGACGGTCACCCAGAACAGCCAACAAACACTGACGCTTATTCGAGATAATTATCTTTAGCCTATGCAAATAAATGCTTTTGTAGTCCATGTCTACGCCTATGGAAAACCTAAAGTGTTGGATGTTCCACACAATTTGCTTTGTATAATATTGGTATGGGGTTTTAGGATGGATAGGAAGGATATAGGGAGAAAGAAAGAAAAAACAGAACCAGAGCTGGAGTCAGTCTATAAAATGCCAAGGCGTCTGAATAAGAGAGATAAAGGGAGGAGGGGGAAGAAAGGGAGGAGGAGGTTGAGAATGGAATAAGACATAGGCTCCAAAAGCATGAGAGACTATGAGGAACAGCACTGTTAGAAAGGAAATATAAGCCCATTAAATCACTGTTGTCATTCAACAGGCATTCTTCCCTGTCTCTCAGCTCAGTTACGTGGCTGCCCAATATCCAAACAGCATTATACATGTTTACACTGACCCTGTCACATTATACACTCCAAACTGGAGCCTAATCACTGCTGCAGCATAAGCAACTCAATCATATGTGCAGAAAAGAGCACTCGTCCTTTACTGGAGTCAGTGGTGGTGCAGAGGGGGATGAAACAAAGGATGCGGAAAGAATGAGGCAGAGGAGGGGGTTGGTTAGCAGGAGGTGGGATGAAGGACCAGTCAACCATGGAAGAGTAATGTCCAGAAGGGTATACTGTTAGAGATCCATAAATGCAAGCAAATAGACTCAACACTGCTCCAGAAACCAGCAGCACAATCTGTTACCCTGTTTACAATACTGCTTTAATCAGCATAAATGTGTGTGTGTGTGTGTGTGTGTGTGTGTGTGTGTGTGTGTGTGTGTGTGTGTGTGTGTGTGTGTGTGTGTGTGTGTCAATCAGTCAATCGTGAGGCAGCTTAGCTTCGATTATAATCAGAACATAAAATATCAGAAATGGAGAAATATGTGATCCCAGTGATAGATATTGATGTTTTTTCCAAAACTGCAGAGTAAAATGAAAAAAATAAAAATCTATCACTGAGAGCTGTATGGGATTTTGGTAGTGATGTGTTACATTACTCTTTTTTACCTTGTAAATAATACATTTTTGCTAACATCTTAAGATTTCATGTTAATAATTTAACGTGTCCATTGTATCCATATTCGGTTATATTAATAAACATACTTTCCGCATATAAATGTATATATTGTATATATGTAGATAAGTATATAATAAATGTATACAATGCAAACATAACTTTTCTTCACTTTTCTGCACAGTGCAAAACAACATTAGCTCAAGAGATCCTGACATTAATGTCAAATTAATGCTAAGGCAAATAACACTAACAGTATCCCTCTATCAGCAGGAGAAAAGCCATGTGGACGTTGAAAGCAAATGTGAAACTCCCAAGCCTCTAAGCTCCAGTGCTCTTGTGCTGTATTTTCAGATTTATTCTTTAATGATCTGTTTTACTAAAAACATCTGTCAAGCATTTAAAATCATTGTTCCTGCACTTCTCACTCATTCTCCTTCCTCAATCCGAGTCTGGTTCTGGTGATGGACCTGAGGTGCACGAATAGGTCAGGGTCAAAGGTCAGGAAGTCACAACTGCGTGTTCTATCTTAACCTATGACCTTTTGCTTTCTTTGGTGCTGACATGCTTTCTCTGTGTCTCTGAAATGAGAGTGCCATCCATTATTTAATTACAATGAGGAAACAGCTGCTATAACAGACACACAAAAGAATGAAAAGGACACTAAGGTTCTAATATGTTCAATTAGTCAGGGGTTAATTTAAGCAGTGATATTAATCACCATATTCATGAAGACGATAGTTTTCAAATAATCTGATCACGAAATGTTACTTAGACACAAAAATGCACAGTAAAAGTATTTCTGTAAACAGTCCCATTGTCCCCTATTGTGTAGGACTCTCACTGTACCTTTAAATAAGGAAAAGCAAATGTATAAATATGGTAACAATCATCCAAACGCAACAGCAAACGATTTAACTGCACATCGTGTCTTATATGTGTTGGTCTGCAAAAATCCTTCACATGGTGCAGTTTTTATATTTCTATATATAGTTCCAAAAACAATGGGCTTTCTTGAACTGGAGTGTGTTTCACGTTTACAAATATACCGTCTGCAAATAATTATATAACATTTTTTTTTATAGTTATCTAGCAAACTTTTACACTTAGCCTTATTATTCTTAATCTTACTGCTGATGTACACACACCACACTGTCCACTTTATTAGGAACACCTGTACAACTGCACATTCATGCAGTGATCTAATCAGTCAATAATGTGGCAGAAGCACAATACATTAAATTCATCCAGATGCAGGTCAAAAGCTTCAGTTAATGTTCACATTAAACATCAGGCTGAATTGATCTCAGTGATTGATCGTGGAGACTGAAGCCCTTCTTACGGATTCTTTTATTGTTTTTCTGCATAAGAAAAAAGACTGTAGTGTGTGAAAATCCCAGGAGATATGGTTTAGTCAAAGTTTCTGAAATACTCAAGGAGATCAGCAACAACTAGCACAAGTCATCAACTCAGGTGAAGTCACAGAGATCACACTTTCCCCCCATTCTGATGTTTAATGTGCTGCCATGTGATTGACTGATTGGGAAACTGTACAGGTATACAGGTGGGCAATTTGTAATATTCACATAAACAGTCGCAAGCAGACTGTAACATGTCACAATATTATTATTAATATTATTAAACAGTTTTTTTATTGTAATTTAAAATTCTTGATAAACTTGGCAGGTTTCAGTGTTTATTGCACAATTATTTGTGTTTCTTTTATATATAGAATATAGAATATATATATATATATATATATATATATATATATATATATATATATATATAGATATATATATATTCTCTTTGACATGTTTAGCTTTATTGCTTTGCTGCTTGAAAGGTCCATTTCGGTAGTTGACTTCTCAATTCATACTCTGTAAAAGACACTTTCTTTTGGCAGACAAGTGCAGATCCGATATCCCAGGTGCATCAGACTAGCCAATCTTTTTCACGACAACATTTTCATCTTTCCCTGGTGTGCTGTTTGATGTAGGCTTACGATGCACTGACCTAGCACAGAGACAGTGCTAATGATGAAGAATTACTGAGCAGAGTAATATAACACAGAATGTGAAGTCGCTGGACGGTTTTGGATTGCCCTGACTTCATGCATTAGGGAGAGTAAAAGCAGTTAAATAACAGAACAGGTCAAAGTGAGCGCACACATCAAAGAGACATCAGCTCTTGGAACAGAGAGAGGGAACAACAATTCCCCAATAATCCCAGTACGACTTAAGGATCTGTATAGGGAATGTATTGCATAATGAAATGAGGGTGAGAAAAAGGGCAAACTCAAACAGGAACGAGTGCTGTGCAAGAAAAAAATAATAAAACTTCAAAATGACAAAAATGACGGTAGTTTAGCTAAATAGATAGTTTGACAGAAAAAGAGAGAAGAAAAAAAAGAGAAAGAGAGAATGAAATTGGGGTGGGTCTGTAAATCCTTTGAGACCAGTTTAGTTTTAAAGCCTTGAAAAATGCCTCAGCATAGCCTTCACAATGCCGCTAATGGAAGCCATATTGGATTAGGCCAGTGTGAAAGCACATCACATCCTGCAAATCATGACGTGAATGACATGTGTGAAGAAACAAATCATAATAAATGCCTGCCAATTGATAGCTAACAACCACCTCAGCGGCCTAAATCAAGACAACACGCTCCCTCTACGACTTTAATTCTATTTTGTATTTTGTAAAGACACAATGGATTTAAACAAACCTTATTTTGTGTGTTTGTTAGAACAGGGATGTTTGCTTAGCTGCGGCATAGCTCTTCTTTTTCAGTGCTCAAAAATCAATATGTTGTCAGGCCACATGTTTTAACCAGATGGTTAAAGGGTGAAAATCCCAAAACACAGTGAGGTGAGTCGGGGTCATGACCTGTTATATCACCGTGAATATAAATCAATGATCAGCATGAAGCCTGATGGGTGAAACAGAAACAAACAGTGAGGTGAAAGAAGGGATGATGATTGGAAGTGTGCAAGTTCAATTTCAAGAATGTTCCTTTCTGAGCATGCGTCCCGATCCTCTATTGCCTTTTAAACTCCTGATTTTAATGTGGCATAATACTATACTTTATATCTTACATCAAATTCTTTTCACTATTAATAGTAATAACAAATCTCAGGCAAAAGAACAAAGAAAATGTTAAGGACAAGTCATTATTTATGGAAATCCTCTCACTCTCACAGAATTTGAGTTATGGAAAGAGGTTTGGGATGTGAAGAGAGTTGTTGAAAGAGAATTCCAGATCCAAAATAATCAGACCACATTCCAGGAAGGCCTCTTCCACCATCTCTCTCCTCAAATACACAGACACATGTGAAAGAGCATGAACTTCTGCAGCAACTGAACTTAATTCCGTGCCAGTGACACACATGCGGTTCCTAGCACCTTGGGAAAAGAGGAGAGCGTTACAATTCATAAAGCACCTGTTGCATCCAAAGCAGTACACAACCACAAGCACTGATTTTCTTTTCCACCCCCTAAAGGGTGCTGTTTATCTTGAAGGGCAGACTTCCGAGAAGCTCAGCAGGGAGCCGCACTTTAAAATAAAGCTGTCAGAGAACAGCCACAGGCCGGATGTATGGATGTAACCCTTATTGCTCTGCTGTGTGAGTGGCAGCCGCCTTCCTGAGAGTTCATTCACTGTGTGGCCTATACACGGACGGAGGGAGTGTTAAACCAGGATATGCTAAAACTAGTTTATACTTAAGCTTGGCTTGTATCAAAGAGGATTGCTGTGTGCACTAGATAATGAACTCATTCTCTGAACAAAAGTGGTCATAAATTGTGGCTGAGATACTGACTAGCGGTTCGTAGGAGTACGTAAGAGACACACATATGCTCTCATATGCAGGCACATGCAGACATGTGCACCAGACAGGACGCCACAGTGCACTCCTACTCACAATCTATTTTCTCTGCTTTTGGCTACCTAAGACTCCAAGAATGGCCAAGAAAAACAAAATGGCCAGGCGCAAGATAGCACAGGGGTTAGAGGGCTCCACAACTCCAGCTGAGAGATAAAGAACTGTGAGTGTTGTCAGATAACACTCGCATAAAAGCACACACACTTGGGAATATTCCTTCAGTAAAGTAGAATAACATCGAATAGAATTTATGATACAGGCTGTATATTTGTCACACATGTCCGTCTGTCAGGATATAACAACACTGAGGCATTTAAGAGCTAAACAACTTGCTAATTTTGCAGTCTTAATGTTAATGGTTGATAAGGAATAAGAGCAGCAGGGTCACTGTTTTGTGAATAATGTCCCCTATTTGCCTAATTAACAGTATCTCCAGGGAAACACTGGTTTAAACACACCACTGGTTTATAGAGCTTCTTATAAAGATGCCTTAGATTCCAAAGTTACATGCCACAAAAATGAGTCTAAAAAAAGGATTTCCACATTCTTCTGCAAAGAATATTCTTGCTGTGACTTTATGATTGTAGAGTCTTCTAAGCTTCAGCAATACTGAATTAAAGATATTGATTGATGCAATTGACAAAATGAGCAAATTGGAAAATCACCATGTTAAATGAAATTTATGATAGTGACAATTTAATTTTTAATACAAAAGATATTACCTCAGAATATCTCTGCTACATACCAAGCGTTAAAGCAGTTGTGTTCAGGATCAATACAGTTCAGCTCAATCAAATTTACCCCTGACACTTTTCACTGCATAGGGCAGCACATCTCTTTTTCTCCCTGTAGCTTTCCTGCTGATGTGCTGCAGGAGTCATTGAGTTCATGGAGGAATTGTACAAGGACAGTGGAAAAGCCAGCTCCCCCAGAACTCGACGAAGGAACCACATGTACGGCTTCAAAACATAATTTCTCCTACATGTTACCAGCTCTGCTGACTCACTTTATTCTCAGACAGACAGCAATATATCAAAAGACATCAAGAATCTGTCACACTAGAGACGACGCACTGTCCTTTCTAGATAGTTCACATCTGTCGTAGCCTGTTTATGAATTAAGCCTTTGCTTTGTCAAAATCTGTTCCACAATATTCAAGTATGACACAAACAATCTCAGCAAATCCTTAAGTGAACAGGGTCAATTTTAAGGATACGATATGGTATACAACATATCCTGATATGATATGTTAAGGGTGATAATCATCAACCTTCATTGAACATTTATCCAAATCTTTATGAGTCATTACAACTGTATAAACACCAATCCATGGAGCATTGCACTAACACTCATGTTCATCCTACAGACAAAACAACACACACCAGGCAATGAGATTAAACCAGATGACCTTGATTCCTGTCCTTCATACCAAATACATCTTCGCCATGTTTTACAGGTATTACAGGCTCACAGATTTATCTCTACTTATCTGATATGTTAGGGTTGACCAGAGAGTGTGCTGATTGATGATGTTCTAGCACATTGCAATATGAGTTAAGAAATGTGTAATGCAATCGGAACAAAGCTGAATTGTTAGATGTACAATATATACTGATTAGTCATAATATTTAAAAAAATAAAAAAAATAAAAAAAATCAGTGACAGATAATCACTGCTGCTTCAATTCACTTTATCTCCTTACAATGGCACCTAATATATTAGGTGAACAATCACTTCTCAAAGATGATGTCTTGTAAGTAGGAAAAATGGGCAAGTGTGAGAATATGTGTGACTCTGACAATTCTGACTAGAAGAGTAGAAACTGTTAAAAGAAACTGGAATCAGATCATCTCCAAAACAGCAGGTCTTTTGGGGGGTGTAGCCCAGTAAGTGGTCTAAGGAATGACACCCAGTAAACCAGTGAGAGGGTCATGGCTGCCCATGGATCATTGATGGCACAAGGTGGACCTACACAATATTAGGTAGGTGGTTTTAATGTTGTGGCTGAACAGTTTACTCTAATAAACTTAACATTACTGTGGAATTACTACATCAGTGCCATTCTCTAGAATAAGAGCTCCATTCATCACATGATGTGTTGAGCTGAGTGGTGGACTATTACTTGATCAAAGCATGCTAAAATGGATTTAAGTGTTAGCTCCGGGCAAGCCAGCCCAATCTTCTAATGACCATGAGATCTACATGTGAGCATTAAGAGGTGAATACACTTATCTTGAAATAATGACTGCTTGTTTTTAGGTACATGATGTACAAACAAGATGTCTATTTTCTTTCTGTCTTAACACAATGTCTAGGTAGACTACACCAAGCATTTGTCTATTGTTTATGCTTTCCCAGATTGACCTTGTTTCTGTAACTAGTTGCCTGAGTTCTTGTCTTGACCACATTGTTCTGTCTGCTGATTGCCTACTCTATTGATCTTGAATTTGCCTTTTAAATCGGATTGTTTGCGAAATTGTCATTAACGCTGTCTCACCTTGCAGTTGTGTCTGCCTCAGCATTTCTGCAAAGAAATGTATGTGTTGTTAACATCTACTGCTGCCCTAGAAATTTAGTTGAACTCATAGGCTCCATCAGCCCCATTCTGTGACATTCATTTCCAGTTAGGAAAACAGTTCATCTGCATCTCTGTACAGATTCTCACATCTCTCTGAATGACATTTGCTATGTGACTCTTCTATAATCTTCTATAATTAAAAGATCAAAGTTTGTGCAACAACAGAGTTTGTTACTTCTCTACCTCAGCAGGGCCTCTCAGTGACCTCGAGATTCCCCATCCTCCTGCAGACAAGGTTCAAGAAGGACCACTGATTTCTGAGAGTATCTTTTCCCCGTGGCTCCATAATAGCTTAACCAGACATTCCTCTTTTGCCTGCTGATGTTTCCTGACCTCTAAATGACATTACTACGAAAGGATTGCTATCTTCTTTATTCTCTCTGTATCTGCAAAACAGACACCTTGCATTCGAGCTTAGCTAGCATTCCTCTGCCGTGTCATTTTTAGCTCAGCTCAGCACTTGCTGTAAAAAAATACAAAATGTAATGGATGTGCAGACAGTGGAGAATTTACAGATACTATGAAACACAGTGCAAAAGAGGATAGACATAGACATTCATATTTACATTTATGGCATTTGGCAGAAACCCTTATGTATATGAGTGAGTGATGTATATTTATTAGTGAGGGATGTATATTTATTAGTGAGGGATGTATATTTATTAGACAGGGATATGCATTTCTTGATTATTCTTTAGTGTTTTGCACTGAGGTTTTATAGTCTTTAGCTATAGTTCAAACCTTGTCATATTATTCAGGCACAAGTGTGAGGTTGCTGGATGTAAATTGAACTCAAATATATATTATTTCTTTGGGGTATTGTAAGTGGTACACCATGGCATTAGTTCAATAAAAAACAGGTTCAGTAAAATTCACCATTTGATAGTCCATATTAATGAAAGCAGAAAGCTGACAAGCCTAACAGAAAGCAGTAACTAGAACACTAGGCAAAGCCACAAGGAAATCAATGTTTAAAATGAAAACCACAAGGAATCATTGCTAATGAAATAATTTGACAAAGAGTTAGATGACAAAGAAAGCCACTGTATGACCAGAGAGAACCAATGAACGAAGAGAAATTTAACAAGATTAGGAAGGTGGAAGCTGGGAAATAAAGGAACAGGTGCAACTAATCAACAGAATTAATGCAAACAGGAAGCTGTGATCATATAAGGAAACCGAAATTAGCTTAGATGTGACATTATCTTCCATCATCAGTAATGATAAACATGTGCATGAAAACACCAAGGGTTGTTGTGGTCTTTATTATACAAGTTATCAAGGGTGCTGTTGAGTCTTATCCAGCTGAGAAAACTCTGTATTTAGACAACCCTTTTGCTAATTTGCTAAGAAATTTCTCCGGACTAAAAACAGAAATATCCAGCTGCAAGTCTTTGGTCTCCAAAATAAACATCACATATCCACATCCAATATTGAAAAATAAAAATCCACTCCACAGGTGCTTTAAATAAAAGTCTGGTCAAGGCAGCAAGACTCTAAAGCACAGCTTTATGACTGACTACACAGCGAATGAACAGGTTCGTGCCAGCCTGTTACGACAGTTTGACCTGCTGACCTCTGGGAACAGAGTGCTGATAGGAATATGAGTCTGACTTATGTCCTTGCCAAGAGAGTGAGAATAAGGGTTAAGACGCCAACATCCCTTTGAAGACTAATGAGGACATTCTAAAGGAGCCCTCACAGCCCTCTGTCTAACCAAGAACAAGATCCCAATAAGATTACAACCATGATTAGAACTGTGATGTCATCTTCTGTAGGCCTTTGCATAACTCTATCCAAACACAATGTGAAGAATTTAGGGAAAGAAGAGATGAACTTTTAAGTTTTACAATTTTTTTTGCTTCAAGGCTTCAAGTATGAATGTGTGACATCATTGCTGGCCAGAAGCACAAGCTGGAAAGAGCTAAACTTACATGGATTACTCTAACATGGAGAGTGTGTGCATGTGTAGGATATTATATTACACAAACATGTATCTATTGGTTTTACAGAAGTTCCTAGCATACACATCTAAATACACACACACACACACACACACACACACACACACACACACACACACACACACACACACACACACACATTTGTCCTACTCTACATTGGGCACATTCACGCATCATTTCAGGTTCTTACCATCACAGTAATGTCCTCTGGACCTTCAACATGAAGTCACTGTTGACAAAATGAGGCACAAAAACCACAATCACAGCCACTGCAACTCATCCACAACTCAGCAAATCAGCATATTATAAATATGCATCCAATCTAACATGTGCAGTTAATTACGCAGATGTCGGCATTTTACTATAAAAGGAAATGGACCGAAATCTTAGGCCTGGTCAGTTTACAGACTTATACCTGACACACACACAAACACACATACACACACAAACAAAGATGGTTTGGGTTCTTTCTTGTAATCAAGAGTGTATTTTATGTATTTTAGCACTTTCAGCTCTGATTCTTCATACGTAACAAACCTAGTAACATTTAGCTTTCTTCCTTTGCTTATGTACAGATTTAACCGAGCCGCTCTGTGACCTCGGCTTATCACAAACACAGTCAGAGAGTTAGTCTTAACAGTTATTCATCATTCTCAAAGAGTACAATAAACAAGGCTAATCTCCAAGTATCGCATGACCATGATGGAATCCGCACTACTAACGTCCTTCCTTTTGTTTGGATTTTAACACACATTCCAGTTGGAAGTATTACAATAAAAAATGTAATTTCTATGTGGATGCTGGCTCGATTTCAGGCTTTTGGTGGGCACCAAGTGACAATAACTGGGTTTATGTTCTGAACAAGGCATAAAAAGTGTTTAGTTCAGACAGAAATAGAAATATGGATACGTAGAGGACAGTATGGAAGTCATTTAAAGGAGTCATTTGAAACTCAGTTGAACTATGTTTGCACACTCTCTACCATTATTAAATGTAACATAACTGCAATTTTATGTTACATGCCAATTTTGTTTATTTATATGCACACTCTAAGAGGATGGACCAGGTTTTTAATTTCACTGCAAGCTGTATACAGTATAGAACTGTGTACATGACAAATCAAAATCTCGAACCTTGAAAAAATCTTGAACATTTACTAATAAAAATAGACTAAATCAATGTATGCTGTGTGCAGATGTGGTGATTTATGATTAGAGTTTCTGCACTGCACTTTGTGTATTACAGCAGGGCTTTTAAAGGGAGACTATAAGAGTTTTGGAGGAATGCAGTGATTTCAGAGAACATGCCACTTTTTCCACTTCAGCTGTCTACATGTTTATGTATTCCAACCACTTTCCATATAGTATCTCTCTCTTCTTTTGCCAAATGCACACACACACACACACACACACACACACACACACACACACACACACACACACACACACACACACACACACACACACACACACACACACGTCACCATATGGTACATGAATGTGATGTATACAGTATATGGGAATGCAAGGTGCTTGTCCAGGAAGTAGATACTGTATGACCTCACTTTTAAATATGTTTCACCCCCAGAATTCTAAAATCCAGCTCTAAGGCATTGTGTAAGCCTAAAATTGTGTGCTTTGTATGGAAAACATACAATGCCACCATTTGTAATAGCTGTAATCAACTAAGCCTGTCTGTGAGGACAGGAATCAGTATAAGGTAAGTGATTCGCTTCTGTATACTGCTGCACACTAGATTAAATCTATTGGCAAACTATGCTGTATGACACAGGTGATGAAACCTACACTGGGCATGATAAATAGCTCCATGTGTGAATCAATAGGCTAAAATGTATGCTTATAAATCAATGAATATTGGATTTCTTTTGAAATTCCTTTAATCAACACACTTAACTCCTACCCTATTCCTACTGTACTGTTGCTTCACCTGCAAAACCGCAATGTGTGCAATTTCAGAAAACTCATTAACTTGTAAATGCCTACTTTCTACTTCACTCACAATAGATGAGACAATCTAACACACCCTTTTGCAGGAAGCCTTGCGATAAAGCAGGAAGCGATGTCTATTGTCAGGGCAAGGAGAAAGGAAGTTCGGTTCAAGCTGATACAGTCTGTGTCTGGAACCAAGGATAGGAAATCTTTTCCTTCAAAGCTGCCTAAAACCTAAGAAGATTTTATAGTGCATGCATTTCCTAGGATTGATTTTGAGTAACGTGGTTAATTCCATCACGTAATGCAATATGTTTCCTATTTAAATGGAAGAGTGGAGCAGCTGGCACATTGATCAGAAGATCATAGATTTCATGATGAAAGTGATGCTATAGTAATGTTGTAAATTTCACCGTTTCTTTTGGCTTACGGCTTGATAACCGAGTTAACAAAGTGGAAACACTGAGTGTGTGAGTTAATAAGACAATAAACAGCAGCAACAACACTCTGTTACGTGAGTGACCAACTGTTAATAGTGCATGCCAAGTGAAAACATTTGTAATAAAACATTAAGAAAATATCGACTTATGCAAGTGCTCTTCATAATTCCAAATTATGACTTCATGGTAAATATTAACATTATTTTACAAAGATATCAGGAGCGGAAAAGTGGTTCAATGTGTGTGAAAGAAGTGTAACTGAATACTGTAGTGTTTCTTTTCTCAGATGTTTAACCAAAAACTGAGTACATGATGTCTCTTAGGATTGGTCAGAAACTGACTTTCTCAATACAACCTCAGGCATAAATGTTTGGCAGCCTGGGAAAACCCTTTAGTTGTTCAAATCTGAACATTTTGTTCATATAATACAGCTCTGAGATCTACAGGATTTTATGAACTGAAATATGTTTCTCTTCTACAAGTCTCTCAAACACAAGTTTGTCGTAGTGTAGCAGCAAAATTCTGCAAAGAAAAGGGTAGCAGAAGCACATTTAAAAATCAATACTTGCTCCTTTAAAAGATGCTCCTTTTAAAGACATTTAAACAACAATACTCAAAAAGAAAATTTCAGATTTCTTCAAATTGGAAGAAGACATGCCACTGTGATTATCGGTATTATCTACATCAGTCTCTGTCTCATCATCTGAAGTCTAAGTCACTTGCATCATTTAAGTGCCTCATCGTTGTCTTTTCACTCCACAGATCTGAATGAATTTACTGTGTTTACTGTTTTTTAAACTACTTTCAATGTCATGATTTTTCTAAGCAGACCCATTTTCTAAGCAGACCCATCCTGCCTCTCTGTAAGCATTACAAGCCAGTGGGAAAACCTGCAACTGCATGAAGTGTGTGCCTCATTAGGATTCTATGAATTTTCCATCCTGTCCCTATCATATGAATGTGTGTGCACGATGACCTGTGATGCATTGCTGTCCTCCATGGGGCAAAATCTACCACCAATTACTACCAAGAAAGACCACTGAAACCACTGAGATCCTAAACAGGAAAAAGAGGTTACTGAAGATAGATACATGTAGATAGATAGATAGATAGATAGATAGATAGATAGATAGATAGATAGATAGATAGATAGATAGATAGATAGATAGATAGATAGATAGATAGATAGATAGATAGATAGATAAATGAACGAATGAATGAATGAATGAATAGATGGATAAATGAAAACAACCTACATGTCTAAAGAACAACTTTGTATCTGTTTTTTTCTGTATTCCTTGTGAGCTTTAATCCTAAGCACTGATCCTGTCTTCACACTCTTCTTTCATGTAAGCTAAGTGTCATATATCACGTCATCAAACAAACAAGGTGACATGCTGTAACCATAGAAACAAGAAGAAAATTTTACACTACACCCCCAAGAAGCAATTAAGCTTGTTTCTTCCCACAGTGATTTCCATTCATTTCATTTTCAGTAACACGATGGCAAGCTTTCATGTTTACAGTATAATGCATGCAATGACAATCCCTGTTGCCTTATCTGTCTGTGGTGTTTAATTTGACATATATGTGACCTTTTTACTTGTCACGTCTTTCATCTTCTATCAGCATCATTATTAACCAAATCAGTTGTGCCTCAAATAGAAAGTTTCACTGATTTAGTACATTTCTTTTAATTGAGTACATTTTCTAAAATAAAATGTTCATTTCATGCAAAAATTAAATTAGAGGAAAAAAATAAAACGTTACTTTGTACAGTTGGCATTGTTTCATCGCTAAAAAGTGGTAAATCTTAACACATTTATGCTGTTATTGCATGCTAAAAAATTTTTTGTATTCTAAATGAATGTTGCTTCTATCCAACTGTTTTGCTAGAAAACTGTTGATAAAATAAAAGTCTTTTTTATTAAGAGCATTTCAGCAGCAACTCAAACCGCAACTGCTTAAGCTTTGCATATTTGAATTAGAACAAAAGATTTCTAATTCAGTCAGAATATTTCATTTCAGGTGAGTCTGTTGAAATGTTCTCTCCATATAATGAATAGGATGGATTATTTCCGGACTATACTGTACATCCACTATACTGTACTGTATCTCAGCTGTTATTTGGCCATTGTTGTCTAAATCTCACTATATGGAAAAAGGCATGACTTTAAAAGACTTCAATTCAGAGGTCATTTCAGATAATGACTTCCAGTGTGAGTGTTTAATGTCCAGAAACAGGACTTTTTAATAATTATATATATAATAATTATACAAACAGTAAAATAAATAGGAAACTTTAGCTCTGTACCTCTACTATATTGTATCCAGTGTTGTAATGTAATGGAGTAAAAATACTTTGTTACTGTACTTAAGTTAAATTTCACGTATCTGTACTTTACTTCGCTATTTAAATTTATGTCAACTTTTACTTTTACTCCACTACATTTCCTAGATAAAATGTATACTTTTACTCCGTTATATTTCCACTAAGCATCTTCGTTACTCGTTACTCGTTACTACAAAATAAAATCAGAAGAAATGTGTGAGACTGCAATAAGGGAGGTTTGACGAATCACTGCTTCTAGATTTTATTACGCAGCACCGCACACTCTACGGAGAAGCACAGGCACGCGCAGCGTGCACGCGCAGTCAGAGCTGGAGGCATTTATCTATAACGACGACAACCAAAAAGCAGTGAAATGTCACTATTCTTATTACCAGAGTTGCTAGCACAAACAAAATATTAATGCAATATTAACACTAAATAAAAATAACATTTATTTGGTCTTTGTCTTGTGAATATTTGTTTATTAATGACTGCATTCATTTAACACACTGTTTGTAGAGAATGCACGCACACATGAACTGATTTGATTCAAGACTGGCATCATTACATCATGCATAAAATTTTGGTGTCCACTTTTGCCATTTAATAATACCATAACTTTTGGCTTACTATGTAGTCATATAATATATAATATAAAACTCTTCTTGTTTTAAATTCTCACTGAGGGCTAAAACCCCTAAAGATGAAATCCTAAAACCGCCCCTGGTCTTATGCCTACCGAAAATCACTGAAATTTTACTTTTTACTTTTACTTGAAATACTTAAGTACATTAAATATCAGAAAATTACTTTTGATACTTAAGTACAGTATATATCAGATACTTTAAGACTTTTACTTGAGTAATATTCTAAAAGGTGACTTTCACTTCTACCAAAGTCTTTTTCTAGTACGATACTTGTACTTTTACTCAAGTATTGCTTTCTAGTACTTTATACAACACTGACTGTATCTCAGTATAGTTGTTTTGCCATTGGTGTCTAAAGCTCACTTCTAAACTGCTGGAAGAAAAAAGTCATGATCTAAAGACTTCAGAGGTAATTTCAGTTAATGGCTTCCAGAGTAAGGGTTTAAGGTCAGATGAATGCGGTGGAGTCATCTGGAATTTCTAGAGCAGCTACCCAATTAGTTGATTTATAACTTAAACGTGACTTTTTACTTTAAGCCAGTGAGCTATGGTCCTTCTATTGGCCTTGCTTGCTTGGGTGTGTGGAGGAGTGTGTTCATGAATATTACACATTAGGATGAAGAGAAGATTTGTAAAGTTTGTACAGTATACTGTTTTTAACAATGGACATTGTAGCAAAGCAGCTTTACAGAAATATAAAAATTCAGAATAGAAATGAGAAAGTTTACCACAGTTTAAATTTTTTATTTACAGTATCTTTAATGAACAAGCCAGTGGTGATGGTGACATGGAAAACTCCCTGAGATGATATGAGGAAGAAACCTTAAGTGGAACCAGAATCAAAAGGGAAGCAAACCTCACCTGGGTGACACTGGAGTGTATGATTATAAATAATTTCCTTTCATCAAATGTATATTAACGTGATTATGAGCATCAGCATAATTTCAGAATTAATTATAGTTTTAACAAAAATTCCTTCCTGCCAAAGACATTCAATATTCAGTGATGAAGTAAAAGCAGTTTGTTACTATCTACAGCAGTCCCATGTTTCACTAAAATTGCTGAAGATCATCTTTTACTTCAGCTGAGGAGACGAAACAAAATTCTGCGTCTCAAGAGCTAAGCAACTATCAGATTTCACCAAAGGTAAGGCAATGCAAAAAAAAGAAAAAATGTATTCCTGCAACTGAGCACTTTTCTAATTACGCCCCACTCAGCACAGTGCCGCCTGCTTGCCAGATCACTGTTACAAAAGGAGCTCGTTCTGCTCAGTGTGATGCACCTCAATCAATCACAATACTGGTTAACAGCAAGTCAGCAGTATTGGATTCATCTATAGTGGGAAAAGAAAACTACCACATCTCTAAAGCGATAACTCCTGCATCATCCCTTTGACCTCTTGACCTCTTCACCCTGACCAAAAACACTCCTGCTCATCATCAGCACATGTACTCATGAGCTTAAACATGTCTTATAGGAGAAGACAAAAAGCCTTCCTTAGTTATCTGTACAACCATTTACTGAACCACAAAAACATTTATACTGCATTTCCAGTTTAGGATCATGTGAGGACGGAGGGAGGTTTGCATGTCCTGGCAGTAGATGCATACATAATGGAAATAATGGACACTTATCAGAGGATTTACTACATCAAGTATGGCGTGGACACAAATGAAAACACATGACTGAAGTGAAAAATGGGACGGCAGATAGTGTTTGGATCAAAGAAGGAGGTCATTTTTCAGCACAAGCAGGCAAATGCAAACATACACAGAAAGAGTGAAAAGGTTAGACACAGCAAGCATCTCATAAAAACCGGCGTAATTTGGTTCACTCATTATTGCACAAAACATTACCAACCCTAACACGCATAGCATTATATAGCATATTTTTTTAATCCATTAACATTTACGACATTTTGGAAGACGCCCTTTTCCAGAGCGACTTTTAATCTAATTTGTATACAACTGAGCAATTGAGAGTTAAGGCCTTGTTTAGGGGCCCAGCAGTGGCAGCTTGTTGGACCTGGGATTCAAACTCACAACCTTACGTTTAGTAAACCAACACCTTAACCACTAGGTTACCTCATCCCTAGCTACCAGTTTTCTGTACCCATTCCTGTGTAGGAATGCAGGGACCCTGGGGAATATGCCAGGAAACATGAGGCACAATGTGAGGCACATCCCTTCATAATCAAACATTCACACACTATGGACCATTTAGAGACGCTGATTGGACTACAACACATGTCTTTGAGTGGAGGAGGAAACTGGAGAAAGCCTTAGAAGCCTGGGGAGAACATACAACTCTGCACACACAGGAACCACCAAGTGAGAAAAAAGTTTTATTAATAAAATTAATTAATAAATTTAAATTAATTCATTAAAAAAAATCATATAAACATGAGATTTGAATTAAAGCTCACAGTATTGTTCGAGCCACGATGTTATTAAAAATAATCCACTTTATCTGACTAATCAGTAAAAGAATGACTTTTATGCACCAAAGTGAAAGTAGCAGAAGGAATTCAAGCAAGCAGCATGACCTGTCCTATTAGGTGAAAATGATGCAGACTGACAGAACAGATACGGAGCAGATGCATGGTAAACAAAAAAGTCAGATTCTCTTCTTAAACTGCCTAAGCTCTTTTCAAAACAGTTTACTCTACAATAAACCAAGAGCAATACTGCTGCTTTAATTTATACACAGCTGAAGAGATTTTAATATCCTCCATCATGTGCTGGCTGGAAAACCTCATACACACTAGTTAATCTGTTTGTAAACACACACACACACACACACACACACACACACACACACACACACACACACACACACACACACACACACACACACACACACACACACATTCACACTAGTGAAACTAGTAACTCTGCAGGCCCATTACACTTTTATCAGAAGCACTTCTTTTGTTTAACTTCTGCTTCCACAGAGTCTGCAGAATAGTGTGTGTTTACACAGCACTGCTCTCGAGGCCAGACCCCTCACCCAGTGACCCAAGGCTGAGCAAATTACCTTCACGTGCCTAAAGAAAGCTGAGGGCCTGTTCCTCGAGGGAGCGGGTTTAGTGCACATTGCAGGGTCACCAGCTCTGATGCTGCTACTGATGTTTAAGGCTAAAACTCAACCATGTAGAGCACACAAACAGAGCTGTTGCACCAACAAGAGGAAGAACCCAGCTAGTCATTTAATCTGAAGGTAATGGACATGTTAGGACATGACTGTCTCTTGTGTGGAAACAGTATTTGTACAGAAGGCTGATGGTTGGGGATTGGGGGGTTGGAGTATTACTCAAAATACTTTTTAAAGGCATGTCACCTGAGATGTATGTAATGAATTTCACATTTGTGCGGTGATGGGGTCAGTAGTAGGAGGCGAAACAAGTCATACTGTGTCACCTCCAATTCTCCTGATCTGTTGCAGAACAGGTTTTTTTGTACATACTGAACTCACATGTATTATGCATTATTGGCTTTTTCAGATCGCATTAATATACATACTGTATACACCTACATATTGTTACGTCTGTTACGTTTACCTTCAAGTTTATTTAATCGCATGGTTCTCGGAGGACTGCGACTTTCACATAAACATAACATGGGATTTGAACCCCTTCTTTTGAACCGAAATATTTTTATGCAATTGTTCATAAAATTTTATATATGAAATGATAGTGAAGTCACTTTCGGAATGTTGAATGTGTGCTTAAATGAATGAATGAATACAACCAAAAACTGAAGTATTCAATTTGTGGAAGCTTTATTTCTGCCAGTTGGTTAGAGAAGTGTTTCCGTCCCTGAAGTTAAACACAGAGAGAATGAGGAGGAGCTTCTTTTTGCAGGCCAGTCAACCAGGACAACACCAAGAAGTTAAAAATTTTTTTTATGGATTTGTCTCACTGAACTGCGCCAATCTGCACTTTATTCATAATAGTTATACTTTTCTGCCACCAATCTGCATTTATAAGGTTATATTAGACTTAAGCACTATATTTAATATGAGGTTATATCCATAATATAGTTTTTCTAGATGAGTAGTTCATTTACATTTTTTATTTTTTTATTCTAAATCAATTCTTAATCTATTTTAATTCTATTTTGATTTTTACCACACCGACAATCAAGAAAGCATTTCACTACATCTCTTACTGTGTATGCGACAAATAAAGTTTGAATTTAAGGACAAAATGAAGTATTTCTTGATCATGCCTTATAGTCTGAAAACAAATAGAATGCTTTTCAAGCGTTAAATATTAGGTCCATATTAAATGTTTGCTAAATATTTGACACCCCCACCCCCCCAGTCATGACAGTAATTAAAAAAACTGTAAAATGTTTTCCAGTCTTATTTACAGTACCTGCACGTTCTTTTATTTTATTTATACAGTATGCCGATGCTTGTCACTCTATTTAACTGTAATTATTTACTTGAGTTAAATTAATAAATCATTTAGGATCATAGTCTTAGATGGTTTGATTTCACAGATGTTCCTTTATTATCACAAATAACAAGAATGCCCAAATAATATATAATAAAATATTAAAAGTGAAAAAATCTAAATGAAAAGTTAGCATTCTTTCTGAATATGCTATACATTTTACATACATATACATACGCATGCTTTAATAACTTGCATTTGTATTTATTGCTCTCTCCAACCTCATTGGATTCCCTCTGAGCAGATTTTGAATCCTGTCTGTTATTATCATTGTAATATTTAGCGTTGGACTGAAGACAACATATAGTATGCCATTTGTTATAACAAATTACATCTGGAGATTGAATGGGTCTTAATCAAATTATTTTTTTAAACTTAAAAACTGCTTTTAATTTGTTGAAAAATATAGATATTTTTTAATTATTTGAAAAACTTTGGCGGTTGCAAATGTTTGTCCTCAGTAGTAAGTTACAGTAATTTATTTGTTCAAGACCCTGCCTCTAAAAGGCCTGGGGAAAAAAACAGTGCTAAAAAAATCAGTGCTAAATCAATCGTGCTACTGACAGTTATTCTTACTGGTGACGAGGACTGACTCTGCTTAGGTGGCAGAAAAAGAAAGTGCTGGCAAATTTAAAGAGCCTTTCAGAGAGGAGCCTTTCAGAGAGAACAAGAGAAGATACAGAGAGATACAGTAGAAACTGCATGTAACCAACTTTAATTTCCCTTGCAGGTTTCAGGCAGTCTTAGAACAAATAAGTGAGCTGTCAGAAGCTAAAATGTCTCACAGTGATTGATACTGTACCAACCCATTGGCCTATTGGTGCACCAAGCGTCTATCACGGTTCAGTCCCCACCACTTGGAATAACACTCATTCACTGATGCTTTCATTGTCCATTTTTATTTTTACTGACATACTCAAGCTGCATCTAAAAATAAAGTACTACACACTATGTGCTATACACTATGCACTATGTATTAGTGTATGAATTTCAGAGGATTAGAATAATCTCAAATAAAGCACTAATGGATTTTTACTAACAGGAAGTATAAGTTGTTTCCCAGTCTACGGCAAACGATGACAAAAGTGGGCAAGGTGACTGCTAGCTTTAGAAGAATATACTAAATGCTTAAAATGTTGAAAAAGAAATCTCAAAACAAGGGCTAATTTTAAATGTATTCATAAAATGGCTTGTCCACCAGTGTCGTTGGCCATCTTGAAGCTATTTTCTAATCCAGCATCTGTGCCTGGTGGACCCATGTAGTGTGTAAAATTCTACAATTCGTCTAAATATGTGCGTTATATAGATACTTCTATATTCTAATGCACTTCTACTTGTTGTAATACTTCTAACACTAATTATTCTAAAAAAAAAAAAAAAAGTCACAGGATAGTGCTTTAGGCATAGTATACTGTAGTATACGGCTTGGGACTCACCTTCAGTACTTTTACATGAAATATACTTTGCAGAAAAATGATTTTCTCATTCTTACTGAAACATGTACACTCTGTACCTCCAAGAAAAGCAACATTTCAATTCAAAACATTTCAGTTGTGTCTGTAACACTGTAAATCTTGAGAATGAAGATTGTCTAAAAGCAGCTACACAGAAATCCGGGTGTAGATTTAGATCCCAAATGAGCAGGCCAGAGACAAGAGTGGCAGAAAAAAGTCCTTGAGACAACATGTAGAAGAAACTGATGAGAACCAGATTCAGAAGGAAAACAGTCTCTTCTGGATGACACCAGGAATGATGAATCATCTGTCTCCTATTCTTGCACAACTGCATAGTATACATATTATAAAATCGAACAGTACAGTATGTTGAAAAAAATGTTCAGGATGAGAAAAATGTTCATAATAATATGCATACTGGATTGAGCTTGGGACAGTTACTATTGTATTGTTAGCATGACTGTTGGATATTTTGAAGAATGTGAATAGCCATCTCTCTCTCTCTCTCTCTCTCTCTCTCTCTCTCTCTCTCTCTCTCTCTCTCTCTCTCTCTCTCTCTCTCTCTCTCTCTCTCTCTCTCTCCCTCTCCCTCTCCCTCTCTCCCTCTCTCTCCAGCAGCAGAATGCTAACAAGTACAGAATCCCCAAGCAGAAATAAGAGGTACAAGTAGATGTACAAATGTTCTCAGAAAAGCATTCTAGAGTCATTATCACCCATAACAAACTCAGCAGTGTCTTATTCATTGCTAGTAATGCTCAAGCTTTGCTCAATCACTATCACAGCCTCTGAACATTATTTAAAGCCAAGTATTCTCATTTGCAAAGAAAATCCTGTTAGGCTGTGATGTATTTATTACATATCAAAGGTTATTGTGTAATCTAGATTTTTACTACTTAGGGTTGTTTATCAGCAGCATTATTTATATACGTATGCCCATGTTCTTGGAGGTTGCTGCTGATAAACAGCTTCATCATTTCAAGTTATTTTTTTTCATTGTCTTTAGGATTTTTATTCATTGTGTAGCTTCACTTAAGGTTCAGGTATCTAATCACCTGTCTGAAAAAACTTGGTCAGCTCGTATTTGCTTGTAGAATATCAATTTCTGTTTATATAATCTTTTCCGGAAATTGCACTAGAGCTAGTGCTGATATATACTGCCTTGTTAAATCCTTCTAAGCCAAGGGTTTTAGATGTTAAGATATGTTCACAGATGTTAAGATGTTACACATTGACTAACTGTCTAACTCAGTTAAACGCATAACTCAAATTCATATTTGCAGTTGTTTGCATTCACACTTTATAATTTACTAATGATTAACCAGTAAAATGTAATGTGTGAAAAGGGTTTAGCATTACCAGGGTGGTTCATGAGAATCAACATTAATTTACTGAATTCAAGCAATTCAAATGAATTAACTCATAAATGGGTTTTGTCACAAAGCAGCTTTACAGAAATCGAAACATTCAGGATATATATATTTCCATATATATTTTAATTTAATCACTTAAAAAAACTCCCAGAGAAGATAAGAATAAAAACCTCAAGACGAACCAGATTCAAAAGGGAAGACATCCTCCTCTGAGCAACACTCAGAGTGGAATTGTATATAATTTCCTTTCTATGACTGTGTACTATATGGCCATAAGTGTAGTTGCATAACCAGGGAATTCATTCTGAAGACAATTAAGTGATCAACTGATCGCTGATGTAAACTTGAGTGCAAAATGCTTCATGACAATTGAAGTCCAAAAGCCACCTTTTTGGTTTCTAAGTGATCCCATCCAAAGAAATCTCATGTATCTTTAGTGTGGCATTATGGTGGCATTAGTCACTCTCGCAGTAAAACGGTCAGCTTTGCTTTCTTCTGTTTCTTCTTTTTGGGTTTCGGTTCATTCTCTGAATTCCAGTTTACACTGGTCAGACTGTGTGTTTGGCACAAACTAAGTAAGATCTGCATACCACATGTACAGAGTCCAGAAATCTTTGCCACTGCAGGCAAGTACTTCAGTGGGGTGACAGAAAAGACACTCACCAGAGCGAAGCTGAGTGTGAGATGAGCTGTTTACAAAAATAAATAAGACAAAACATACAGTACATACAGTAAGCTACCTGCTTTAACCCTGACATAGGTGAGTTGAGCTGTCATTCAGATTGTGTTGCCAGGTTCCAGTGATCCTGAAATTATCCACGTTTCCACAACAGAACATGAACAAGATGTAGATGAGGTTAGACACCAAAGCCAGAAAATATCATTTGAATACAGATTGTAGTTTAATCTTCTTCCATGAGCACAGTATTTAGTGGTACAATATGAAAAAGGGAAAAAGAGTAAGGCGACAATAAAAACTTCCAATTGTTTCCAGACGTTCATGTGCAGCTGCACAGAGCTAACACTAACAGTCATTATGTTACCAGCTATAACTCTGCTGGTCAGTCAATGAAATATGGAGTGTTGTGAGAAAAACTTTAGCACAGTAAGAGGTTTTTGGCTTTCTCACTTAAAGTGAGAAAGGGGTGCATGTGAGGAATAGGCAGGTTAAAGTCTATAACAACAATAGAGGGACAATTTAGAATGGCATTATTTAACCTAAAAAGCATTATGTAAAAAAATGTCTGTTTCCAGTCATTTCTGGACTCATAAAGGAAGGAAGAAGATGGCCTTTTCAGCTTATTCAAGACTCATCTCTCTGCTTCTCTGTAGTAATTAAAGTTAGGGGTGAAGTGAAGTATGGTGCACTTCATTCACCACAATTTTAGGTTCACTTCTGCCAAGTAACAGAAAAACTATTGTCTGACCTATGACCCCAGGCTGCTAATGTAATATGACAACCTGGGTCTTGTACTGACTGTCACCACTTTCCTAACCTTCTGAAAGGTCAGATATATGATCTCCAGGCTCCTCCACCTCACTCACTCACATTCAGTAACCATTTTATACCAGTGAGGGCCATGGAGGTTATCCTGGGAACACTGGGCATGAGGCAGGAATACATCCACACTAATTCACACTGAGGGGCAATTATTCAATCTCTCCAGGAGTTTTGTTTTGTGATTGTTTTTTTTGTGAGTTTTTGTCCAGATTTACAAGCACGGGGGTTCTTCATGTAAGTTTCAAGCAGTGAATACACATATCAAATTACTTTCTTAGATAGCTGTACAGATGTTTTATGCACACAAATGGAAGAAGGATTTGGCTAACATCACACAATGCATCTTGAAGTTGCTCCAAAAATTGGGTTCATGTTAATTCATGATTTATCAAAGCCAAGCCAATCCTAATTGTTTAGCCAATTTAAATTTTCCTTGCTATGAATGTCATTTATATAAAACAAGGAAAAACTCTACTGGCCAGTTTCATAGTTTATACTCTAGTTTCATAGTTTATCCTGAAAACTGAATCTATCCTGAATTTCCAGTATTTTCAAGTTTCTGTAAATTCTTTTGTCAGCTTTGCCTGAATACACGATATACTACTTCGTCAGGTCCCTGATAGTTGTTGAGTAGTTTACAGGGTCATACAGTGATACTAACATTTGTAACTTTATGTGTATAGTATGAACTAAGTGGCAGACTGATAAAACAGACAAGAAAATATATTTTTACAGAAAAGACAGTCTCTCTGGAGACACAGAAGAGCACTAGTTCTCCTGGTCCATGGGCCTTTTCTCAAGAACTTTTTTTATTTTCTATAAAGAGTCTACAAGTTGCAATTAAAACAATTTTTGAAAATAAGCCCAAAGGGAAAGAATTAAACAAATCACCAGATGAATACAGAGCTCAATGAAGTGAGATCACTGTTGTTAATAATTCACATGTTCCCATTAGAAACAAAAAACTGGCTTGGGAGCAAATGGAAAACGTGACAAAATAAACAGCACAACTATGCTGAAAAAGAGGGATTGTGAGTCAAGTATATTGTAAACTCTAACTGTTCCTTTTTTTACTTAACCATAACTAACATGAAGACATTAATGTTATAAATATGTATTATAAATATTAACTAAGCTTAATTAATTAAAACAAAAACAAACAAAAAAACATTTATTTTTTCTGTAATTGTGCAACAATTTACTTTCCAACAATTTATACAATGAGTATTTGTATTTGAGAGCATTTTAGAGAGTGTCAGAGACACCATTTGATGTTTTTCATCAGTGGGCGTTTACAAAATTCCCTGTGGTAAAATCTATTTAGCTTCAAAAGCTAGCATTTTCCAGGGATGTTGACATAAAGACAAACGGCTTTGCAGCTAAATATGTAGTACTGTAACCACACCAAACAGCGTTAGCTTTCACATTAAACTATGGAAACCAAAGAAAACTATAAAGCCTGTGTTTATTACTCTACCAGCAGTGCAGAGAGTATCTCCTAGAAAGTGGGCTAAAACAGACATTATTCTTCACCTCTTACCTTTATTTGGATCAGTGCAACTGATAGAGAGGTGAAGTAATATAATGTGTGAGGGTTGAAGCTAGAAGTCCTGGAAATAAGAAGTGGGAAGAGTGGGTCTCATATGGCTTGTAATTAATCTCCTGCTGCTGCTGATGCCTATCCATGAGCTTATCTACCTCTAGAGACTAGACTGAAGACTAAAACTTCATTCTGACAATGCTGGAATAAAAATGTTAACAAAAAGTCTTGCAATATCCATCTTAACTCCAGTGACCATAGTGGTACCTGGTTTCAATCACTTGTAGATGTTCTCCATGTATCATATTCGGGATTAATGATTCCTTGTAGCCAAAAAAATCCAAATTTGCTTTGGATGATTAGCTACTTAGAAGTATTATTAAAGTAAGACCTGCTGTTAAGGTGAAAAATTTAAGTGTGGAAAAAAAAAATAAATAATGAGCACTCATCATCCTCCTAATATAATTTGTGAGTCTAGACTGTTATACAAATGACATTTTGTGACATTGAATTATGTAATTTATTTGCAATGTGGTCAAAATTATATTTTTACGATTACTAATAAATTGATAGTCAATACAGTCAAATTTATATATTTACTAAATAAGATTATTAAGCCAACCTCTAGACATAATTAACTATTTTTAAGCTTTACAATTTCTTATTCTATTAGCCTTCTAATTTTGTTTCTTTGCTTATAATTGGCAAACCAATCTCGCATTCGGTGTCTCGTAATCTTCGAAAAGCAAATGATAGATCATTTTGACTATATTCAAGATATTTTATCTAAGCTGTCATTTTTGCTGTGTATATATCACTAAAATGGTCATACAGCTGCATTCTTTTTTGTCCATTCAATGTAACGTAATGAAAAGCACTCCTCAAAGCTTGGATTGGTTTCATGAGGTTCTACTTCCTTTTCCAGAATGTAGAAACATTGTGAGTTCTCATAAAGCAAACTAAAGTAGTTAAGATGTTTATACGAACAAGCAACAAGCTAATGACCTGTTCTGTTTTGGCCTGTGAGGAAGCGATGTCCATCAATTTATTTTTTGTTCCAATATGAAATGGTATTATGTAAAATGATGAACACAAAACTAGTCACACAACCTAAATACTGCATTAATCAATATGAAAACCTTTTGAAATACATGCTATATGCTCGATAAAAGAAAGCAAGTGAACTGTGCTTGCTACATACACTTACACTAACAAATGATCTCTGCTCTGTCCTTACAAGCTTTATTTTTCCTTTATGCACAATTAATTAAATAATGACAAAAATAGTCAATTAAATATTGACTATTTAGGATAAATCGTCACTTGCTAATATGAAGCTAAGGTCAGGTGTGCTAAATAAATACACAGTTTAATATTATTACATATATCCAGCAACTATCAGAATAATTCTGTGCTCATATACTGTAAGCTTATAGAATACTATCAAGAAGTTTTTCTTATATGAAATTATATGAAATTATTTTGTTCAGACAGTTTGGCTACACATTTGATACATCCAATATCCTACAAATTTTCTTGATCTGTAATGTATTAGGCTCTTTCAGCTTCTAGAGACACCTCTCACAAGTTACTGGAAAAATGGTGGCAAAATGCTGAGGAGGGCATTTTGCTGGATTGAATTCAGTCCCTCTGACAGGGAAGCTAATCAATGCAAACTGATCAGCATCCTCCTATGATTAAACACGTCTATCCTGATTGAATGGTCTCATCAAGAATGATATATGTCCCCATCAAGGTCAGAAATTAATGATGCCCTGGGGAAAAATGGCACAGAAAATCACCAAAATGACCCAGATAATTAAAATGTAGGGGGAAAACAACATCATTAATCTTAAGCTTTTATCAGGGACATTTTTCATGCTTATTTATATATATTAAATATGAAGAACAAATTAGATTCATTCACACAATTATTCTGAAATCTCTGCACATACTTTTTTTATCTGTCCACATCCACCTGCGTGCTGTAACTTGAATGTTGATGTGCAACAAAGAGTAAACATGAATAAAATAAAGTAAAGTCAGGGTCAGACATGGATGTGTTGATAGAGAATATGAAGTTAATTGGTGCGAGAGTAGAGGTTGCCGATGAAAGAGTTCGGTGGAAACAGCTTATTTTCTGTTGCGACCCCTAATGGGAAAAGCTTAAAGTCCATGCAGCATGTGGGAACTGACTGGTTACATGAGTATGAAACTTATGTAAATCATATGCTATAACCTTCACAACCACTAGTCCTCATCCAGGTGAACTCCTATGGATGACAATATACTCATGTGTTGAGACTAAAAGGGCTCTCATTCGGGTAAATATCTTGTGGAAGAATGATGTTTATCTTTCCAGTACATCTTTAAAGTCTGTTCCAAGGTGTACTGAAGCTGTTATGGTGGCTTGTGGAGGCCCAACAGTTTGCTAAAACACTTAATGTTAGTTTTTCCTTTTTGACCAGCTGCATGAAATGGCCCAAACCTCAGTAATAATGGACAAATTATGACATTTCAGAGAAGTGGAACACTGATTAAATTCCTGTGGTGAGGCCAGGGCACTGGTTAGCAGAGTGCCTGCTGTGAATTAGGTAACAATAAATCAAGCCGAAATCAATTACAAATTACTGGAATTACAGGAAACTCAGGGAGAAGTGCAGAACACGCTAACTTCTCCATAAAAGGTACTCCCTCAATCATACTAGGCCAAAAGTGCGTTTGTTTGCTCGAACTAACCCAGGATTGCGGGTGTGTAACATGATGACCAGGGTAGGCTTTATGAGGCAGAGGAAACAGTTACCATGAGGAGCAAATATTGTATGTTACATGAATAATCTAATAAAACTGAAAAAGAAATTAGAGTTAATTCTGAAAAGGCACTATGGCAGTTGCTATTTCTTGTTCTGTGTTCTACTTTGGAAAAGAATAAGAGCAAGAGTCTTTCACAAAAATTCTGCAGCCAAAGGCTCTGGCTCAAGAATATGCCTCGTGAGGAGATACCACGGGAAAGCAATTTTCATGTCTCATCTTTGTTAAAAGCTCCCAGATCTCCTACAGCCATCCATTCCAGAGAGAATGGTTTAGCAGTAAAGGAGACAGGAGGATGGATGGAGGAAGGGAGGGATGGAGGGTAGAGCCAGGAGCAAATTCGTGCCAGGGAAACCCTCACCCAGATGGAGAGTGGGTGTGAGGAAAGAGACTCAGTGTGACAGAGAGTGAAGGACAGAAAGAAAAGGGCACGATGCCCAGAGGATAAGGCTGTCAGGTAGAGTTATGGTGCAGGTGTGCTTTTAAATGTCCCTTTGTTCAGAGTGGTTTTCCTGCAGTGTGGAAAACACCGCCCAGAGCATGGGCACATGGCAGGAGCCCAGTCTGACTACGGCTGGTCCCCTGATTATAAATTGACAAAGACAAAATGGTTGACTGAATTCAACAACTCCAGCCAGTGGAAAAGAACCATTTTCTATGCCATAGAAAATGTACTGGAGTCTAGATTCAGAGGCACAATGTGCATTAGAAGACAAAGAGTAAGGGATTTATCGGGTGTAAAATGAAATATGATGATGATGAGGTCTTACTCTCACTCTCTTTCCCTCTATCTCTCTCTTTCTCTATCATTTTTACAACATAAGTCTCACATCTCACAAACGAGATTAAGCAAAAAATAATAATAATTCAGTACTCTTTGCCCAGAAAGATCTGTGCTTGGAAAGCAAGATAGGCTCTAACACCAAAAATGTTTCTACTTAAAGACACAAAGTCTACACTACATGAAAAATTGTGAAGGGAACACTTGCACGATTAACTTCCAGAAACTACTTGGACAGATTCTGCATTCCTACAATAAAGACAAGCACCAGGGAGATCCCTCTAATCCTTACATGCCTTTCAACTTGTGAATTACTTGTTATATTTCAGTGACAACATATTTATTTTTTCTCTTAACATTTGAACCTAAATTTACACCTCACAGCTCATACCAAAATCCAAACTCTGTCTTCACAGCTTGCATTTTTAAATAGAATTCTGTCCACTGGATTTTATTACATGCTGAAAGACAATCCAGGAACATAGATTACCTAGGTAAAGAATGAGGAAGCTTTAGCAGCACTACATGCAACATGGTCTGAATGGCACTTTACAAAATGTTCCCCTTTTCTATAAATATTTCTCAAAATGCCCACTGAAGCAAATGTGGTCAAGAAGCAAGCATAGGAGCTTATGTGCTGATGTGAATGCCCAAGTGAACATCTGTTAAATCTCGATACCCAACGCCATTTTCCCAAATCTACCTAATAACTTGTTAACATACAACGCCGCCAAAGGAGTCCCAGGGCTCTGTCTGCATATTTGAAACATTTCATAAGCAAGTCAATGGTTTCAAAACCATATTTCAATAGAATCAAATAATTTAAAACATCACACAATAAAAAAAAATGGCCAGACAGTGTAAGACATTGTTATCTTGTATTATCTTGTATTATCACATTCGCTCATCCTGGAGAAGTCTTGTGTTTCAAGCTCAATATAAAACGTCCATCTCTCTTGGTAATGTTAATCAAAGCTTTGATGGGTTATAAGGCTGAAGCTTGCTTTGTGGAAATAATTCAAAATGGCTTTATTTAAATTCTGTTCATTTCCTCTTTGGGAATCAGAGCATCACGCAATCCCCATTGGCATGCTGGTCCACGCTTAGCTGTAGCTCACTCTGCTATTTACAGTGGGCAGGCTGGTAATGCCACAGCAAGTTTGCAGGAATTTGAGATCCTGAAAACCTGTAAATATTTATTATACATATGCAGCATGTACCCTGTCTGACTTAATCCCAGGTGTGTATGTCCTCTCAATGCCATCGATTTAGGCAAATAATCACCGTCTGGGGCAGAGACTGTGTTCATGTAGTCTGTTAGTGTTTTTGGTTTTCATGCCTTAATTGAAGTGAGGAAGCAATAGAAATGGATAGGATACAAATAAGTTTATTTTAAGAATAGAGTGTCAATACATAACAGCATATTAGAATGTCACAAACCTAGTACAGACTTAAACTGCCTGCCAGAAGCTCTGCAGGAAATCTCCAATGCCACCACCACTTTAACCGTTAATATCATTAATGAGCTAAATGTGGCCACATTCTCTTGTCAGCACATATTTCTTTTTACATTTAAACATGAAACAAATTTCCAGACAAATGGAGGCGTTTAGTGTAATGTAGTTGCATAGAATTGCAATCGTTGCTTACGTTGAATAAAATTTACCTCATTCCATAAAATAAGAAAAATGCCATGGATCTGCTTGGATTTGGCTTTTGGAGACTTGTAAATAGTTTAATGGAAGATGATGGAAGTTTATCAACTCTCAGTGGAGATTCAAAATAAATAAGAAAACAGCTTCTGTATTTGAGTGTGGTATCCAGACACAGCATGTGTGTGTATCCTTTGCCAGTCCCCCTTAGGACTACAGTAGGTATGCTGTGCTGCTAAAAAACAACAGAACAAAAGGAGAGTAGCACAGGGACGAGGGAGTCTAGCAGCTGGAGATAGTCTGTGTGCCTTTACAAATGAATCAGCTGATCCTTTCAGGTAATGTGGAGGAATAATAGCCAGGCAAATATCTGATAAGTGTTTGAGGTGGACAAAAAACTCCTTCTAGTATGAACAAAACTGATGTAGTGGCATATAGGTGTTTTGTTAGACATTTTGTTAATAAAGTAAAGGTAAAAATGTATTCTCCAAGAAAATTACTGATAATGGAACACAACTGTGTCAGTTTGGTGCTGATATCGGCACAAGATTACAAGATCCAACAGTACTGCACTCCACACGTTCACAACACACACCAAGTCACACGATCATGAGCGCCTGAACCACGTTAATATGCAAGTATACTGCATAAGCACTGGTATATAAGCCTATATGTTTGTATAGCACGCTTTGTATTGTTCTGTTGTGAGTAGCATCATTATCTGTTGTATATCCAATGCTTTTTAGTTTATTTTTGTTCCATTATATTGTTCTTGTGTATTTTTAATTTAATTAAAAATTAAATTTCATGCTTGCATCCATCTCCAGCCAAACAGTGACTAACATATTAGATTAGATATTTAGATTCAGTTGGTCAGTTGATGTATGATTGGTTAAAAAAAAAAAAAAATTGTTCATTTTTCTGATTTTGGCCAAAATACATTTAACCTAGTATATTCACTGGGCTTGAGAATAACAAAATCTATTTTATGTTATGTGTTAGTAATCAAAATTCACTGAGAACTGGAATTTAAACTTATTTATAAGAAATTCTAAAACTGAGCAATCAATGTGGGACATGTGGTGAAACCTTTTACTTTAGAGATGTTTGTAAGGCCTTGTCCTTCTTTGCTCGTTTACTGGTAGTTATTGTGACTAGAATTAAGGACAGAGGAGCAGAGCGGAACACAATAAATCATGAAACCTTTTTACTCTTGCCCGTGACTACCAGTGTGATACTTTACTCTTTAAATCTCTCAAAACTCAAACTTCCACAACAGACAGAAAAAAGATAAAATAGTATCCAAACAGATCTCTGTTGTGTTTACCCTCTTGGTGCCACTAATTTAGGTAAGTGAACACAACAATTACACTTAGGTGCAAAGCAAAACAAGCTGCCTGCAGCCTGAGGTAACCCTAGGTCTTTACTGCTCCCATACTAAAGCAACAGTTGTCCTTTTTCAATTAAAGCTTAAGGGTTCAGAGATATAGCTAAATTTAGCATTTAAAAACATAATCAATGAAAAACAAAACACAATATAAATCCACTGAAATGAAAATACAATAACAGTATTCAGGATTTTTCATAGTTTTTCCAGAATGAATGGTATAATCAGCATAATTAGATGTGAAAGTTTAATGTGGTTTTAAAAATGCCAGATCTGGCTACTCTGTTTGTATATTGGGTATTATTTCTGTAAAATGTAAGTGATTGTCTTTGACACACCAGCAAGTTACTCAAGTAGCTACTTTTCTTTACAGAAAAAGCACACTTTCCCTTGGCAGTCATCTATCGTTTGCATAAAATAAACCTGATCCTATGGAAAATTTATAAGAATTCAAATATTCAGAGTGACTGAGAGAAAAGTTGTTTGATTTCAGATGAATAAAGTGGAAAGAGATGGGAAAGAAAATGGGAAGAAGTGTACTGTAGCTCCATATGAACCGAGTCGTACAGTACATATGACACCATGCATAATGAAAGTGTACAGTAGTGTGTGTGTTTGAGTGAGAGAGCGAGAGCGAGAGAGAGACAGACAGACAGACAGACACAGAGAGAGAGAGAAAGAGAGAGAGAGAGAGACAGACAGAGAGAGAGAGAGAGAGAGAGAGAGAGACAGACAGAGAGAGAGAGTGAGAGAGAGAGAGAGAGAGAGAGAGAGAGAGAGAGAGAGAGAGAGAGAGAGAGAGAGAGAGAGAGAGAGAGAGAGAGAGAGAGAGAAAGCAAAAGGAAGAAATGTAGGCACTAATATTTGACTTAAGCTTGGTTACTTCTCACAGCCTCGTTAAGTGTACATTCAGGAATTGAGGAAGATCAGTGATTTACACCTGCAATTTATTCAGACTTATTGTAGGCAGAAGCAGTACTTCCTCCCTGTAGCAGACCTTCCACATGCATGCAACCTAAAAGATTTGTCTTATGCACAATTTAAGCAGCTCCAAACTCATGTCTGTCATCTCCAGAGGCAGCTCTCAAGTTTTTCAGCACATGAGCTGTTGGCCTACAAATATAATCCTTATTCCATGCTTTAGTTATCTGAATGACAGACAGGACAATCCAAGGTGAAAGCCATTTTACTGACAGCCACCATTTTAAAAATACACAATCAAACAGTACAAGAAATGTGGTGGAAAATATGCCCTTTGCTCCAAATAATTATTATATATTATCAACTCAGTTTGATTAGATCACTTTGCTCTCAGCTTTGCCATTTACACATCCTGTATCAACACAGAATAATGATAGTAAATCAGAGACATGACCTCTTACAATATAATCAAATCCAGGTTTCTGAATCAGAGAATAAAAAAGCAGCTCTTATTCTAAAATTTCAAGCAGTTATTAAAGAATTTCCCTTCCAACAATCTCCAGATGCAGAGTCAACTGTCTTATAATTGCACTGGTTGATGGGCAATGCGTGATCCTTACAGAAGTTCTCTATATTTGATTACAGATATGAATCTCAGCCAAGCTGTACAGCTCACTCTTTCTTTATGTAATCAGTAAGAAGTGTTACCTTCCTGCCTTGTGATCTCTAACAAGAGAAAGTCATTTCTTAACAGATGATGTAGTCCATCTTGAACCTGATTCTACAAGCAATGGATAAGACAAGCTATAATCTGTCTTCAAGGCCAACTCTGAGCACATTCTATGCCCTTAGAAAATAATGTACTAAAAAGTACCTTTCCTTTGTACTGGGATGTATCCCTCAAGGGTACATCTTTTATAGTATATTATTGCCATTTTAAAGGTAAAATTTTTCTAGAAAGGTGGATACCTTTAAAGTATTACTATAAAAGCTAATTAAAGGTACAGGACTGATCCTTGGCTACTAAGTTGAGCAACATAAAAGCATTAACCCCATCATTGGGAAGATTTTACATACCAGTTTATACAACCTGACATCACAGGAGTAAAACCGGCCAACTAGGTGAAAGCGATGACGTTACTAACTATTTCTTCTTTATCAGTCACAGCAATTCTAATCAATAGTTAGTGTCTTTGAGGTCATGTGTGTGAAACAGGGTATATATAATTTTCCACCCTACAATGCAGCAAAAGAAGCAGTTCGAAATGAAAATGTGCGAATATTCGTCTAAGCAGAGGCAACCTCGGTTGGTTTGTATTTTGAGAGTTGGACAGTGGATGAGATTCTGCATGAAATATTCTAACACAATGAGATTTAAGATTTCAACCTAAAGCTACTGCCAACTTCCATTGTGTAGTAATGAGAATATAACTGTACAAATATGTGCCTGTGAAAAGAACTGCACTTTAGGCAACTTAGTCATTTGTTTATCTTAATCTATCTGTAGCAGCCATGCAAACCTTTAAGTTAACTAATCTAGCAGGCCTCTCTCTGTGTCCTTTGTGTCTTTCCAACAGTTCACTTGGTTTCATTAGTAAATCAAATGATTGAGAACCCATTAGTGCTCAATATATACAGCAGCCAGACTCATTTACATGCAAAGTGGGTCATTTTAATGAACGCTGCCAAAAAACTTGACGAGTACGTGACATAAAGACTAAGATGTGTCCTGGAAAAGTTTGGGAAGGCTGTGCCCTCTGATGTCTAATAAGAGAGACAAGTCAGACAAGCTTTTCAATTAATTATATAATAATATATCCTTTAGAGAGTGTACAAGAAGAACCAGAGATTTACAGTAATATTTATACTGTAGAAATAACAGTGAAATTAGAGCTGTTCAAAGCTTAGAATGTGTTGAGTAATTTTAAAGAAAAGTACTGCTATAACAGTAATTCCAGCTGAACTGCTTATATTTAACTTAATAACTTAAACAATTTACTTAAGCACTTATATGGCTGATGTTCCACATAAACAGATTAATGAAATATATAAGAGGAATGATGTGCTATTGTAGGTCTGTTTTGCATCAGGACACATAAAATATTACCATTTGTTTCCTTTAGAGGAAATGTTGATAGATGTATTGATGCTGAAGAATAGACAACTGTATAGACATCAATCATGAGACATTTCTGTCTGACCCAAAACACATAGCTAAACTGGTTTGACATTAAAATATAAATGGGTTCAAATTCCGTACTTTGGTTAAACCCATTGATCATTATCGCTGTTGAAAAAAAGGTTTGTATAAAAGCACATTAAGGGTGTGGGATTTGTAAAGACTGTGTAGCTTGGCTCAGAGAATGACTGGCAACTCCATTTTGCTGATTACAGAAAATAAAATCAGTAAAAATGGAGTACACGCTCCAAGTCTCCTAGCTGGGGGGGTTGGATTAAGCCATGGGTTTAATGCCAGAGTGAAAGGCTGTTTGCTGGTGATTAAGAGCAATGTGCTGGGATTCACACCAAGATATCCCAAGGCTGTTGGTAAAAAAAAATTCCATACATCTTCCATGCACTCACACACACAAGCTGTAGACCTCTACACTTGTACAACACATACAGATTAACCAGTTCTCCAGTAGTGATAATAATAGTTGTAAAATAAGATTCTAAAAATAGCACAAATATAGACTGGCCCCATTCCCTGACAGCCTTTGGTCCTATTCATCCACCTTTTACCTCTAAAGCTATCATAAGGGACTGGTTACCATGGTCACCAGATTTCCAAACCTAGCTAAAAAGCTCTGCTATTATCAGGTTGGGGGATGGCAGATATATTAATAATATTCCAGACATTATGCTCCAGTGCACAGAAACATTGCACATGCACAAGATTGTCATCTCAAATCTAGTGATAATGAGATAAAGTGAGAGGAGAAACATGGGAGATGAAGGAGGGAGAAGAAAGGAGTTGGCAGGGTTTATTTCTTTATAGGGGAAAAAACACTGAGTAGTGTTAACCAGACCAAATCTTCTGGTTTAGCTCATATATGTTCTAACATACATTTAAAAGCATTAACAATTTGCAGTCTGTTCATTTCTTATTAAAAAATGGAGTATTTTGAAGTAGGTCTATTTATTCTATCTTAATTTTTTATAAATTATTACATCCCTTTAGATTGGCTTTAAAAATGATTTTCTAAATACCAGCAGGAAACCTGCTCCATTAGCTGGTTCCATTAGTAACAACGCAGTCCATCATGTGAAACTCACAGAAAAAAAACAGACTATTTTGTTCTTCCTAGAGCTAGAAGAACACAAACCTACCCGTTGCCTTTGCTTTTGACCTTGAAAAGGACAGAATACATTAATTTCTTGAATGGGGGTAGTGTGTGTGGGTTTGGTTGGCTGGCTTGATGATGAATGGTCTGAGAGAACCTCAAGAAAGTCTACTATAAGCCAAAGCCACTGTCTATGACGAAGGAACCATATTTTTAGATCTTTACCAATTTCCTTCACATATATTGATATGAAAATAGCCACAATGGTCTATTCACTACTCTTACCATCAATTAGCACTCAGCACCAGAATATTGTCCCCAATAAAGAACAATGTTTATGTTTTGTTGTCATGGGATACATTACACACTCTGCTGTGTAGACATCCTTCTCTGAAATCAATACTGTGTTTGGAAAAAAGCACTAGCTGTTGCAGTTTTGGGTGGGTCTTTAGTTCCGACCCTTTTCCTGGCTTGATTCCATTCCAAATTAACCTGACTGCAGATAAAATTCATAATTCAAAAACATGTGCTCTGTCAACCTTGTTAATGCTGTGCTGTTATTGCTAATGAATAATAGAAAATCAGCTACTCTTAGTTTAAAAAACATTTACTGAGATTTCAGTGACTGGCAGAGTAATCACAAAAGTAACTGTTGAAGATTTGTCTGAAAATGCTTTATGAAAATGTTATTGAAATTTTAAAAGCAAATAGTTAATAAAAAAAAAGTATGCAAAATATGCTGGTGGACTAAAGGCCAAGTAAGCATTGTGGGCAAAATATACTTTCAAAAAAATATTGATAGTACTTAATGCACATTCAGTTCATGCACATTAATGTATACACACACACACACACACACACACACACACACACACACACACACACACACACACACACACAGATGCACAATATAGTTCTGTTCTGGTTGTTCTGACCTGATAATACAAGTGTGTTTTCAAGGTAAAGAAACAAAAGATAGAAAGAAGGCATGATGTGCCCTTGTAGTTCATTTGCCCATTGATCTTACGTTGTTAGGCATGAAGCAGACACACACACACGCACATGCACACACACACACACACACACACACACACACACACACACACACACACACACACACACACACACACAAAAGAGAGAGAGAGAGAGAGAGAGAGAGAGAGAGAGAGAGAGAGAGAGAGAGAGAGAGAGAGAGAGAGAGAATGCTGTAGTGACTATAAAAGGTTCTCCTCCAGGCTGACAAACAGTAGACATAACACCTTAAATAAGGCACAACACACAATCAGACATGCCAACAAGGACACACAAATTTCTTTACACCCCCTTTCACCCTTTTCTCTCTAGCATTTCCACAGTAACCATGGTAACAAGCACAGTTCATTGCCGATTCCACTCAATGCATGCAGATGTCTCTATCCTGCTGTCTCTGTCACGCCCTACATATCTCACTTGACACATATCCCTTTCTGTACCCCTCTCACTGTCTCCCATCCTGTCTCTTAGCTCACTATAACATCATGTAAATAAAAAAAAATTCTGTGAAGTCCCTGTGTACGTACAAACTCAAGGTCTGGACTATAATAGCAAAAGAAACAAAAGCACCATAACAAGTGGATCCATGTTGATTCATAAGAACAGCAGCACACAGCTAGATATATAGTAGTATGCATCACACACATGCATCACACACTCCACACAATCCGAAATCTGAATATGCCACACACGTAGTACATGAATTTCCATAGTGTGTGAATTGATTCTTTGTGCATCACTCAACAGGCTTGGTATTAGACTCTTATGCAAGTATTCTAGCTATAGTATCATCATGCAACAAAGTACTCAGTATGAGCAAATAGTCTAGACATCTATTCAGATGAGTGCTTAGTTTGATCAGCATGAGCACATCTGTACAGTGTTTAAAGACAAGCAGATAAGGTTTATTAGTAAGTCGGAAATCATTTCCAGCTCATCAGGGGTATAGAGGCTCAATCCACTCTATCTGAGGTTTGCTCTTGATGGAGTACCTACACATCTGCTCCATTAAAATGGATGCAAACGAGGCCAGGTTTCCAGAGCAAGAAATCAGCCACAAGGCACTACATATAGGAGACACACAACAAAACCAGAGGAAACTGCTGGATGATTTACTGAAAGTTGCAAATGCATGAGTCCAGGATACAAAAAGGTACTGTGAAGGTAAAGTGCTTAAATTAAGATATATGACAGGGAAGGCATAAAACTTCAATCCAAGCATCCTATTTTGGACTTAAAATACTGTGGTTTATAGACTTTTTATACCTCAGCACTGATAAATCTTTGAATCTGATTGATCAAGTTTCATCACTTTTCCTGACAATTATGGCAGCTGTAAATCAGATCACAGGTTTATATCAATGTGCTCATTCTAATACATTCTAAGACATTAGTCAGGAATATGTATTGCATATGATCTACAAAATCTAAGGCTAAACAGATTTTTTTTTTCAGAAAAGGATTGTCATATAACGAAAAATACATAATAGAATAAGAAAAACATAAAATAATTCATATGGTGGAGATTTAAGGGAATGTCAGGTCTAATGGTCAAGGAATAGGAAAAACATCTGTACAGCAGACCTTGTACTTTGTAGTTTCTTGAATACTTTTTTCTTATTTTATTTAATTTAATCAAATTCAGATAAGGTGAGGCTGTTTATAGGTGTTTTTGTATATAATACTTTAATATATAAGTGATAACAGGACCTGTATAATGTTCAATAACATTAACTAGGGCTATATGACTAGCATCTCCTCCAGGATTTCCAGAAATGTTTTCTTATTGTTGTGGTCAATTATGCTTGGTTTTTGCAGAGTATCTTGTGTTGTTTGTTGAAGTCTACTTGAATTGGTGAAATTCCAAGCACAGGATCTTTCATTTAAACTACCAGCAGTAAAGAACCATATGCAATTACTTTCGGTGATAGCTGTACTCAAGTTCATCATACGTGAATCAAAGAAGTTGGCTGAATGCATTTTGTTATGACCAAAATCTTTGAAGATCCTCTGAATGTCACAGTGCTTACTTCATGTTTCATTCATTTTTGCAATTGCAAAATCACAAAATCCTGGGGGGAAACAACTACTATACAAAGCAAATTAATTACATTTGTTTATGCAATTATTGGCAAATAATCCAACAATCTTAAGGAAAAGCGTTTGCTGAAATCAATGAATGTTACTAAGCACCTGGACAAAATGACTGAGAAGAGTTTGTTCAGAATTTCCATTGTACATACTGGTTAAAATCCTTAAATGTCCAAAGGGCCAAATTATTCCCAAATCATTACTCCAGACACACCCTGGCCATATAGGTGTGTGGGAAGAGTAGTGGAAATGAATGGAACAATATCAAGCAGTAGGCGTTTGCATATACACATCTCTCCTAGGAGGTAGACTACAGCTTAAACAACCAAAGGTTTGGAACTGCCAGGCAAGTCAGGCAATCTAAAGAGGTGCGACTGAAATCAGAGGCAATAATTTCACTTTAAAGGGAATAATGACCATCTATTATACTCCCTTTTCTTTCCAGGTTGGCAGTAAGTGGTGTCAGACATTAAGCCAAAAACATTCAGTCCAAAACCAGCTACTGGAACTATTTCTTCTCCTGTTTCTAATGCTTTTCAGCATCACACACTTATTTGATCAGCCTGAGGAGACATGAGGTCAACAACCCCTTTTCCAGTTTCTGGAAATATATGAGGGAAAAGAGAGGACCGAGCCAGCACAGGGATATAAAACTTACTGTTTTGTATTCTTCTGTAAACGTCACTGTATTTGTGAAAAGCCAATGCCAAAAACCTTCTAAGACCCTGGTGTATAGAAAATCACACTGAGAAAAACATTTAGCAATCTTCCTAGTAACGTTTTGTTTACTCTCTTACCATAAAGTGGTTCCTCAAAGGATTTGTGGCTAATTATACAGTAGTTGGACTTTATAATTCAGACACAATGTTACTGTGGTGCAAAAGTTTTTGCATTGTGACTAAATCATATGTGTATCCTAATAAATCACAATTTGTATGGGGGTATACAATAACTGCATTTGATGGATGAGTCAGAAAATAAAATTAGATATTGTGTAGTGTAAGCACTATCATAAGTGGGTTTTGTTGTTTGTTAACCACATTCCCATGACCAGCTTGTTTCATTACACCATAGTACATTATTACTGTTATATTCAGTATTGTATTATTTACATTCATTCAAATTCAAATTGTATTGGTCACAATCAGACATAGTGCCAAATGCTGTGAAATGAGTTTTGTTGACTGTCATACAAAATAGAATTAAGTGAATAAAAATATCTATAATTCAATTCAAGAATAGAATTACAATTACAAAACTGGACAGAAAAAGGAAAATATATACAGTAGAACATATACAAATATAGTAAATATATCCAGACACAATATGTCTGTTATGATCTGATACGGATAGCATGAGATCATAACTTAAGTTCATGGTACTTGTGGTATATATGACAATAAGTCATTATATTCTATTCCGCTCTATTCTACTTTATTCTAAATATGCTGTAAGAAAAGCACAAATGCTCACCAATTGATGAAAGAGGCACTAACTGAAAATTGTGTCTAAATTATTTTTTATCTTTTTGTTAGGCAAATAAATCTGCCTGTTTGCCAACACTTCCAGACTGAGGTTACTAGGGTACACCTGTGACATAAGGTATTGCACTGTTTGAGCACATCAACAATACGGGTTTTACTGTCATATCTAGAGACGGAGTTGTGTAGAGTGAACAGTTATCAGATGACAAGAAATCTCTGTGTTGTGTACCGTTACATATCTTTTCATCTGACAACTGCTCACAGCTTTAGAAAATTACTTGGATCCATTTATAATAAACACTGTCTTTAAGTGGTCTCACAGAAAAGTTACAGAGAGTTGCTTCTCGATGATAAACTTAGTACAGGCACTGCACTATTCAGCATGAAAGGTGAAATGATCTTTAATAGAACATACATTTTTTACTGTACTCTTACACTTGCTGTTTCCCAGCTTGGATTTTCAAACCAAAATGACTGGAGTTCAAAAAAGGGAAGTGTGTTGTCAGTTATATCTATGAGCCATTCAGAGATGCCAACACTAACAAGCTGACCTCAACCAGGTCCAGTAACTATGAATCAACTCAGCATATAGTTTGGAAAAAGGCAGTAGGCTTGACTTCCCATAACAAAGAAACTTCCAGCTAGAAGATTGTTTTAAATATTGGGTATTTGGTGGCAAGATGGGTGAATATGTGGCGTTTTTCATGAGGGCCAGCAATATGGTGATTAACAGAAGATGTCAGTAATGTTGGCTGGGAGTTGGTTAAAAGTGTGTGTGTGTGTGTGTGTGTGTGTGTGTGTGTGTGTGTGTGTGTGTGTGTGTGTGTGTGTGTGTGTGGTGTGTGTGTGTGTGTGTGTGTGTGTGTGTGTGTGTGTGGTGTGTGTGTGTGTGTGTGTGTGTGTGTGTGTGTGTGTGTGTGTGTGTGTGTGTGTGTGTGTGTGTGTGTGTGGTGTGTGTGGTGTGTGGTGTGTGTGTGTGTGTGTGTGTGTGTGTGTGTGTGTGTGTGTGTGTGTGTGTGGTGTGTGTGTGTGTGTGTGTGTGTGTGTTTGTTTAAGAATGAAAGTCAGAGGACAGACCACCAGAGAAACGTTAGAATTACTGTCTCTGCTGGACAGGGCATGATAGGAATACTCTGGGTGCCTGACAGTCTACATAAGGCACATTGGTTTGGCCAACCACAGTTTATGGAAAACTTAGCATGTCAGAATGTGAAAGATAAAGAAAGTGCAGAGATGAAGGTAGCTCCTAAGAAAAGTGTATAGAAAAAAATGTGTGCAAACTTTATGAGACTGTATCCTATTTGTCTACATAAGATAAATACAATTAACAATGGTTATTATTTTAATGTTAGAAAAAATTAAATCATCAGTAATTAGCAGGACCACAGTGATGTTGAAAGAACACTTCTAATCCAAGCTTAGAGCTAAGCACTCCTTATGAAATTATATGTCGTAACCTGTTCATTAAATTAATACAGTCATTATTGGCTACTGGCTACATCTACTGTGTACAAACCACTAGCCTTGTAATTATATTTCACTTAACTAAGCTCTTTGATGGAAAAAAGCTTACTGCATGTAAACGGAGAGTTATGAGAAAAACTGAGAGATTCATTGAAGAATGTGTTGCGATTTTTCAATTTTCATATATAACTATTCCTTTATTAAGAACACCTGTACATCTGTGCAATTATCATGTGGAAGCGGCACAGTGCATGAAATCAAGCAGATACAGATTAAGAGCTTCAGTTAAGGTCAAACATCACAACAGGGAAAATAGCCTGATGGCTGGTGCCAGCTGGGCTGGTTTGAATATGTCAGAAACTGCCGATCAGCGGGATTTTCACACACAACAGTGTCTAAAGTTTGTGGGCGGAAAGCTCAGTTGATGTGAGAGGTTATGGGAGACTGACCAGACTAACAGGAAGGCTACAGTAACTCAAGTAACTACTCTTTACACTGGTGGTGAGCAAAAAAGCATCACGGAATGCACTGAACCTTGAGATGGATGTGTTACAACAGCAGAAAACCACATCAGTTTCCACTCCTGTCAGCCAGAACCGAAATCTGAGGATACAGTGGAATCGGACACACCAAAACTGGACAGCTGAAGAAAAGGAAATATTTTTCCAATCTTCAACTGTCAAGTTTTGATGAATGGCCTATGATAGAGATCACTATCATTCTGCATAAGACTGAAACAAAGGCTGGGCAAATAAGACACAGGAAAAAGTGATACATGCAGGGTAGAAGAAAGATGGACAACCAGAAATAGCCTTGATTAAGTGTGTGTGTAGAGAATAAGAATAAGATAAATGTTTAAGTACTGAAACAGAAAAACACTTTCCAGTCACTTCTCCTGATTTCCCCTTCTTTTTATTTCATAGTATTTTGGATTATAGACGGATGTTGGCCCGTATTTCTGCATTCACACCACCATTCTTATCATTCTTCATTTCTCTAGGTAGGGGATTTACAGAGGTTGGTAACTCTAAAGAAAGGGCAGGGTAGAATGTTTACTGAAGATAATTTACACTTGTCCAATGCTTGCACTCTCTCACAGCCCTAAACATTGTCAGCTGTATGTCGATACAGTCCAAAGTGTTTAGGCTACATTTGATCTCAGCCAACTGTGCCATTCAGGGTTGTAATAACAAGAGAAGAAGCTGTGTTATTGTGGCTGGTGAGATGACATGAATGGAAAAAAGCAAGGCTAATCCAAGTTTATATAATGTCAAAAGAGATTACTTGATTAGAATCTATGGTTGCATGTGTATGGATATATAAATACAATATGAATATGTGTGTGTGTAGAAGGGGAGGAGGGCAGTTTTGGCGCAGAGTTACTCTAATTGGTGATTTAGAAGTTGGACTTTTGAGAGACAAACAGCTGCAATAACAAATGGTTTCATGGCCTATACATCTCCAATTTGTAACAAGAGTTGACTCTTTCTTTTTTGCAGATTCACTTTTATTGTAAGAACATGTGAGAATTTAGCCAAAATAAAGAGCAAAAACAATATATCATAGTGTCAATGAGTCTGTCTCAGAAGCAGAATAAATACAAACAGCATACTGGGAACTCCTGCTGACCTTCTGGAAAGTAAACTTGGTTGAAATCAGTCTGAGACACAACAATGAAAAAAGGCGCTTGTATAGCTTTCTAAATAAAGAGCTCCTGTGGTCTTAGTTAAATCAAAGATCCTGACTGTAAAGGTAATGTAAGGCACTTAGTGTATATACCATCATGGCTGTTCATCTGAGAATAGTGTAAGTGTTAATTGGCTTTGCATTCTGAAGTTACATTTCAACAAACAACATCAATTTGCAGTCCACCTTTATATCCTTCAGGTCACAGCTAGCACTAATACATGAGGTCAGAATGAACCGCCTGCTGTCCAGCCAGAGTGTCATGCTGTTCATGCTGCTATCTGTGTTTACTTACAGACATACTGAATAAATCTGACACTGTGGGAAAGTTATTGCCTTAGAAACCCACCACACTTAAAGCCAAACCTTGAGACCACCCTCTAGCCCACATTACCAGACATCTACAATCTTTTTCTGAGCCCAAAGAATATTACACATTTGTACTAATCCACCTCAACGCATCCTGAAATTTGATCACACTGAAAATTAGGACCACCATGATAAAAACTCTCATCAATAGTCAGAAAGAAATAATTTTATAAGTTCCTTCCATTTAACAGTGAGATCAGACAGCTGAAGATCAATAGCAAAAATCTGGAAAAAATGTAAATAGTCATCAGTATCAAAGAAAAAAAAGAGAGAAAAACAAGAGTTCAAACAATGGTGAAACTGAACCAGGGAAAAAAGTGATGATCCAAGGAAGAAATTAAGACATTAGGAAATTTGTTCAATAAATAAAGAGCCTCTCTCTCTCCCAAAGCTAACATACACATTGCTGCCCAACTAAATGGAACTGTAACAGCATAGGAAATTCATTGTATATATAAAGTAAGTGGGAATTTATCCCTACTGGGACCTCAAGTACTCCCTTCTTGCTAATCCCTAATCTTATACAGTTAGCTCCAAAATGATAACCACTACTGCTAAAGATGGGGTTGTGGGCCATGGAAAATATCTCTGTGGTTAATTAGCTCGATCTCACAATGAAAAACAAAACCACATGTGTCACGGTGACTGGCACCATAGACAATTCTTATGAACAATAATAGAACTGTGAAATGTTCCCATTATTATTATTTTTTTAACCAAAAAAAAAAAAAAACAGTGAAATCACTGCTTACAATAACACAGATGGTACAAGTTAATTAAACACATACCAACCTTTCACCACACATAGCCAAGACATATGGGACAAGTGCTAATCACTGGGATTATCCTGATTCAGTCTAAAGCTAACTAGATGTAGTTTTAATCAAAATTGACAATTAAAAATATGCTGTGTGAGCAGGAAGGAAGTTACTTCAATTTCTGCAGTTCGGAGAAACTGTTACAGAAGCAAATTCCCATTTCTGATTTATACATAATGTTACCTGTCATCACAAGTTTCCAATACAGTACAAGCCAAATCAAACCATGCAAAATAAAAAGATGTTGATGAAGAATGATGTTGGCTTTCTCAGTTGAGAGATTTAGAAATGTACTTTTTTTCTTTTCTTCTGCCTGGATTGAAAAATAAAACAGGTTCTTTCATGGTTTATTGGAAAGTTAAGGGTTCATGGCTTCCTAAATGGGTTTTGCTTAAAGCTTCTGAAAAGAAAAGCCTCTGTTTGTATAGGTTTCCACAAAACCTTTAGTTTCCAGACAGGAACAAAAGTGAATTTTTAAAACTACTGTATAAATAGATTTGACTCTTTGGGGATAGCTAAAAATAAATAACTATAAAGAACCCTGGAGGAACCTTTTTTCTTTCAAGAAATTCAAGTACATTTTTATTATATTTTTATTCTATACGTTTTCACTGTGAAAGAAAATATCAAGAAGAAATGTGTTGGTCATGTTGTATTACTTTACACAACACACATGTACCATAAGTGGCAGGTGAGAGTTATGTGACACTGAAAAGGTGAGATTTTCGCTGTACCAGTTTACGTCATAAATCTCCACATATTTCTCTCTCTCTCTCTCTCTCTCTCTCTCTCTCTCTCTCTCTCTCTAATTATTTAATTATCTATCTATCCATTCATTTATTACTTTCCAAAAACGCTTAAGCAAGCATATCAATACTATGCATGCTTAGTGGTTCTGTTATACGGGGGGGTGGCTGCTCTCCCTGCTCTGTCCATGCATGCACATGTCCATGCATGCACATGTACAGTACGGGCGCGTGGATTCTTGCCCAGAAAAGAACCATACCGCCAACACTAACTGTATGCATATAATCTAATAAATTCCCTTGTGACAAAGTGGTCCTGACAGAAATGCAGATTTATATTACCACCAAAATAATAAAAAAAAACAAAAATATGGTGTTGTGTTGTGTTTTCCATGCATCATTGTGATGATGCAAGATGAATGCAAATGTGCCAGTATCTAATTAGAATAAAGTCAGTCTGAATCCAGAACAACGATGGAAATACTCGGAACAATAACACTAAACCCACCCAGTGTAAAACCACCGTAATTTAACCAAATTCCTCTTTAACCTAGATGCTGACCAGAGTGTAAAAGCATAAGGGTTTTTACCACTAAATCCACTAAATGCCAATGTAATCTAAATGTGAATTTAGAGGTAAAAAAATGACTGAAAAACATGAGAACATGTGAAGGAAAAGAAACACTAAAAGAAACCGATTGAGACATTACGCCACCCACATGGATGTAAATGTTTGGATTGTGAATATTTAAATCAAGCTCCTTTCATAGGTGGCATTTTTAAGATGTTTCTTTACTGAGTAATTATAACTGACTTCAATGGTATAGACTTTGAGTCTCTTTATTGGCTGTGTGCAGTTTCTGGGAAGCAAACAGTTCACGTGTAAATAAGAAATACTCTATACCATGTCTAACAGGCAACCTGTGCAACTGTACATACAGTTTGTTTTTAATAAACTAAACTAAACCATTAATAAATTTTTTTAAATTTATTTCATTAATTAATTTTAATAAACTAAACATAAACTAAACCATTTTCTAGACTTTTATAAAAAGTTCTTTGTTCTCTCCAGTCTTGTATGCTAGTCCGTGAGAACAGGTAGCCACAAACTGGCTCATATTTTTAGTGGGGCACGTTTTAACATGACCCCCCCCCAAGGGACAGATCTTAAATTACAGGAAACTGTCTCTAGGTAGCTTCCTCCACTAGCAACAGCCCAGATGTGTGCATACATGTTGATTTATTAAATCTGATTAGTCTTTCCAGATGGATTCAGAAAAAAAAATTACTTAACACTATAGCGTGCATGAGACAGGTGGAGAAATTTACTGCTGTTAAATGGACTTACTGTTACCCAACGTGCACTTTTAAGCATACACACATACTGTGCAGACATGATAAACATCCAGCATCACACAGGATGTGGAGTGATGAAATACTGTAGATAAAATGGCCCCAGGGTGCCCTTGAACATCTCCGTGTCTAATAAATAGCATACGTAAAAATTCCTGAAACTGTATGTTTTTAAGTACAGCTGGGTAGATCATAGTTTAGAAAAAGAAAGAAAGAAAAAAAAATCAATGAATGATTCATACAAGAAACAGCTACTCTTACTGTAGTTAGCTACTCAGGTTAGTGAAATCACAAAAAAGATTAACACAAAAACTTCTCTTCTGGCTGAAATGTAACAGTAACCAAACTATGTGTTGAACAATCCACCAAATATCCATTTTTCTAGACATTGAAATTGATGTGGAGCAAAAAGCATTGGCTTTAAAATCATCATAGCTGACTGTAATAGATATAACTTTATGAGAAAATGAGGAAGCAGACTCTAAAATCTAAAGCCAGGGTAAGGGAATCATTTTGAGCATGTTTGGAAATCTTCACCTAAAAATGTAGAACTTTTTACCCAACTATTTCCTGTGGGAGTTAACACAAGTGAGTTGGCTTTATCAAAACCAAAGAAACAAAACATATGGTATCACATTTTTTAATATGGTACCACACTTGGATCAAAGGGAAAACCAAAAAATAAAAATGTCCATTGTTTATTTACTTGTCTCTCTAGATAATGCCTCCTTCCTCCTTCCTTGATTCACCATCAGTAAAAATGTCACAAAAAGAGGGACACCAGTACACATTTTATTGACAATACTACAATTTCTACCAATATATTTCCAGTCAAAATCTTTGTAAACCTACGTAACATATAATATGATTCTCATAAGAAAAATGAATGAAAAACTACAGCACTATGAATCTCTGGGTAGAGGTACCTACCACGAAGACCAATTTATAAGTCTGTATGGATCAGAAGCAGAAACCGCAGCCGGTTTGGCGCTATGCATGCCCATGTGTGCGGTATTGGTGAGGCTGGAACAGTGTGGGGATTGCAGTGGTGCTACAGCTAAAACAATCTCATCCTGTGGATTGTCCAAGTATTTTGTTTGGTTCTTTGGGGCTTTGAGGAACGTAGTGAAATAAATAAAAAGACATTCATGTGAAACAGTGAAAAACCAACACTGGTGCTGTGTGGCATGAAATAAGATCTAAAGATGGTATCTGCTAATAATAACTTTCCAAAAAAACTACATATCCTCCAAAGCATTTATCATTAGTTGCTGAAAACTACTGGCTTTCATATGTATAAATCAGAAGTTTAGAATAGCTGCCTTTTTAAAAGATGTAAAGTATAATTCTTGCTGTTTACCATTCTAAGCAATTCTACTTTTTAATGGTTTTAATTTTTTCCCATTTTTTCTGTCATCTTTTTTCTTTTCTATGTATATTCTGCAATGTCCCCTTCTACAGAGTGTCAAAATATTCCTCTGCTGCTCGCCCACTTCACGCTCGTCTCTTTACACGGAACCCACATTCCAACTGCACTGATCACAACCAACTGCCATCTTCAAATATTATAAGTTAAATGAAGCGGCAACAACGTGGAATTCCAGTATTTATCTTAACTGTTTTTTCTGGAAGCAGTTTTTAGCACAGATGCTTCTTTGAAAGCATACAATCTTGAAGTCTTTGAAGTTCATGTATGCAGAAAAGAAGGGAAAACAAAACGAATTCCTTACAGTTGCACAGATGCAAAACTAGCTGATGAAAATGATGAATGGTTGCTAAGTTCATCACACTGGTTTTAAATCATCACACAAATCATCCTGGTCTTAAATCATCACACATAACATATTTTCTTTTTTTGTTATCGGAAAGGATTGCAAAGTCAATATCGTTAATAGGTAACAGTCTAACCTGTCTGTCTAATTAGGTAAATAGGCAGTAGATCTGAATTTCTCTGGGTTTAGTTCATTAGTGACGTGCTAATGACTTCGTTCCATGGCAACCAATGACAGCTTATGACTGGCAGTGGCATAGATTTTTCATGTAAGCTTTGCTATAATACTCACGTAAAAGACACCAATAGGGGGATAGCATAGGCTAATACAAAACTCCCTGTATGGTTACAAATACGGTAGTGCAAATGGCAAAACAGAAATGAAAGATAAAAACAGATAAAAATCCTTATTACCACAAGTTCAATTTGAAGTACATTTCTTTACAGATTGCAACTGATGTTGCAGCAAAACTTAATAATATTCATTATTTGCAAGTCTATCGGTCGGTAGAGGATCTTCATCATTTTTGACATGGAGAACACATTATCATTGGCCAGTTAAGCCATACTGCATGGGAAAGAGTGCTGTTGTACTGAATATCAGAATATCATCTATAATTCAGCCACAGGTACAGTACAAGGCAGCAGGTACTCACAGCCCTGCTGATATACAGTGCAATTGAGAGTGATGTAATGCTTTAATTTAACAGTACTATAAATGATAAGTTCATAGCAAGTATGTCCAAATATTTTGTTTGTTTTTTCTCTGTCAAAGAAAATAGTTAGCAAAGAAGCAACATCTAGATAGTGTGTTGTGTATTACCATGCAACTTACAGACCTTAGTAACAGTTTCAAAGTAATGAACTGTTGCTAGAATTGTAATTTTATGCAGCAAACACAGAATAGCTGTGTTACAAAATGTTAAATGTTCCAGTGCTGATATAATAAATGATAGCACTCTTGGAACACCACTTGTTCAATCGAGACAGTCGAACAAAACTAACTGGGGTATAATCATTTTTCTAATACTATTGCTAAAATCTGAGAGGGATTCTAAAATGATCCAGACTCCCAAGACTGCTCAGCTGTTTTGCGACATGGCTTGTGTAAAAAAATCATCTCTGAAATGCATTTACTTAATTTATTTCCTGGACAGATTTGAATTAAAGGTAGCAGATAAATTTTATTCTCAAGAACTGCCAGAACAATATACAGTATATATAAACCTATGTATGCATAACACTGGATGCTAAATAGGCTGTTAATGATTTGCTAAATTGTCTCATGTAACACAATTAGCTAGGAACAGTACATTTTAATGCCAAGTACTTTCAGTATTAGCAACAACAAAAAAAAAGATTTTCCTACCTCAAGAAAACAGGTCCCTGCAGCTGTGTTCTCCTTGATGGACGCATTATAGAAGCTGCTCCCAAAGACTGGCTTGTTGTCATTAATATCCTGTAGACTGATTTCCACCATGGCAGTAGAAGATAAAGGAGGCTTTCCACCATCTGTAGCCACTACCTTGACACTCACTTTTGGATCTGTCTCATAATCCAGCTCAGTAGCTGTGGTAATGATACCTGTCTCAGCATCAATAGTGAACCAATTAGAATGTGTCCCTTTATTGGACAGGATACTGTAGCGGACATCACCATTTGGGCCTTGGTCTTTGTCTCGTGCTGTTACTTGTAGTACAAAGCTACCTGGGTAAACCACTTCTGGAATAGTCTGTTTGTATGCCTGCTGATCAAAGAGAGGAGGGTTATCATTGACATCTGTGACTTGGATAGTAAAAGAAGATTCAGCTCGGAGTGGTGGAGTGCCAGAATCTGTAGCCATGACCCGAAGTTCATATGAGTCTCTCTCTTCACGATCCAGAACCTGGTCCACACAGATAAGGTAGATGATGCTGTCCTTAGTAGTGAGGGCAAACTTACCATCCCCACCTTCCAGAGAGACATTAACATTTGAATATTCACCATAATCAGGGTCTGAAACTGAAATACGGGCAACGTACTGCCCAGGCTGAGCACCCTCAGATACTCGAGGTGATCCATCCTCGCTGAGAAAGATGATGGTCATGGTGGGTTGATTATCATTGTAGTCACGAACATGGATAGTAACAAAAGCATTAGTGATCTCTGGGTGGCTAGCATTGTCTTTGGCTTGCACAACAAGCTCATGGACCTTTCTGACTTCATAGTCCAAAGCTTTGTTGAGTGTGATAATACCAGAACGAGGGTCAATGACAAAATATTGATCTGGGTCACTTTGCCTACGGTTAATCTCATAAAGCACTAGGCCATTGTCACCTTCATCTGCATCTGATGCAAACACTTGTAGAATATTGCTACCTTGGGGGAGACTTTCAGAAATTATAGCATGGTACCTGCTCTGATTAAAAACAGGAGCATGGTCATTGATATCCTGAACTGTCAAATCCAACGTCATTTGTCCTGTTTTTTTAGGAGATCCCCCATCAAAGGCCTCCAGAACCAAAGAGTAAGAAGCCCTCTCTTCTCGGTCAAGGACACCATCAACCACCAGGTCCAAGTAAAGAACCTTATTTGCTGCCCTCTTCGTTTCCAGTCTAAACACTTGCCCCACATTTCCATCTTTGATGAGATATCCCTGCGTGGTGAGCTGATCTTTGTCTGCATCAGTTGCTGGCTCCAGAGAAAACCTTGTTCCCACTGCAGTCTGCTCAGGGATCTTCAAATAGGCCTTACTCTTGGGGAACACTGGAGCATGATCATTAATGTCATTCACTGTGATGGATACCTTCACTGTGAGGCCGGTCATGGTAACTGCTATAAAGCTATAATGATCTCTCTCTTCCCTATCTAGACGCCGAGCAGTCTTGATAATGCCAGTGGTCTCATCAATGTTGAGGTCCGTTCCCACGCTAGTGCCCTCATGATCAGAGATGAAGTAGAGGGAGGCCGTTTCTCCAGGTGGTAACCCAGCACTGATGTCACCCACTATTGTACCTGCAGGCTGTTCCTCATCTAGCTGTAACTCCAGCATGCTTGCTGGAACATCTGCATTGACCATTACTGTTAACAATCCCACAGTCAGAAAAACAAACAGAAACATCCTTAATCTCCAGCTGTTGTCCCCAGAGCTTCTGAATAACTTCATCACTGCACGGTTCTCTTACACCTGCAAGAGAACAGAAAGAAAACAGATCACAACCTAGAATCGCACTAATAAAATACATTCAAACACCAGACGCATGTCAAATTCCTCCACTGTTGTCTATAACCCACTGGAATGCATGAGAGGTCTGGTGTGGATCACTGTTGCAGACTACATTTGTGTTAGAGAGTAGCTCTCTGACAATGTTCGAAGCAACGTCCTTCTAAAAACATAACACATTTTTTAGACATTGTTTCTGTAATTAATAACAATCCTTATCTTCCAAATGTAAATCTTTTAGGTACATTTTGCTAGTTGACTTAAAAGTAGTATTATATTTAATATATTATATTTAATATAAGTATAAGCCTTAATACTAATCCGTATCCAAAATAGACAGATATAATATGTGGCTATCTTTTCTGTACATGACCTGAGTAGAATTCTCACATGGTATAAAAGATGCACACCTAAACAACATTTGTTTGAGATCTAGCAAGCTACAAAATTACAAAGTCAATAGAACTGGTAACTGTAGTAAAAAACTGAAAAAATGAAGTGTTCTGATTCATTGTGGTCAGTGAGGCACTGGAATAGCTCATTCTGTGTCCAGCTAACCTTGCATGTTCCTGCCATTTGAGAATGATGAACGAACTTGGCAAAGATGAAATGAACCAGAGATGTGGGGGTTCTGTTGTAATTTATACTAGCCTATCAACCTAGACTATTATTACATTGGTAACCACACTGATTTCTACTAATACTAATACTACTAATATATTAATGTGTTTTTAGCATGGAGCATGGAGTTCCAGAGAGTAGCACTGACTACTCACAGAATTAAGCTCAGATTATTGTCTGTACTGTCAGTCACAGTTTGCACAAGTTCCCTCTGGGAATCCTCCCTCTGTCCTAAAACAAGCAGGTAGGTGGTTTGGTTATGCTAAATTGCCACTAGGTGTAAATCTATGCAAGAATATTTTCCTGCGATGGACTGGCATGCCACCAAGAACAAATTCTCCACTTTGCCCCCCATTACTGACCACGTTACTGAAATGGCTTAAAAAAGTCAGAGAGAGAGAGACTGAGTGAGAGAGAGAGAGAGAGAGAGAGAGAGAGAGAGAGAGAGAGAGAGAGAGAGAGAGAGAGAGAGAGAGAGAGAGAGAGAGAGAGAGAGATGAGAGCTCCCCCCTAGCCTCGCTCTCTCTCTAGACTCTTCGCGATAGCTCCTCGGCTCTCGCTATATCTGCTTCTCTCTCTCTTCCTCTCTTTCTACTTTCTACTCTCTCTCTCTCTCTCCCTTCTCTCTCTCTACTCTCTCTCTCTCTCTCTCTACTCTCGCTCCTTCTCGAGAGAGAGAGACTGCAAACAGAAGGCAAGATTGTGTGTTGGAGCTGACAGCTCCACTCTTTTCACATATGGGAATGCAGACCACTGAGAGCCACAGGTGGCCAGATTTACAAATGCTATTTCATCTAGCACTAAAAAAAAACCCTACAGAGATTAGACTGTTGTATAGTTTTGGCTGGAAATTGTCCAAACCCCAGAGTTCAGCCAGCACTGTACTGAGGAGGCATGTAGCTTGTCAGTGGAAGTGAGTTACTCCAAACCATACTGGCAAAATCCATGACCTATCACTTTAGGCTGCGTTTGTGCCCAGATTTTTCAATTTGTTCTTGTCAGTACTCCTTTAGAACGTGCATCTATGCAAACCACAATAGTGAAGAAGGAAATTTTGTTTTGTTTTATTTCTCTTGTAGTCCAGACCCCAAACTATCAGCTTTGAATCATTTGACACACCCTCTAGTGGTCAACAAGGGATGTAAGCAAACGATTAGAAAGGTTCACAACAGTGCATTATACTCACCAGTGTAGTCTGAACATATAGATGGACTGTCATATTGAATATCACAATATCCTGCCATACACTGACTACTTTTGTTTTTACATTTTCAAGTTTATGTGCTCACAATCTTCATTCTGGTCTAATGCAAGTAAACGGAACAAGAATAAGGATGCACAAGTTTAAAATTAATGTTTCAAATTAAATAACTTATCTGTAGACCCACATTCAGCAGGACTGTAGGGGACCATTCTACAGATGTAGTAAATACCCTTTTTGTTACTATAATAAGGCTTTATGTTGACTATTGTAATATTGAGGTTGCAGTTAAAGGATTGACACCCCCTGCAGGCTCTGGTTAGGACTGCAGCAGCCTTCTCCCTAATGCATGTAACAGACACAGTGGAAACACAGAGACCAATAGGAGCCAAGTTAAATATGCTCCAGAGTCACGAACTAACTCAGCATTCTTTCTTATATATTCTTATATTTAACAGCTTATTAAAATATGTCAGGGTCCCAACAGCCCCTCTATCACATAGAATAAACAGGTCAGACTAAGTGATTGACAGGGGCGTCTGAGGAAAACTAGCAGTGGGGGGCCTTTTCTGTTCACTGCATAACTACATGGCAGCACTTCAGCACTTCAATTGCCATCTCAGAACAGCTGGGGATCAGGAATTTCATGGTATGTAGTACATATTAAAGACATATAGATTTTGGTGATACATGATATTTCCTTTACGGTCTTCTTTTATTCTAATAATACAATTGTGCAATGTATTATAAGGAGAAATCACTGAACATTCAGAATCAGTAGTTGCACGTTAATCTTTAGCAATTGTAACATAGCTAATTAATTGGAGAAGCTGATCTGTTCACACTCATCACCTCATGAATACAAAATTTTTATTTGGTTTAAGATACTTCTATATTATCATCTATTTCTTTGATAACCAACCGAATCCAAACTAGTGACAGAGCAACCACTGATTAATCTCACTGTACGTACTTAATCATCACTTCCGATAGTTCAGTCAGAATGATCCATTAAAAGTACGCTTTGTCTTAAACCCTTAAATAAATAAAAATCAAGCGCATGATATACTGTTTTCCAGGAGGTTATAGAATGCACCCCAATTCTCTGTCTAAGACTTGGACAAGCACAAAGCTTAAGCCTTCTGCATATAGCCTTCCAGCTGTCATCAGAGAATTAGTGTTGGGGCAAAGGTGGCAGACATGCTCCTGGCCAGCAACAACTTTACGGATGGAGACTGATCCTTTTACATCCATCTCATGACTCTGAGCAGAGACAACAGCTGTAGCACTCCAACTGAGCTGATGAACACAAAAATGTTGGGGATTTAGCATGCGTTAACATTTTATATATAGTGTATACAGTAAGAGCATTGGAGGAAATATGCATTGTGGCCTGTGAAACATTTTAAATGGTTACATTTTGGCATTTTGGCATTTCTATGCCTGACTATGCATTTTCCTGATCTAAAATACTGTATGTTTAGTATAAAATACTGTATGTATATTTAGACAATACTGTATTTCAATCAACAGTAAAGTTATACTGTTTTGATGTCCAGTTACTCTGCAAAAATGAAACATGGACAATTTTGTTTTGTTCCCATTCCAATGAAAGACACAAGAAAATAATGTGTGTCTCTCCTGTCAGTAACCATGTCTTATCCATTTCAGGGTCTCTGTGAAGCCAGAGTCAACACTGGGCATGATACGACCTTGAAGGAATAACGGACCATCCCACACACATTTACACATATTCACTCACTAGATGCAGGAATTGGGAGAAACATAGACTATAAATAGATTTAATTAGTATGTAAATTTATTGTATTAAAAAAAACTAAAAATAAATATAGCATTGAATCTATCTATCTTCTACCTTCTGTCCTCTACAGTTATACCCACCTACCTACTATTCATAGCCTACAACTGTATCTTTATTTTTTTTTTAATAAATTGCTTCTTCTTTACCTGTCAAGTTATATGCAAAAAAGCCCAGATAAATTTAGACCATAAAACATTATACTGTACATTGCTTATATGTCTTAAAATAAAGATGTCTAAGCATGTTATGAGCAGAAAAACTGTCGATCTATTTGTAAGAACAATATCAGGTTTTTGTATTTGTGTGACCTGTTTCTGACTTTTTAATAAGAGTATATCAAGCACTAAAGTATGTCAACCTCAAATCTCCAAAGAGTAGTAAAAAAGCTGATTAATGTAGTCTCTTATCTACTGTATAAGAAAGTTTAAACATAGACCCATTTTGTTCTTGGCATGATCACATGGCAAGAACAAAATGCTTCCATTAAAAATAGGAATTAGAAATCACATTTTGCAATAAAGAAACGCTGGAGAGATTATGCTCCTGGGCACTTTAACATGCTGTGAATTTCAGTGTATAAATACCCTCTGTGCACTTCAGCAAACACTTCCTAACAGTAAATCATCAATATGGACCTGAAATGCTACTGCAGACCGATGGAGCTTTATACAGTAAGTGCCAGAACATTACTCAAGCTAGCTCCACTTACAGGCGACGTACATACAATCAGTCTGCAAAAAAAACACTACCTCCTGATATGTACACAAACTCACAAACTGTCGGAGTCAGGCGAACAGATGATGTCATAATTTGAATTGATTTAGAGGAATAGCAATGATGCAAAGCGGCAGCGACAGTGCAGTGTAACACATTTACGGACAGTTTTTTACACATCACATACACACACACACATCGTTCACTTGTTTGCTTTTTTTACAGCCTCTTGGTGAAGCACATTTAATGGGATATGAAATTTCCTGAAAAAGCATCGTAACCACAGAAATGCAGAGCTGTAAATGTCAGGGCTTCCAACGTTTCTCCTTTAAAACTGGAAGCAAGGCCAGAGGAAACAAAGCAAGGGTTTCAGGCAATGACCCAACCAAGTTCAGGTGATACATATTTTATGCCGGACTGCATGCTCCCGTGGGCCACTTGCTCTCACTGTAAACCTGAACTGTCTATGTTATCACTGGGTTGGACTCTCTGCATCTTTCTTTTAATTTCTTCTAATTCAACTACTTCATTAAATATATTTCATCAATGCGTGAAACACGGTGTCCTTTCTATACTGGAATGTTGACATCATACTTTTATCCAGACCTGCAAAGCATCAACCAAGACTGAAACATTATGTTTGTTTTAGTCCTGACTAGACTCCAAGAAAGTCACCACTGTATATCAAACATTTCCTAACACTTATTGTTACATATGGCATGTCATTGTTCTATCTAAACTTTCATAAATATTTATTAAAACAAAATCAGTAGAGTGAAAGTAGTTCAATATACCAAAAATTTTGAAACGGAGGATCTATTATTTTTCTGTATAGTGTGTGTGTGCACGTGTGTGTGTGTGTGTGTGTGTGTGTGTGTGTGTGTGTGTGTGTGTGTGTGTGTGTGTGTGTGTGTGTGTGTGTGTGTGTGTGTGTGTGTGTGTGCGTGCGTGCGTGTGTCAGAGAGAGAGAGAGTATCAGTAACTACTTAGAGAGCGACTGAGACAAATCTAAAACCGACAGTGGTTTCTATGTTGTGATCAGGGCTGGATTCATTCCTGCACGATTGCGGTGGATTGCAGGATCTCTTGAGAAATAAAACTTAAAACTTAAAAGGAAAACAGAGACAGTGAAAGGGACAAGGTCACTGAATTATTAACAAGCAAGGGCCGCCTGGTTATTGGAGATGTCATGATGTTAAACACAGGAATTGTGGTATATCGGGTTCTTGTGTCCTCTGTTCTCATTGCATCCATTAGAAATAATGGCATGACGTTTTTAGAGCTATTATACATCATACAATCAGATTGCATTTTGGATTACAGAAAGAAAACGACTGGTTTAACATGATATACTGTGCATCAGTGTATTACTGTGATCTTCTAGCTTTAATAAAACAGACTAATGTGCAGTAGGTTTCATTTGCTCCACAGTACATACAGTAAACATACAGTAATAAGCTTCATCACACTTTTACCTATTTTCTGGCAATACTTTAAATGATGTAAACACATTTGTTTCAGAGTTGCCTTGTTGTCCTTTCAGTAAATATTGCCACTATATGTTTCTTTTTGTTAATAACGGTAAAAAAAATTCATATCTTTGCATGGTTTAGTTTGTTCTCAATATTGTATCTAAGATCATATATTGAATTTCCTACTGAATACAAATGGAGAAATACTGTAAGCTTGTGTACTTTTTCACACGTTTGCTAAATGAAATCTGATTTTACCAGCATATATGTGAGTAATGGGAGGATATTAAAATGGAACATGTGAATAATATAGTGGAGGGTCTCATTAATCGCAGTCTACATCTGGCTGTAGGGCTGAGAGTTTGTTTTATTATTTTTCATAATTTTTTTTTTTTTTTTTTTTACCAAAGCTAAGTTAAAAATAGACTCTCCAAAACTAAACTCCACAACTGGACTGGTAGTGGGAAAATCTGGTCTTTGGTCTCTGATTTAAGAGTGGAGCTACACAAACTGAGCACTCCATAGTTCAAGTTTTTAAACATGAGCCATCGTGATCTCTGGTGCAAATCTACTGCTGCAGCTTCTTTGGACCAGTTCTGCATTTATATGAAGTTATTAATGGATAACCTGCCATCCATTCATGTTAGCTGGTTATCTAGACTGGAATCAAGAACTTTCATGTACTGTAGCTAAAACTTTACAAATTGTAGCTCAATAGCCTTTAATGTATTCACCCCGTAGTGAAAGATTCTCATAAAACTTCCACACAGGGCAGTCTATATTCATTACTCTATAGGAAATGAATAGGAACTATGCCTCAGCAGAGGTTCACAAAACTTGAGCAAACTCAGGCCTTATCTCCAAGCATTCTGTTTCCAGACCATTTGCCTGAAGTTAGGCTTGAGCTCAATGCCCATTACCGGTATAAAACACTACCAGAGCCAGTCACTCAGCTTTCATTTCAAAGTAAGTCACTCAGCTCAAAGCTATTTAACTAAAATAAAGTTTGCTCCATTACCTAATGGAGACGTTGATTAGAAGAACCAGTACTGGCTCATTTTAGTTAATTTGGGGATTTATTGCATGTTGACAGTAGAATAAAATTACCTCTCCTTCCTAACACTTACACATCAACAGACTTCAGCATTTCAACCAAACCTTGGTGAGAAATATACTTCCACCGTACATATATGAGTCCAACATCCTTTAATCACTGACTACTATGCACAATAGCTTAGCAGAAGACAAATAAACCAAATTTCAAATGTCACTGAAATTACACTTAATAAAAGTACATCATTACCTTATTATCCATTTACTATTACCTTATATAGTACTATTCTATAATATAGTACTAGATACTATAATACTATGTGTAATGTTTACAGTGTTTAATAAGGCTACAGGAGAACAACACTATCCCGAAGCATTTAGATCTATTAGGTTTTACTTTGGCAAGTGTTCCAGCAAGCTGGCAGTGTAGTCGAACTATAGAGAGAAACGGATTGAAATGAAATGATTTGCAGACATGAAGGCTTTTAGTGTCAGACTGCAGAATTGTTTTGGTTCATGTGGTAAGAGGCTGATAATCAAGAAAAGAAGAAAAAGAACATCTCGCGGATGCCATAAGCAAGTGGGGAGGGATTGAAGTTTCTTGTGTAATTCTTGTATAAATGTTTGCCCCCAGCTACTTAAGGCAGAAGATCAGATGTAGATTTCACTGCTGTCATCTGTTACTCATTCTAGTGTGTGTGTGTGTGTGTGTGTGTGTGTGTGTGTGTGTGTGTGTGTGTGTGTGTGTGTGTGTGTGTGTGTGTGCGAGAGCATGTGTGTGTGTGTTTGAGTCTTTATGGCATTTGTCCATATAAGTGGTGACAGAGAATCACAAAAGATAACTGACAAAAAGAAATTGATGGTGAGGAATGGGTTAATCAGTTCATGGGCAAAAGGCTCAATAAAACCATAGAAGCCTACTTTTACTTCTGATTCCATTCTTCATAAAGCAACAGCACAAACAGATGACTATTAGCTACTAAAAAAGAGAGGGGATGTATTAATAATAATAATAATAATAATAATAATAATAATAATAATAATAATAATAATAATAATAATAATAATAATAATAATGTCATCATCTTGACATCCTAACACACCCTGTCCTGTGGTTTAAACTAGCATGTGTGTCGCAGTAACACTAAAAGCCTTCAGTCCTTAATAAGAGCAGCTCTGTGATCGGCATCCAAGTGATGACGGGTAGCAGTACTTACAGACAGCCCCGTACTGGGCACTGTTGTATTTTATAGCTCTGTGATCTGCAACCCCTGCTGGGAATGCACATGTGCTCTATACTTCCTGACCTCACATGGGCTGTATTATAGTATCTTCCAAACTAATATTGAGACCTCCAAAAGATTAGATAGCCTTTGTTTTTGCTCCGTGCTCAAAACATTTGATATCAATATTTAATATCAGTGTGACAGAATGGCTTCCCATCTGGAGTGTATTCCCAAACTTAGTGTTCCTTGCATAGGCTCGGTTCTTCCCACGACCATGACTGGGGTTAGGAGGTTAATGAAGATGAATGGATGAATTTACATGCAAGTAATAGTTTTCTACCAGTTGGTGCAGTACAACACAACTCCAGGCTTGATAGTATGATCCTGACCTTGATAGTATGATCCTGATCCCAATCTTACAACACCAGGCTTGATAGTATGATCCTGACCTTGTGCTTATATCTATGTGGAGTTTCTATATGTATGTGTGGGTTTTCTCTGGGTTCTCCAACTTCCCAAACACAAACCAGCAGGTGGATTGACAACTAGGTGTAAAGGTGTGTATGAAGAGTGTCCTGTCATTGACTGTCATATCATCCAGTGTATACAGTATATCAAGTGTAAATATATCCTGAAATTTAAAACAGATTTAAGCACTCTATAGTGTGTTAATATTTGAATTGTTTTGAGCTGCTATTTGTGGTTAATTTATCAGTGTCCCCTGAGTTCAATGTGGAAGTTAAATATTAGATGTCATCTGTAGCCCACTGAGGCATCCGTGTAAGCCAAAAGAGTTCTACAGCCATTCAGAAGGCGTCACAGCATAACCGAGCAGTAGCTATAATCAATGCTGAGACATAAATGGAAATGTGGTTAGAAAATAAGCATATGTTTCTTGTTATGACAAGAGTCTCTTTGCCAGGCAAGCCCCTACAGTAGAAAAAAGGATCGATCCATGACCACTTACACCGAGCACGGCCAAGTTTACCTTGGGCAGATATTGCGACTAACTCCCACTCTCCGTGAAATAAAACTACCTTTATACATAATGTCTTCATAAGGATATAAAATTCAAATTTCATTCGTTAAAGGCACAATCTTATTTTAAATCCAAATTTTAAAGAGACCGGTAATTAACTATAATTAATAAATCTATTTATATTTGCATAATTGATTGATCAATCTATAATGTCTGTTTGAGCATATGTCACAACTTCATCATAAAAAAGGTGTTTAAAAGTACTCAAACATACTCATGAGATCACATTAAAGTGTTTCATCTCTATATAAAGATCACTGCTTTTTTTCCCCTGATCATAAGCCTAGTGGTTAAGGTGTTGGACTACTGATAGTTAGATCGTGGATTCGAATCCCGGGTCCACCAAGCTGACACTGCTGGGCCCCTGAGCAAGGCCCTTAACCCCCAATTGTTCAGTTGTATAATGAGATAAAATGAGATTCATTTCAGTTGTATAATGAGTTGTAAAATGAGATAAAAATGTAACTCTGGATATGAGTGTCTGCTAAATGCTGGAAACATGTAAATGTCTATCTGGACTTTCTTGAATGCATGAATGCTTCTGCAGTGTACGTGGTGAAGGGTTTTGCTATTAAAGCTCTTGCACACAGTGAAGCAGGTCTCAGTGATGCTGGGATGAATGAAGCCGCCCCTTTACTAGTCTACGCTTTTTTACTGCATAGGTGAAAATGCATGAATGGAAAAGACACTATCAACATCTCAAGGCGCTACTTGTCTTTAAAGCACACAAAGCGACTTCTGGTGTATTGTAAAGGCAAACCGCTGCACATTTCCACTAGATTGGAGAAAGATACTGAATGAAGCATCTGCTTACATGCATGGGATCGGAGCTCGTGCTGCTGGTCCCGTTGTTCCTCCACAATCCCTGTACGGATGCTGATGTGTCCCAGCAGGAAAAAAAACGGACGCTTTTACAGATCCAGGCTAAAATCCATGCCCACAGTAAATCTGATGTCTGTATCTTGCTTTTCCAGCCCAGGTTGCCACAAAACGCCCCAAAAAATCGTATCTCCACTCCAGCGTGCCGGCCGTCAGGTGCGCGTGAATGCCGTGCAGGCTGAGCAGCCCCGAGTCTTTTCACCCCGTATAAAAAAAAGACGCCACTGGGTCCTACACGCCGTCCTGTTTCACGCCTATCACATGGAACATTAACAGGCGCCTCTGAATAACGGTCCAGCACGAGCGTCTAATTCAGCAGAGCGCGAGCGCGCAGGGAAATCTGACACGGCGACAAAGCCCCGCCCCCTCTGATTAGCGCCGCTAATGTTTTAGACACGTGGGGAGTCACACAAAAGAGGGGGAAAGCGGAGAGAAAGAAAAGAGCTGCTCTAGAAGAAAAAAGGAAGGCTTTTGCTTAAGCTTTGGTGCCATCATGCTCTGCCGCGAAGAAATGATTTTCAAGACAAAGAGTGCATGTTTATAGGGTGCTGAATTCATTCCAAACGTAGGCTTATGTCTTAATAATTATAATAATAATCATCATCATCATCATAATAATAATAATAATAATAATAATAATAATAATAATAATAATAATAATAATAATAATTTGTTACCATCTACTATTGTGTAGGGGTGAAAAAATCAAGTGCCTGTGTATCATATAGCAAGAGAGCGGTTCTAAACAACAAAAGAACCCCAAATAAATAAATAAATAAATAAATAAATAAATAAATAAATAAATAAATAAATAAATAAATGAAAGAGAAAGAAAAAGGGCAGCATGTTCTATAAATGTAAGATATGTGAGGAAGAAGGGAAAATATTACAAGTGAAATGATCCAAACGCTGCACGAGAGTATGAAAGGATTTTGTTGGTTTAAATGAACTATTTTCTATTCAAAATCTTAAACTATTATTTTTAACTATTTTGTCTAAAGGGAATGCAATCTTTACCACCCAAATGGAGCATATGCAGCATAACTATATGCTAATAGTGTTGTTGTGTTATGGGTATAATAAATATATTCCACAAAACACAAAAAAGATTCTGTGGAATTAACCTTAAGACATGGTATAAAGGACAGACATATAAAGATAGACATTAGTATATGGTATATAGTATGGTGTATATATAGAAAGGCATATAAGAAATATATCTAGAAAGACACCTCTTATGTCTGTCTGAATATAAATAGAAATTATATTCTTACTCTATTTCCTTAAGAGTATTTCACAGCCCTTGCACACAGGCCATACAACCCTCCCTCCCTCCACATGTTCTGGCCCAGTGAAGGCAGAATAAGGCTGACCTAAAATCCAAATTGATTAATGGCAGTGCTATCCTGCAGACGTTCCTGGTGCATCTTAATTTCACTTGCACACCACCTGAGATTGAGCTTAAAACACAGTGATGCTATAGGCATTAAATAAAATCTTTATTTTTGCCTTATTTGACCAACAACTCTTGTAAAACATTGTACACCATCTTACTCTGATCAGCCATAACATTTAAATCTAATCACAATCAATAACATTCATTATCTTGTTGTGAAGGCACTTACATTGGGATATATTAAAATATTAATATATTAGCAAAGTTGTGTTGGAAGCACGTGGGCAAATGTAAGGATCTGTGTGACCTTGAAAAGCAGCAAATTTTAATGGATAGACGACTGAGTCAGGACATCATATAAATGCAGGTCTTGTGGGAGAAAAAGACTGTCATGTCAGATCCTACAGAAGAGCTACTGTAGCACAAACAGCTGAAAGAGTTAATGCCAGCTATAATAGAAAGATGTCAGAACGCACAGTGTATATCACAATGGCCTGGTCTGATGAATCAGGTTTTTATTTACACATGGACAGCCAAGTGTGCATGCACTAAGGGAAGAAAGAAAGCCAGTGGAGGAAGTGTGATGCTCTGTGCAATGTTCTGCTGGTTAATCTTGGGTCCTCTCATTTACATGAATGTGACCTTCACACATATCACCTACAGTACCTGAACATTATTACAGGCCAAAAACACCCCTTCATGACAATAGTACTCCCTAAAGGCAGTGGCCTCTTTCATGTGTCCTAAAAAGTGTTGACTTGGCCTCCAAATTACAGTGCTAGACAAACAAGTCTGAATCATGAAGGTTCCACCTCACAACTCACAGGACATAAAGGACCTGGTGTCAGATAAAACAGCACACCTCCATAGTCCATGCCTTGACGGGTTGTTTTGGCAGCACACTGTGGACCTACACAATAATATGCATGTGGTTTTAATGTTATGGATGATTAACGTATATCAGCAGTTATAAATGACTCTGTGAAATCATTTGGTTCTGCTTGAGTTGAAGTTAATGATGGTTCTTGCCTGCTTTTCTGTAGAACCTTTTACATAAGGTAAGTTCAACATTTTTAATAGACATATAAAGATGACTCATATATATTTATTTATATAAAATCATTGATAATATAACCATGATTCATGCTTTAAATGAGTTCAACAAAAGTTACAGGACTGCTTTTGAGAAAGAGGTCTCTTCTTACATTATCATTGCATCAGCTGGCTGGGTCCCATCCAGTCACGTCCTTTTATCTGATATACACTTCCTTCAACTCACAGGCAGCAATGAGGTCATTCACCGTGCTTCTAAGAGGGAAAGGGAGTTAGCTTCCATCTCACAATCACAGCAGACTGTTTCCAAATCTTAGGCTGCAATGCTGAGTGACCAAAAGCAGTGACAAAGGTGTGCACAGATTAAAATTCCAAAGGTTGAATTAATTGCTACAGAGCAGTGTGTTCAACTGGACTTGAACACAATTGGTGTAAATCAAACACTAGGAAATTTGAGTAATCTTTATTATGAATGTGGCTTGATATAGGTCAGGAAAGCAGCCTTTATAAATCACCATTGTGTGTTGACTTGGGTAAATCGTGTGGTGTGTTTCAATTAGGTCATGGCAAGGAGAGCTGTGTTGATATCTGTCGCTAAACCTGAAACTCATGTGCTATCACAGATCAGCAGCTCTTGGAGGTCACTTTTATTAAAGTGTCATTTTGGATAAAATAAAGTATTTCTTATACTGATAACAGTCAGTGAAATGATGTATGATAGCATACTCTTCATATAGCATATTATTACATACAGTTTAGCAAGTAGTGAGTTTACTGTGAATCACACATTATTGTGTTTTTCTATTGAACTAAAAATAATCTAGGACAGTCCATAAGTGCAATAGTGGGAGCTTTCTAAAAAGACGGGGAACATGCTTGCTTTTTTTCTTATGACTTCCACTGAAAAAGAGACGTAAGCATTTAGTAGTAACCCCTTTACATGTACTGTAAATGGAAATACATGCAAAAAAAAAGAAGAAAAGAAAAGAAGCAGATGGCAATATTAAATATGTTATAAACATATTGCCTTTTTGCAGGCATCCTTGATGCAATTGAAATGCTCATGTCCGCGAAACAATCCATAAAATAAACCTGTGAACCTGAAAAGCATTAATAGCATTTATTGACATATTTTATCTAAGGTTGCTTGAATAGACTTGAATAGAACCCAAACTGTTAGCTAATGGTAAATTGATGTGTTTAAATACTGTTGTGTCACGTTTCATCTTTTAAAATAAAAAAAAAATGATGTGTGATATATTTAGGTGAGGCTTTCTGAAATGTCAATTATCACTTGTTAGCTTTAAACATTTATAAACACAATAAATAACAGATTACAGTAATAAATGAAATTGTTCTGTGTTGCATACCTAAGTCTTACTGAGAATCACAGAATGTCCGCTATAACTCAGCCTTTGAAAACGCCCTTTCTGTGCTTGATTATATTTACTTCCCATTTCCCCTCTTTTTGCTCATTGAGATGATTTGTCAAATTCATCCTATTCTTAGGCTAAAAGGTAATGACAATTATTTGTGGGAACAGAAGAAGGAACAGGAAAGAGCAGATGCTTGGCAATTCTGCCTGCTGATGACACTAACGTCAACCTTATTGTGGACTAAACTGGGCAATGTTGATTGATAGCGTTGACTCACAACTCGTGAACTTTCTGCAGAAAAACTTTTTCTTCTCTTCTGTCAGAGTTACTTTAGATGTCACGATCCCACAGTGACAAAACTTTTTAATACTCTAGTTTAGTATTACTAATACTATATTACTATACTATATTATTTAATACTCTAATCAACCAAAGAATTATTATAACTTTATAGTCTAAATGATTATATACAGTATGCACTTTCAATATGTTTAAGTTTTAGTCAGTTTATATTTCCCATGGCTTTCATCTTACTTTACATTAAACATTACTAAAAAATATTTTCAAGTCATATTTATTCATTTGCAATATCATAATATTATTTAATGATCCAGAATCTCCAGAAGGAGGTAAGTAACGCAGAAAAGCTCATCTGTTATGACTGCCATCTTCTTCATGATTCAGCACTGACACGGTTCTCTCTTAAATTTATCTATAAAATAAAATGTGTGTGAGAAATGGCTTAGCTCCAAGTTTCCAGCCAGGATTTCTGTGGCAAAGAGTGGTATAAATGTGGTTTAACTGGAACTCATACACACACATATGAAGCTGACAGATTACACACATACATGTATTAGATTTTTTAGCCTTTTTAATAAGTATGGGTTATTTAAATAGAGGTGGATTCCATGTTATTCAAGATAAGTCTTTATTTATAACATAAAGATTACAGCACAGGGGAATTCCTTTCTTTGCATATCGCAGGTTTTTAGGAGGTCAGGGTCAGGGCACAGGGTCAAGCATGATATGGCACCACTGAAACAGAGAAGATTAAAACCCTTGCACAAGGGCCCAACAGAGGCAGCTTGGCAGTCCTGGGGCTCAACCACCTGACCTTTTGATCAGTAATCCAGAGCCTTAACCATTGAGCCACCACTGTGCAAATTTATGTTATGAAGGGATGTTCAGCATATTTCACTTTAATGAGGGTTGAAATTCTTAATATGGCCAGCCATAGAAGCGGTCAAAGCAATGTATTTCTATTGTAGCACCAGAGAAGTACCGAATATTTTTCTGGCTCTTTTGTAGCATCTACAGTACCACTGTATATAGTTGAACTCAAGGAACTCAGTACTTTGATCATCATCTCAATGAAAAGCTCAAAAAATGATTTTCCACTCCATCCAATCCATTTTTTTTAGCTTTTCCACCCAGCGCTCATTTCCCCTCATTCACATAATTTCTTCATTCTCCTGTTGAGGAATTGATGGATAAGTAGTTAACTGCTCATTCTTTGTAATTATCCAATTCCATTTTATAGCAACTTTGAGGCTGTTATAAAAGGCCCTAGATTACAGGACCAAGGTTTTTTCATACAAGAAAAGGAGCTTCATTACTCAGTAGGAAGTTTTTGATATCATTTCTACCCCTTATTGTACAGTGTTTTAATAAATAATACAGTCATCATTCTCTCAGGAGGATATCTTCTCCCTGAAAAAAAGGACACCATTTACATCATTTCCCCTTCAGCCCTTTCTCACATTTTCTGAGAACACAGGTGTTCTCACATAAAATCATGCTGGATGGTTCTCATTGTTCAGCTGGGAAAACAAGACAATGCAGAGATGATCATGAGGCATGCTGTGCTACAAAACACAATCATTATGCCAAATAAATGTCAGTGAGACAAAATATCTTGACGGTGAGACAAAATATAGCAATGATTATTTAAAAGTTCCTATTAAATTATTATTATTATCAGAATTATATGTTTATACACTAATTTCTTATCATTTCATGTTTGAAATTATTTTGATTCTCTTGGCAGATAATGCTTATTTTAAACACTTCTAGAAATAAGTAAAAATTTAACATAAAAACCACTGGCATGTGAAACCATATCCAGCAAATCCAAAATATATAAAATATCTGCAAATATAATGCTTTCATTTGTTAAAATCTACTGTAATATTTGTCCAACTTTCCATAGCTAGTAAATGCAACATCTCTACTCAGCATTGTCTTTCAAAAATGGCCTTCCAGAAAACAGGAAGTGTAAAATCCTGAGAACATCCTGTGGAGTATTTTGCATATACAGTGCTGTGTTTTGGGAAGGCAACATGGCCGACAAAACTTTCCAGCAGCTTCCTTCCCTGCTTGAATGTGAACAGCATCGTGGGAAAGATAGAAATGCATTACTATACTGGGCTGTTCCTTGACGCATTGTACTCAGTCATTCAGCACCACCAAACCCCTGAGCCCTAACAAATACAACTAGAGCAGTTATAGCACATGACATTGTTTCTGTTTGTGTGGGTGTGTGTGACAAGTGTCTGACTGAGTATGTAGAAAACTGATGCAATTCGCTTATTTTGGGTTTTCGCTTTTTTTTTTTTTACTTTTTTGTCATTCTTTTGCATAATACATGTGTGTGTGTTTGTGTGTGTTTGTGTGGGTATGTATACTTTCTTTCATTGCATTCTACAAGTGTGAATGTGTGTGTGTTGCTTTCCTGAGGTGAAAGCTTTTTGCATTGTGTTTCCTATCAGTACTGATATGAGTTTTTCTGGCGTAAGGGGCTATAGAACTTATTCAAAACCTGATCATGAGGTTACATTGATGGCGTCACCATCAAGGAGCCTTATTTCCTTTCTTTTATGGGAACCTTTCTGCTTCTTTGGCATTTGAATAAAAAATTGTCACATTGTGCATAAGCAATCCAAGTCTGTGTCAGAAAAGTTATCTTCCACTGAGAGGTTCTACCTTCTCCTTGACAAGTCCAATATAGCAAAATGATATAAAAGAGGACAATATGAAGGTCAAGAGCACAAGGTCATACAAGGAACCTTACTTCCTTATTCGTCTCAAAAAGAGCATAGATGGATCTCTCAGCTGCTTCCTGTTTATTAAAAGGAAAATATATCGTATACTCTTGACAGAGTTGCTTGACCATCGAACTCCAGGATGGAAACAGCTTCCTGTAATGGCTTCCGTGCACACAGGGGATGTAATCATTCCTCTTGTTCATATCCGCCAGTAAAGTCTTACCTCCGTACCTCAGGAAGGATGTCAATTGGATGTGATTTTCTGAGAAAGCAAGCATTACACTCCCCTGGTGTGCAGTACAAAATAGCTTTCCAGTTTTCTGTGTAATTCTTGAATAATGAACTGTCCTTATTGACAATTTGTTTTTACGCAAAACTTTTCATAGATTCATGTTTAATTAACATTAGGTATTAACATAATTGTCATTGTTAAATAAAATAAAGAATGTCAATGTTAAAAAATGTTTTTATTTATTTATACACTCATTCATCTTTAGTAATTGTTTTTTCCTGTTTAGGGTCAAAGTGGATCTGGAGCCTATCCCTGTTTCAAGGTGGGAGAATACAGAGAATGTGCAACCACTGTAGGGCACCATGAATACCAGGAGCAAACCAGAGAACCTGAAACAATCATCCCACAATACAGGTAGAACCTGCAAAACTGTAGAAAGACAGAAATACAAATTCAGGATTGGACTAGGAACCTTGGAGTTGTGAAGCAACAACACTTACTCATGTGCCATTCAAGCATCTTGTCCAAAAAATGTATTGTCCACAGTGAGACAGAAGCCATTGTGGGAATTAACTGTTCAGCCACTCCTGGATGAAATTGCATATTATCTTAATGACAATTAGCTAATAATAGCCTCAGTGATATGCCAGAACATAGCATATAAACACCTCTCTCGCTTTCACACTCACCAGTTTACTGATTTCACCCAGCTATACCCTAAAAGAACTCTCAAAGCTATACCCTGAGAACTCTCAGACTTTCTTGACACAGACATTACTTTTTCAATTAAACTCAATTCAATTTATTTGTATTGCACTTTTAACAACTGACATTGTCTCAAGGTAAATTTCTATTTATCTCTAACACCTATTCCTGATGAGGAAGCCTGAGGCAACTGTGAGAACTGTGAAAAACTCCCTGAGATTACATGAGGAAGAAACCTTGAGAGGAGCCAGACTCTGGAACCAGACTCTTAACACTGGACAGTAAATAATGAAAATGTAAATAATGTCCTTTCTACAACGGTTTCTAATCAAGTGGAATTAGGAAACAAAGAGCTGATGAGTAACTAATAGATCAGTGTAATTTCTTGTAACACTAATTCCTTCAGGCTTCAAATGTTCACTGACGAAGACATGAGCACAAAGCTGTCCAATGCAAAGGCAGTTCAGTACATTACATAGTATAAAAAGTTTTTATCTTGTTTGGTTATCGTGTTTGTTCTTGCTTGTCCTAGTTATTGTCGTTTGTTCATTGCCTGACCCTTGCCTGTTTTTTGATAACTTTTGGATTAAGTATCTTTTGGATGTCTTTGTCTTGTCTGCTATACTTAATAATGGGGAATTTATGGGGAAGTCATGGCCTAATGGTTAGAGAGTTTGACTCCTAACCCTAAGGTTGTGGGTTCGAGTCTTGGGCCGGCAATACCACGACTGAGGTTGTAAAACTGCTCCCCGGGCGCCGCAGCATAAACGGCTGCCCACTGCTCCGGGTGTGTGTTAATGGTGTGTGTGTTCACTTTGGATGGGTTAAATGCAGAGAACCAATTCTGAGTATGGGTCACCATACTTAGCCGTATGTCACGTGTCACGTCACTTTTAAAACTATTGAGTACCTGCAACTGCCTCCTCATCTGCTTCCTAACACTCATTTTACAATGTCAGTACCAAAAATGTTCATTCTTTCTATCTAAAATATTGTGGGAATAATCAACTTTAATGTTTGTTCTGTTTAAACAATAACATGCTTTAAAAATCTGTTCTATCTTGGAATCTGAAAGCTGGATATTGTGGTTTGTTTGTTTGGTCCTGGATTTGGGTCAAGAATAACTCTAGAGCAGCGATAACTCTCCTAGATGGCAGATCTCTCCTCTGGCACATGGTGAAGGGTTTTTCAAATACAGTAGGGAACCTGTGGTTCAATTTGTGCTATTTGAAAAATATATATTAGAATATCACCTGATCACCAGATGTGTAATTGTTGTGCTACTATATACTGCATTTATTCATAAAGTAGTACTGTATGTGTAATGTTAATTGCTGTTACCTCTAACACCTGATACTATGTCAGTATTTTTCTGTAGCTTAGGGTCTCTAATTCCCCTGCCTTTTTATTTAGGAAATATAATCTTAATTATGTTTGGATAACTGATAAATATGCTTGCTAGTGGACTCAACTTTTGAACCATACTCTATGTGTGTTTCAAATTTCTTTCAGAGGCTGGGAATGTTTATGCTCTTTTGACAAGAATTAAACTGGAAATAATCCCAATGTGAGATGTTTGTACAGTATTTTAAAATTTGACAAATTGTCAAATTGGAATAAAGCCTTTGAAATTGAGTTCAGTTTTAGTTACTTAGTTTCAGTTAAAAAAAAAAAGTCCAGTATCCTGACATATGCATATACTCTGAATCAAAAAGAATTTCTAAGGGCTCCTCGGTTGGAACTCTGAGAAATCATCTATAGAACATTATATGTAGAAGAATACAAGTGTTGCCCTATTCAAATACAGTATGTTCCAGTAAAAAAACCTACTATGAACCAATGAAATCTTGGAGAATCTTCAAACAGTGTACTGCAGTAGGCCACAAAGCCTGAATTAGTACTTTCACAAAGCATTTATAAGAAGTCCAACCTCAGCTCTGTTAAATTCTCAAATCCGATTAGCCAGAAGGTTGCTTTGGAATGGGAGTTTCTGGTTTCTCTACATGACAAGTTTATTTTTTGTTATCTTATTAATGTTGAGAAAAAAAAACAGGCTGTTGAGAGAACTAATGTCTAACCTCTAATAGTTGGTAAACTTTTGTGGTATAAAAGAAATCAGACTCTTGAATGCTAAACACTTAAATCCACTTCAGATAATTCCTCTGTAACAGCATATTATGTGATGGTTTATTCCTTATTTACTGTAAAGAATAAAGTTTATAAACTAGGCCTGCATTCAACTAGATCTGAATTTTTCATTTGTGCACCAGGCAACCTGCATTGTAGATTAATCAGCACAGCTTACGTCTCTTGTGTTGTTGTGTTAATGCCTGGGAATGAACTTAATCTAAAGTTTTTAAGCTGCTCAACCTCCACCACCACCCATAAATATTTGAATTGTGAGTTTAACCCAGAGTTCATGAGCTCAGTGCAGAACACAGACTTCCTTGTTCTTATCAGTTGGGCCTAAACTCTAGAGGCGAGAAACACAATGAACTGTTTCAACAATAAAGGCTGTAAATCGAGTGTATATTAGAGTAGTACATTCTCTAAAGCTAATAAGTTCTAAAGATTTATTTTATTTCACAAATTACAAATATTATATTTAAACACACAATTCAGATTTACATACACAGATTTTAAGTGATATATTTGTTAAATCTGATTTGGAGAAAGGTTTGATACTGTACTAAGCCAGAAATCTTTTTCCGTTCTCACTGGAAGACAAAAAAAAAAAAAAGACACAAATCCAAATAAGAGTTGAATATTTTAGAATAGTCCTGCAAGTAGCTCACTTGGAATTTGAAAACTGGAATTTTTCATTTCTGAAACTATATAGAAGTTATGTGGAAATTGATGTTGTTGTTTTTTTTTAATTTCAGTAAAATAATTATAAATGTATGCCGTTGGGGAAAAAATGATGCAAGGTTTACTTGTTTATAATTCTCTTATAGAGTTTATTTCTAATTTTCATATAGAGTTTTATCTGGAACCTCCCCTGAAAGAGAAAACCTTTGTTGTAGGCTTCTATATTTGGAATCTGTAGAGGTTTCCACAGAGAGACAAACTAAATAAATATTTAGGTTGCTAGGTGATAGTACAGTATGTGTTCTTTCTGCAAATGTAAATTCATTTGTTCATTAAGGATCAGTAAGGAGTCTGTCCTAGAAAAGCTGGGTGAAAAGCAGGAATACATGAATTTGATATTTGAATATTTAACATTCATATATAATATTCAGATATATGAATTTTGACCATTGCATGGCATCAGAGACACTTGCACATTCCCCCACACACATTCATACCATGGAATAGTTTATAGTCACTATTTTGGGAGATAGGAATCCTGTTTTCTATTTCTGAAGGAAATCCTTAGTGACACAAGGGTAACACATAAACAGTAATTAAACTCAGTATCGAATCCTGACTGCTAAAGTGTTTCACCAACATTACTTGCTGCACTAATAAATCGAATGTAAATCGATGCATGCTTGTTACAATTTCTTTTGGTGGAAATGCTTGCATTACAAAACCCCTGCCTCTTTAAAACAGGAATGGTACTTTCTAGACATTTTCTAGCAGAAATTAATCTAATCCCAGGACTAAATATATGTTTAAACAAATAAGGGAATAAATAATCCATAAGAGCTGAAATCTGAGAGAAAGTCCACTCTATGCCTATTTTCCAGAATGACAGGACTTTATGAAATGTTATAATAATATCCAGTGACCTGGGAAAACCATCATAAAATGACCATGTTATCATAAAATTAAAAGCAGTCATGCTTTAACCATATGAGCAAAATAAAACAAAACATTAACATGTGGGTCTAAAACTTTTCAACAGTTATGTCCCTCACAGAATGACTGAAATAAAGTTCTCATTGTGGGACATCGTGGAAATATTCCATACATGTGAAAGCAGAAGAAAGAAGAAGAAAAAAACTAGCCATACTTTTCAATTAGGACAAACAGGCAGGCTGGCAGACACGGACGGACGGACGGACGGACGGACGGACGGACGGACCGTGTTCCGTGTTCGGACAGACGGACGGACGGACGGACGGACGGACGGACGGACGGACGGACGGACAGACAGACAGACAGACAGACAGACAGACAGACAGACAGACAGACAGACAGACAGACAGATAGATAGATAGATAGATAGATAGATAGATAGATAGATAGATAGATAGATAGATAGATAGATAGACTTTTCAGGAATCAGGAACATTCCCCAAAAAATCAGTGGCATTCATATTGTGATACATCCCCAGTATATAGCTCAATTGTCCCACTTCCAGAGACCTGCTGCCTCTCTTTACCATGCATGAGAAAGAGCAGTCATTCATCACTCTATACCAGAGAGAGAAAAAAACGATGCAGATGAAAGTGCACACACTCAGAGATCAGCCAATGTATTTCCCATTACTCTACACAGATAGCTTTTGGATGGAAAAGCAAGGTGGCGTAATATTGGGGAGATCTGCTGGAGCACTTAGAGGTCGACCAGCTGTCCACATCATAGAGCTACTGATTTTACAGGCTCTGTAATTATCATGCAGTGGGCTATTTCTGTGATATTCAGCTACAGATTAGTCTAAAGGACATACGGATTGTTTCCATGGCAAAGTTGGAAAGTCACTAGCAAAAAATAACAAACAGAACGAACTCAATCAAGATTGAATGTGACTCGTGGGCAGAAAAGAGATTTAAAATCCTTTGGTGAATAGAAAAGAAGTAGAAACGAACTGACTGGGATTGATTATGTTGTAGTTACTGAACGTATCTTGTGGCAGAAAAAAACAATATATGCCATATTTTTGAAAGTAAAACTAATTTGAAGTTGATGAGATTTTGGTTACTCTATGTAAACAACATTTATTTCAATGTTATAAAAGAATGGTCATAATATGACCTGCATAATGTAACTATTTCAAGAAACAAATGTTAAATTTTTCACACTAACCCGAGAAGTTCGGATAAGCGGTAGAAAATGAATGAATGAATGAATGAATGAATGAATTTATGTGAAAAAGATATTTATGAGCTCTGTATCAATTGCCATTCAAATTGCCCACCTTTACAGTCTAGCTAACAGATCCTGTAGATATAAATCTACACAACTCATAGATTTCTGATTTTTGAAGATTTTTTTATTTACAGTAACTGATTAAATCCTGATTACTGTTTGCAAATATGCTCTATAAGGTGAAGCAGTTTTTTTTTGTATCAATTTATTTGCAGTTTGCTTAAGTAAGATCATCATAAAGCATAAATCATTCAATCAAAAAAGGTGTAAAACTAAAAGTTTGTTATATGTTACCTGTTAAATCTATGATTGGTAAGTAGAAAGATGGTTAGAGAAGGTTAGAGAAGGTTAGATGGTTAGAGAAGGTTTGCCAGGGATGATGATGGTTTTGAAAGAGCATGCAAAGGGCATTCATCATTAAAAAAGGCACTTGACCAAGATCAATGGCTGTAAGTAGTAGGTGTGTAATTGAAACCACATTGTAAACGATATTTTCTTTTGATATGAGGTTGAATCATTAAAACAACGTGTACAAGACTGTGACCAAATGTTAGCCTTGAGCTGTCACAGCTTGATGCAATTATTTTCATGTGGCATGACATGTCCGGGGGCTGAGAAAGAGGCACTCACCTGCACCTTGATGTCTTTTCTGAGAATATGCAGGAAACTGGTTGAAACATGACTGACCTTGTTTACATTGTGCTAAATTAGCAATAAATTCAAACTAATTTGTAATCAAATATAGACAGCATATGCATGGATTGTGTAGTAGCAATGTTTACAAATACAGTAGTTTAAAGAAGATGAAACTATGGGTTAAGGTATTGCTATTCAACTTTACTACCAAGTGTACGTGGAGACCTAAGTTCTGAACTATTACAAAGTATGAGTAATAGATAGAGTACTAAATTCAGAACTAACATAGTTTAACAACGCAGAATTTAAAATTCTAAACTATTACAATCCAGTGCAGAGTTGTACATTCTAATCTATTACAGTGTAATGAAGCAGAATTAACCGCTATAGTGTGAAAACAAGAACTTCTAAATTCTAAAATGTTTACAGAGTAATACCACAGAGCTTTAAATTCTCTTGCAGTGTAGCAGGATAGGGTTTTAAATTGAAATACCAAGTGCCAATGCAGAGTTCTTAATTCTAAGTTACAAATTCTAAGCTATTACTAATGTAACAGTATTCAAATACAGATTTGCTCAATTTTAAGCTATTACAGTGAAACTGCAGAAATAAACTGTAGAGTTCTCAACAGTGCAGAGTTCTAAATTCTAAATTATTCGAGAGTAACAACAAGGAATTTTACATTTTAAACTATTACAATGTAACAGTACAGAGTTCTAATTTCTAAACTATTACTTTAAAGTAATGTAAATTATAGGGTTCTAAATTCCAAATGATTAGAATGTAACAGGGCAGAGATCAAAATTCTAAACTATACAATCAAGCTGATTTCTAAATTCTAAATTATGACAATGAAGTAGCACAGAGTTCTAAATGTGAAACTATTACAGAGTAACAGAGCAGAGTTTTCAATTTTAACTACATTTGAGCAACACAGAGTTAGCAATGTGAATTGTTTAAAGCACTATACAAATAACTTGAATTGGATTAAATTATAATAATGAGTGTAAGAGCGTAGTCCTATTTAACATTTTTTTTATGATGATCCTTTTGCATTCACAGACACAATCACAAAGTTTAGCGGACTGTTGTGGACTGTTGTCAAAACAAGCTCTGCCATTTTCTTTTTCTGTTTCTCTTTAATATTACTTTAAATTCATTGATGTTACAACAATTAGTTCACTAACTGTCTAGCATTACATCTACAGCAACATTATTGTTGGAGATTAAGCTTTAACTGAGATTAAGCTATAACTGTTTCATCTACGTTCTAGTATGCTGTATGACAGCCAGTTGCCTTACTATTGGAATATGAAAAAATCTTTTACAGAGTTTCAAACAGAATAAACAGTTTGATGGTGATATGGTTAAAAGGGTAGAAAAGGAAAAGCAGGTTCTGCGTGGCGTGTCAGCGTGACTGTGTGGCCTTGTGTGGGGATTGGGGGAATTCAGTTCTGCCAGAGGACGGGCTCAAAAAAAAAAGAATGAAAACCCCTCTATAATGGAGCCAGAAATTTTCAGGGTAATCTCTTTGGCACTGCTAAAAAGTGTCTGTGGTTTAAATCTTTAATTTCAAAATTGTTTTGAATATACAAATAATATTGGACTAAAAGGGTTGGGTGTGGTGAGGGGGAGTGTGGGTAATCAGTCCCAGGTTGCGAGTGTGTAGTGTGCTGTGCCACTATAGCGAAGCACAGTTGGTTCTAGTTTATTCTGACTATAGTCTGTTTTACCTCCTTACAGCCATTCCTTATCCTTCCCTCCATTCCTTCCTGCTCTGACAATTTTTGGCATTCTTTCCTCTACATTATATCACGGTGTACTTTTTAGTGTTTATTCAAATTAAGGGGGGCTCGAATTAAGATCAAAGGGTTAACGGGTATTCAGAAGTGGTTAAAAAGTGGTTTTATAATAAAAAATGGAGTTTGCATGTTCTCCAAGTTTCCTTCACAAGTTCAAAGACATGCATTGTAGACTGATTGGCATCTTAGAATTGTTAGCAGTGCATGAGATGTGTGTGAGTATGTGTGCAATTGTGTCCTGGGGTGGATTGGTACTCTGCCTTGTACCTTGAGGCCCCTAGGATAGCCACCAAGCTTATCCCACACTCCTGTGTAGGATAAGTGGTACATAAAATCAACAAATTGATAATAGTAATAATAATAATAATAATAATAATAATAATAATAATAATAATAATAATAATAATAATAATAATAATAATGGATGTCAACAACAAAGGTACCATCAGGGTGATCTGAGAATTATTCTCCATGATAGAAACATAACCGTAGCCATGATGCAAATGTCTCAGTGAAAGAGGTAGAAAAACTAAGCAAATACAAGGACCTTGAGTCTGAGATCCCACTCATGTGGAACAACAGGGTGATTATGTGATTCTGGACCTGTCAGACCTGTGTACACTAGCTTGCTTCATGTATCTTAAGGCTTACTCATATTAAAGTGTAACTACACTCAAGATGCAATCAAATTTAAATTTGAAACTCAAACCACAAGGCAGTTTGTATATATTTTAGCCATATTATACAAGTGTAAATGCATGAATCTCTCCAAGCCACATTTAACAATCTAAACCCCTCACAATGCATTACAGCAAAACATACATATTAAATGACTGCATGCAACTGCATGTAACTTTAAAGAATTTAAAAATCCTGATTCTTTTTTTCACAAAACAAGGTACAGGCCAGGACATTGGGTGTCAAATCTGTGAAACTGATTTGGAATTTAATGCTAAAATTATACACTCGAAGGCCAAAAATCCCAATCCATATACAAAGCCAAGACATTCTTAAAATAGACCGTCAGTATGATCTTACAAAATGGCTCAACACTCATAAATTAAAGCAATGAACCCAGGTGATGGTTTTACTGTGTTCACAGTGAAAGCTTTTACAGAAAAGCTGTTAAATAATGACAGTAAAAGTCATGAAACTGACAGGTCTAAAATCTAACATAAACAGACTAAACAAACCTCATGGAAATATACAAACTGAAACAAACCTGATTCCAAACCTCTCATTTTCAAGGATTTCATTTATGTAAGAGATCAATGCAAAAGCTCCTCTTACAACATAATAATGTAATCAGTGTATCAAAGATTATGCAAACTATCATAGCAAGATCATAGTGAGAGGTATATAATCAGTAGTATATTTAAGATAATAAAGCACATGGGTGTTGCTAAAAAAAAGTATTAATTGCACCAGAGATTTACTCAGGTGATTTTATTTTATGGTGCTTTTAATAGAAGACATTGGCTAAAACAACAGATTTAAATACGTTTGGAAGTGGATTTAGAGACCACATTATCAACCCAGAGGTGGCAATGGCAAGGAAACACTCCCTGACATGACACTAAGAAACTTTAAGTGGAACTAAACTTGAAAATAAACACCTTTTTATAGGAGCAGCAAATAATTACAAATTACACCTTTTTACATTTACAGCATTTGACAGGCACCCTTGTTCATATCAACTTACATTTATCACATACACAACTGAGCAGTTGAGAGTTAAGGACCTTGTGCAATGGCCCAGTAGTGGCAAATTGGTAGCCCTGGAACTTTAACTAAAAACCTTCTGATCAATAGTTCAACACTTTAATCACTAATCTACCATTTCCCAATTTGCAAACAATCTTACAGTATGGACAGAACTGCAAATACTTAACCCAAAACCTATTGCAATAACTTGCCTTGTTGCAGGAACATCTTGGATGGGATGGATAAACAAACCCAATATGTCCAGACATTTAGTCTGCAATAACTATAGTCAGAAGGATGATTGATGCCTGTCTACTGTATGTTCTGGTTAAAACATTTGGTGAACAAGTGTGATGTTAGATAGATTTGAATCTTTACCCATTTGACTAATGCAGTCTCATGACTCATTGCTTTTCCATTTCTCACATTTTCCTCTCTCATAAACACCTACTGAAAGTGAACAGAGTACAGAACAGGACATTTAAAGCATTATGTTTTAGATGAACTGCATGTTTTTGAGTGACATATTTTACATTCAAGTACTGACAAATAAATTTTTTCATGAAAAAGTAACAATACTATGAAAATTTTGAAATTATTTTTAAAACAGTTTTTGCCCGAAAATATCTTGGTTCCTTCCCAATTTGTTAGCTTCTGGAATCAATGTTAGTCTAGCCAGGCATTAGCATTGCTCACATAAGAATATTAAAATATTTTACTGAGGAAGGGCCTTGAGTGCTCCGCAGGTTCCACTCTGCAGTCTGGTGGAACAAACAATGAAGCTGTATCTGATAGCTGTAGCTTTAACTAAACTGTATAGCATGAGATGGTCTAAACCGCTGGTGAATAGGCACAATTCTAGCAATAATACCAATAGCCTATTATAATCTATTACTAATAGTCTACAAATAGTCTGTTACCCTAATGAACCTGATTTGATGCCAAACTTAAATAACTGGATGCTAAATTGAGCCAAAGTGATAAATGAGAGAAGCCTTCAAGATTTGTAAAGAAATGTAATAAGCATTCATTTTTTGTAATTAATTAATACTCATGTAAAGTATAAATATATCAATATTAATATAGTAATATTCATTATTCACTTTGAGACTTTGAATTTTTTCCAATCTACAATTACTCTATTTTCCATCATTCTAGTCATCCAACTGGATCCTTCTCTTACCTTCAAATATATATATATACTGTAGATATCATGCATGTGAGTCATTTCATGTACTAGCTCACAGGTTTTCCTTTCCTTACTATATAACTCATAATTAAAAGAGTACCGTACTGTATATCATCATAAAGGCATTATTTTTGGAGTAATGAATAAGCTGCAGGCTCTGATTGTCATTTTGAATCCATAAAAAGTCACACGGGAACAGTTTCATTCAGTTATTCCTAGTCCTTTATCACTGTACCTCCTGTTCTGTATAAGAGATTTTGTGTAGTTCTTTATCCAAACTACTAATCTTGCTTTCTGTGTTTATCACAGTGGTTTTGTCCAAGCTTCAGCATCTTGCCTTCATCATGCTGTGTTTTGTTTTGTGAAATGGTGACAGGCCTGAAATTGCATAAAAGCTAACTACAAATAAGGGAAAGCAATGAACTGAGGTCATGGATTTCCATTTATGGCTTCCAAATTGAAGGATTTCACAGGGAAGCTGTTAAATAAAAGAAGCCCAACTTGAAGTTGACAGGTCTTGGGTTTTGTCTTTCTTTAAGTCAAGGTTCTTTCTGTCTGTGGACATTTTTATGCTTCCTAGATTCATGTTAGCACCGGGTCTGTTTAATATCTATGCTTCTAGTTGTGAGACCGAGTTATTCTGTTAAATTTCAAAAGATCAATGAATATTAGTCATTGTGTCCTAGTGGCCTGGGAACACATTGAGTAACTATTATAAAGCAACACTAATGTTGAGCTTGTACATTTAATTTACTGAGGACACATCCCCACGTATTCACAATGAGAAAAAAAGGGTCTGGCAGTAATTTGGTGGTCTCCTGCCTTAATGGCTTTGGGATCAGGAACTAAACGGTTCACTGAAGCATGGAAATGGAATTTGTCATGAATAAAATCTTGTATGTTGATGACACATTGTTCTTTTTGATATGGGAACATTTAATATTATTACAGCTCAAAGCAATTTTTTTTTTATTGAGCGAGTAATATAATCATTCAATTTATCACCGAATCATTTCAAAGTCTTTGCATCGGTTATATACACAGTATGAGTGAGAGAGGTTTCTGTTTATACTCTTGTAAACTCTGGCTAAATGTGAGAATTTGGTACACATGGGCACATGCATACAGTATTTACATGATGTATTAGCCACAATGCTAAACCTTACCAAAAAAAAAAAAAAAGAAAGCGTATACAGCTTGAGAAAAGTATACATTGTATTTTGTGTTTTAAATCCATTAAATTTATAAGCTGGTAATTCCTTCATCAAACAATGTCTACGCACAAGTAACTTTTAAGTAGATTATCAGAAAGTTAACAGCACTGATTAACTGTTCTGCCTCTTATCTGCACAGGACATTTTATTTAGGAGACTTCAGCATTTAGGTAACCACTAAAAGCCAGTTGAGTTAAACTTGCACAGTGAGGATTTAATACCAAAATTACCTACATCAATATTCAGACCTCAGGTATGATTACAGACTTAAGTGCTAGTCAAAGAGGCTCACATGTAAGTCTGCACATTCATTTGGTATGACATTGACTCAGCTAAAGAGTAGTATTAAGTGCAGAATCAATTTATGGCAATCTGATACAGTAATAATACAGTATGTGTAGTTAAAATTTTGGGGGGATGTGTTAGTTTAGTGTTTATGGTGTTGGACTACTAAACAGAAGGTTGTGAGCTTGAATCCCAGGTCCACCAGGCTGCCACTGATTGGTCCTTAGGGTTCATACTGTAAGCTGCAATTGCTCAGAGGCATAAAATGAGATAAACTGTAAGTTAATCTTGATAAGAGCATCTGCAAAATGCCAAAAATTAGATGTTTTTGAGCTGTACATTCTCTCTATGCAATTCCATTTGAGGCCACTATTAAATTTTCCATTAAAGGCCACAAATTTGTTTTCAACATTGGGGCCATTGGAGGAGACACTGTTTATCTTGATGATTTTTAAAAAAATATTAATTAATTAAAATGATTAATTAATCGATTAAGGCACAGGTTCCCCGTGACCCGAGAAGTTTTATAAGCGGTAGAAAATGAATGAATGAATTAATCGATTAGTTGATTATTAATGTGATAATTCATTATTAGGTTTATTCATGCAGCAATACTCTGTACTGACAATATATTAGACACTTACTAATTGTTTATTTCTATCCTTCTAATTCATGCAGCATTTTATTAGTATTTAAATTGTCTTTGAGTTACACTGTATTACATTTAATGGTAATGAAAACACAACAAAAAAAATTGTTACATTCTTCGATCCACATTTTCTATCCGTGATTTATTTCCGGTGTAAAGCCAGGTTGTGTGTTTAATGGCAGTGGTCTAGGTGCTGTTGAAAAACCTTGTCTCAGACAGGTCTACTCAGAGAAATCTGGCAACCTCAGAGGTGTGAATTGCAAACACAGGTAATTTGCAAATACAGGAAATGGACTTAAGAGGGTGCTTAACTTTCCACACAAATATTAAAGTAGGTTTAATTGACCAGATTTGAATACGGCCCTATGAAAGTGTACAAAACAAAAATAAGCATGTTGTGCTTCTTGCATAATACCATATTTCACATATTAATATCTACTGTAATAAACAAAACAAAACACATTTCTATAAAGAGATTTAGCTATTTCAAACAACTAAAGACATTTATACACAAAATACAGACAGAGTGCTTTCACTGCCAGGCAGTGAAAAGGTGTCTAGGAAGGATTATTCAGCACTGGAAAGAATTCTTTTTTCTCTCAAAAAATCCTCATTTCAGCTTGATGCTTTGGCATGATCCTATTTGCTTACATTGTATTTCTTTGCAACGTGCTATGTTAAAAGCTTCTGACATTCTCCATGTCGGCTGAGACCAGCTTTCCATCAGAAAGCTATCAGTGCTCTCAAATGCAATGTCTCTACTGATAAAGATCTCACTGAACACACACTGTTCTTGTGCAGTGTTAATTTGGGAAGAGGGGGTAGAGGTGTAATAGCCTGCTAGAGAAAAGATGCACATCGCCCCATTGTTCTGAAGGAAAGCTTAGACATGTTGCAGATGGAGGCAGTGGGAATCAATAAGGTAGATTGGAAACAGTCTGATTAGTGCTGCAGCATTCCAGCTTCATGTGGATTATAAAACAGCAGGTTACATGGACTAGCTATTGATTCAAAGGTCTGACCTTAACATTCAGAATCATTTCAGAAATTCTGGGTTTTTCAGAACAAAGCGAAACTCCTTGGAGATTAATCTTTTGTTGATTCTCAATTGTTAGTATTGTAGCAATCAGAGAAACCACGTTGACTGTGTCTGTTTGTGGAACACACTCAGGATCGACTGGGTAAACACAGGAAGATCTGACAGAGGTGGGTGTATGAAGGGGTGTGGCGGGATTTCCAGACTCATCCGAGAGCCGTCTGATGAATATGAGGAAAAGAACAATGCCGAATTGTCAAAGCTTCTTCATGAAATCTTTAAAGCATTAACCAAGAGGTTAATGTTTGTCTGCCTTATACAGTAAATCCAATATATCTTTCAAAAACTAACTGTTCCAGTCATGAGGGATGCTGAATGTGGGAATGGGGTTCAAGCTTACTGGCTCTGCATTAGCTGGTGGCTGAGTACAGAATTACTGTACAGTACAACACAAGCAATCAGAGAAAGCACTGAACTGAGATCAGCTTTTTAATATTACAATACTAGAAGGAAACCACATACCAAAAAAGAACAGAAATGAAAGATATGTAGCAAAAAGATCTGACAGAGTATTTTTAGCCTTGGAGAAGATGAAATGTGTCAGTGTCTCATCTCTGACACCACAAAAAGGTTATTATTACTAACAGAAAGAGTGAACTGTGGTGGTTCTGGGATGGTTCCTGTGATGACTTGATGAGCTGTTGGGGTTACAGGAGGGCGTGTCAGCTGTTTTCCACCCTGGACACAGCACAGGTCAGAAAGGGAGGAAGGCCACAACACTCTGACTTCCTATTGAACTAAGCATTTGGTTGTACCCTCAGAGCAGCTGCAATAGATCGTGTGGGCACAGAATCGTGAATGGAAATAGCCTGGCCCACTGCGGTGTGGGGATTTCTAAACAGGGTGTATTGTTTGGTTTGGCTGTCAGCTGAGGTCATCATCTTCAGTGGACCAATTCTAAAGCAATGAAATCACATCAAAGTTAATGAGAGTGCATTGGTGAAGATCATGAGAACATAAATATCTGATGTGACTGTTTGTTAGTATGTGCACGTGTGAGCATATACTAACCACATTGTGTTTATCTGTAATTAGATGCTTGTGTGGTCGTACTCAGATCTGTGATTTTTCTATTGTGTTGATTTAGGTTCTGCAAGCACTGAAAATCAAAGTAGATTCACTACAGTATGTGACATGGACTCTCAGATGCCTAAAGTTTAATGCTATAAATATGCCACACAGAACCTAGGACTTTAAGGACTTCTCAGTAGTAAATAAATAAATAAATAAATAAATAATAATGCATTTACATTTTTAGTAGATAGTTTATTTTACTAGATTCTTTTTTTTTCTTTTTTTCTTTTATATTGAGTCATCATGCTTGTATTAAATCTCTGCAAATACAGTAGTGTAGAAATTATCTAATTTTTCTTGTAAACAAAAGGGTTAAATTCCTAAAATATGAAATCTAGCTTGGTACAGACATTCAATCTCACCAAATGGTTGTAACTGCTAAAGCTCCACAGAAGGACCTAATCATCCAATTAAACATATTTAGGAAGTGACAGTAGAATTAACCAACTATATTTTGATTTTCAATGGGCGGGCCTGTTTCATGTCACTCCAGACCTTTTCGGGTGGCCAAGTGTAACAATGTCGGCGGTAGGCCGTTCAGAAACACAGCAGACCTACAAGTTAGCATGTGAGTCCTTTATTCAAGCTCATGCCTGTGGAATGAAAGTCAGTAAGAGAAAACCTTTCAAAACAAATAACTTGCCAGCGTTACTGCCCGCTCACCATTCTCTGCTTAGCTCACAGCCACATACACATTTGTTCACTGCTCTGTAAGAGAGACACATCGCATTAATATCGCGTGGAAACATGGCTCAGGTGCACCACATCAGATAATAAAGTATTATTCAGTTATCAGTTATCCTGCTAAACCACACTGTGCCAAATCATTACACTTAATCTGAGCATCTTGATTTGGCAATGCAATGAAAGAAAATGTTTTACTGCATTATCCGAACTTGAAATGCATGAAAATAAACATGGCACTGCTACAAATATGAAGAATGAAAAATTTCAAAGCAAAACAATGAGTACCAGAATGCTACAAACAACAAAACCAAGTAAACACCTGCAAAAGTTTACAAAAGAAGAATAAAAATTGCATAAAAAAGTATAAAAAGTATAAATAGCTGATATATATTTAAAAAGAGAAAGAGAGAGAGACAGTCAGGCTGTTGCTTAGGAGTCTGAGAAAGCAGTTTCTTGCTTTCTATATCTCTAAAGTTCTGCCTTTGCTCAGTCAGTTTATGCTTTTAAATTCATTTGATCTGACATATACCGGACATATAATAAACCAAACAAATTATGGCAGAACACGACAAACAGTACATCTAATCTGCAACAGATAATATAATGACTGTACTGAATCATAGCAGATGAACATGCTACATGTTTAAAAGTTCAATATGAATAACTTTAGAATTGGTGCTAAACTGTCCTGTTATGCTAGAGTATAAGACATTAAAGCAAGTGAGTTGCATTTGCCTGCAATCTTCTTTACTACTACTGACACATCCTTGACCCTCTTCTGGAGCAGGAAGAGAAGCAGACAGCTGTTTAAGATGTTGCATTGAGGTTAACTACTCTCACACACGAAAAGGCACGGAGACTCCCCTGAAATAGCGTAACGAGTGGAAGCAAGCGATGTGAAACAGAATCTGACTTCAGAAGAGATTATGTCCATTTGGTAACGTTATCACTGCTAACACCTGCTCTCACTCTCTTGTGCTCTTATGAATTGGCAATCACTGTTCTAAACATTACAGCCTCATTTCATCGCAAGTTCTAGTGGGAGACAGGGAGAGGCCATGAGACAGAAGAGTCTGGCTACATCTCAAGGCCACACAAAATGTATTCATTTTAAGCAGGTTGCTAATCTGAGATCTTTCTCTGTGAGAAAGAGGGAAAACAGACGGCCACTTTTTTATAGATAAACACATTTCTAAAAGAAAAGACACAGTTTGCCATGTTCCTATTTTAGTTTAAGATCACTAAAACCATTTTAGGGTATGTGTTTTAGTGATTTGGATTCTGTAATCTGAAATAAACTGATGAAATAATGTTACAAAAGCTTGTATAAACATAAAATTAATTAATACCACATTCACCTGACAAAATTTCAGCTTATTAGTTCCAGGGTATATACAAAGTAGATATGTGAATACTAAATACACAGCTAATGAGCTGTATCCATTCATTACTTATTTTGAATTCATTTTATATGGATAGTGCTTTCAAGGATACAAACTATTGCCTATTTAGAGATGCCAATCAGCATAAACCATGTGTCTTTGGGAAAGGAAACCAGAGTACACAAAGGAAACTCATTAAGTAGATCATGGAAATAAAACTAAATATAATAATATTTATTGAACATGGATAAATGAGAAAAATAGTTATTTAAATAATTAATTAATCAATCAATGTCTACTATGTAGCAAATGTAGCAGCAGAAAAGATTGTACACCTAATCCGGTCTTGAAATCCTTCCACATGCCCATTGAATACACTGCCTTCCACTAGGCTCCAGACCATATCGCAAGACCTTCTGCCCTTCTTCACCACGATCATCAATGGACCCCTAACATGTGGTCATGTACCAACTACTTTCAAGAGAGCAAGGAACCCCATCCTATCCCATCCTAAAGAAACCTGCTCTGGATCCATCAGATATCAGTAACTACAGACCGGTATACTGTAACTGCTCTCTTTTCTTTCAAAAAATCTTGAACACATTGTCTATAATCAACTGTCTGTCTATCTTTCACAGAAGAACCTCCAACTAGTCTGGCTTTAAAGCAGCACATTCGACATCCCTTTTGGATGTCTCTGAGAAACTACATGTCTCTAGATCAGCCAAGATGTCATCTGTCCTCATCGTCCTCAACCTTTCAGCAGCGTTTGATACGGTCAGTGTTGTAATGTAACGAAGTAAAAATACTTTGTTACTGTACTTAAGTAGAAATTTCACGTATCTGTACTTTACTTCGCTATTTAAATTTATGTCAACTTTCACTTTTACTCCACTACATTTCCGAGATAAAATGAATACTTTTATTCCATTATATTTCCACTAAGCATCTTCGTTACTCGTTACTACAAAATAAAATCAGAAGAAATGTGTGAGACTGCAATAAGGGAGGTTTGGCGAATCACTGCTCCTAGATTGCATTACGCACGTCTGCACGCTCTACGGAGAAGCACAGGTAGTCAGAGCTGGAGGCATTTATCTATAACGTTAATCGGCAACCAAAAGCAGTGAAATTTCACTATTCTTCTTACCAGAGTTGTAGCACAAACAAAATATTAATGCAAACAATCCATTCAATACTAATTAAAAATAACATTTATTGATTTGGTTTTTGTCTTGTGAATATTTTTTTTATTAATGACTGCATTCATTTAACACACTGTTTGTAGAGAATGCACGCACACATGAACTGATTTGATTCAAGACTGGCATCATTACATCATGCATAAAATTTTGGTGTCCACTTTTGCCATTTAATAATACCATAACTTTTGGCTTACTATGTAGTCATATAATATATAATATAAAACTCTTCTTGTTTTAAATTCTCACTGAAACCCCCTAAAGATGAAACCCTAGAACTGCCCCTGCTCTTATGCCTACCGAAAATGACTGAAATTTTAGTTTTTACTTTTACTTCAAATACTTAAGTACATTAAATATCAGAAAATTACTTTTGATACTTAAGTACAGTATATATCAGATACTTTAAGACTTTTACTTGAGTAATATTGTAAAAGGTGACTTTCACTTCTACCAAAGTCTTTTTCTAGTACGATACTTGTACTTTTACTCAAGTATTGCTTTCTAGTACTTTATACAATACTGGATACGGTCAACCACATGACTCTCTGGTCCACCCTCAGCAGTTTTGGAATTTGCAATTCAGCATGGGAATGGTTTGCTTCCTACCTGGAAGGTCGCTCATATTAGGTAACATGGAGGGGAGTGACATCTGCTTGATGCAGACTCTCCACAAGCATCCCACAGGGCTCAGTACTTGGTCCTCTATTTTTTTCTCCCTGTATGCTCACTCTCTTGGTAAAGTTATTTCCTCACCTGGGTTCTCTTACCACTGCTATGCTGATGATACACAACTTATCTTCTCTTTCCCACCCTCAGATAACAAAGCTTCTGTTCGAATCTCAGCATTTATGGCAGACATATCATCGTGGATGACGGCTCATCAGTTGAATCTAAATCCCAGCAAAACTGAACTGCTAATCATCCCAGGTGATCCATCCCCAGGTCATGATCTTGCAATATCCCTGCATAACAATCTGATCTCCCCTTCAGTCACAGCTTGCAACCTTGGGGTAACTATGGACACTCAACTGTCCTTTTCCTCGCATGTTGCAAATGTGACACGCTCATGTCGGTTCCTTTTCTACATTAGAAGGATTTGGCCATTTTTGCCAACACAGGTTACTCAGGTACTTGTTTAGTCTCTTGTCATCTCATCTTATCTCTACTGTAACTCACTGCTGGCAAGTCTACCTATGAAAACAATTCGTCTTCTGCAAATGATCCAAAATGCAGCTGCACAAATCGGTTGCAACCTGCCTAAGCTGTCGCATACCACCCCGCTATTGCGATCCCTCCACTGGCTTCTCGTATTAGCTTCTCGCAATAGCTGCACGCATTAGATTCAAAACACTGATGCTTGCCTACAAAGTCAAAAATGGACCAGCTCCCTCTTACTTCAAAGCACTCATCACTCCTCGCACTGCACGTCGCACTGTCAGAGCTACCAGCACTGCTCGACTGGTCACAACATCTCTCAGGGTAAGAGGTAAGTATACAACAAGACTCTTTTCTGTTCTACACACACACACACACACACACACACACACACACACACACACACACACACACACACACACACACACACACACACATACGGAAATCAAACACCTAACCTTTGAGGTGTTAGGCAAGTGTGCTAACCACTGAGCCACTGTGTCTCCCTGAAATAATTAGAAATTAATGGCTAATTAGTGACATCTCACAGCTGCAGGGTGTCCCTGTTTAATCCTGACCTCAGATTACTTTCTCTTTGGAGTTTCCTTACGTTCTCCCCATGTCCTTATGGATTTCCTCTTCTTTCATTTTCTTCCAACTTATTGAAAAGTGCCAGTAAATGGTATGGCTATGCTAAATTACACATAAGTACCAATGAGTGTGTGAATGTTTGTGTGCATGGTGACTGATGGTCTGGCATTCCGGGTTTATTACTGCCTCATGCAGAATCTTCTCTGAAAGCCTTCAGAACACCACAACACTGAATAAGCAATTTACTGAACATAGTTGAATGAGGAAAAGGGAAAGTTAATTAATCAATTCATTATTCGATCAATCAATCCGCCAATCAATCAATGTCTAACATGTAATCTCTAATGCTGAAAATGTTACACAGTGTAAATAAAGAAACTGAGCACAGTCAGCAGACACATGGAATTCACCCTGTTCTTTTGGATACAAGTCAAGCTACAAAATCAGTATATCAGTATATGTTGATATAAAAACATGTGCATAAAACACAAAGCATGGTTCAAATTAAGTTCATTTGTTAGTCCCTCGGAAAGAAAAAAGTCTATCTGCTTTTATATAACCTGAAAGTTGAGGATTTTCACAAAGCCAACAAATGAATGAGTTCACACGTACACTACATCCGCTTCCTTCTCCAGCAGGAACTGCATGACTTGAAGGAAGGGAGGAAGGATATAAGCAGGGAGTGTCTTATACAGATATGATTAGTAATTATATAAGCTAGTGAGGCTTCTTAAAACATTCTTGCTTGAGAAGCACAAAGTCTGTTCCTATAGCTGAAAAGGACCATACCATTGGTGGTTTAAATAGAGACAGCCCACTGCCTAAAATATGAATAGGGCAGAACCTAAAATTAGAAATGGTGGCTGTATTATTTTAGACTCTCAAGTAAAAAGAACCATTAAAGAATTACCAGAAAATGCCTGGCCTATCAGATTCTCATAGTGATGCATTTGTAGGTATACTGGTTACTTTGCTAGGGTCACTGGAAAGAAATGTGTACAGTATGTGCAGTCGCATCCTTTGCCTTTTCGTATTTTGTTGCATTATAACCTGGAATTGAAATGGATTGATTTTCAAATGATTTACATTTGATTTACACAACATGCTTAGAATATCTGAGATGCAAAATATTTTTTTATTAATGGGGCTTGATTAACGTGGGTGTGCATAACTATTCACCCCCTCAAAGTTAATACTTTGTAGAGCCACCATTTACAGAAATTACAGCTGCAAGTCTCTTTGGGTATGTTTGTATGAGCTTAGCACATCTAGCAACTGGGATTTTTGTCCATTCTTCCAGGAAAAACTGCTCCAACTCCTTTAAATTTGATGTATTCCACTGGTACAGAATTCTTGTCAGATTCTCTATTGGATTGAGTTCCAGGATTTGACTGGGCCATCCAAACACATTTAAATGTTTATATCTAAACCAATTGAGTGTTGCTTTAGCAGTATGTTTAGGGTCATTGTCCTGCTAGAAGGTGAACCTCCTTCCCAGTCTCATCTCTTGGGCAGACTGAAACAGGTTTTCTTCAAAGTTTACTGTGGTGCCATATTCTGCCCACTTTGCTATGGTGTATTTAATGGTGCTTCGTGGGATAAACAAAGTTTTGGATATTTTTTTTGTAACCCAACCTTTATTTATACTTCTCCAAGATTTTGGCCCTGACCTGTTTGGAGAGCTCTGTGGTCTTCATCATGCTTCTTGTTTGAAGCTGCATTTCTCCTCAGTGGTGTTACAGGCTTTTCAGAGCAGGTATACATAAGCTGAGATGATGTGATACTTAGACTGCAGACAGGTGGACTTAATTTAACACATTATGTGACTTCTTGAGGTAATTGGTAACACCAGTGCTTATTTAGGAGCCTCATAGTAAAATGGGTGAATATACTTCACCATTTCACTTCACCATCTTAGAGTATTATGTATATCCACTACATAAAAACCCAAATGAAAATCCTTTAAATTTTAGTTTGTAATGCAACAAAATAGGAAAGGGCAAAGGGGATTAATACTTTTGCATGGCACTGTATTTAACACAATGTATGTGTTTAAAACATCATTGTGTTGATATTTGTGTTTCTGGTTTATGGCAGATATAAGCCTGACTGAAAATAATAAGCCTGTGAAAATTATGAACATGGCTGATGAGTAGATGGCATTTACTCAAGACTTTGTTGATACTCAATAAATCAGTATGAAATGCAGTAAAAGTGAAATTGTGTAACTCGTGACAAAAACCCAAACAGGGGCAGATTTATTGATCGACTCAATGACCTTTCTCTGACTTGTCTCGTAAGACACAGTGTTCAATTTAAACATGACTTAGAAACCTGTAATTAGGATTGGACTCCACGTGAAGCACTTCAAAGAGAGAGGCCACTGGTCAGAAGCAAATTAGGCATGAGCAGTAAAAAGTGTTATTATGTGTGTGAATAGAGGCTGGAGTTCATGTCGCTTGCTTTTTTCAGTACTAACTTGACCATACTGCAGTTATTGATATATTACTTTTTTTTGGACCATCAAAGTATCACAGTAATTGGCTATTAGTCAATTCTGGTTTAGTTTTCAGAGAAATTTCCCAGTGCAGAGTGATTCCCAGTGCGGATGAGCCTTTCATTATATCCATGGAAATTGAATCTAACCTCTATCCAAATCACAAAATAGTTCTTCTCTCATCATTGTAAATAGCAGGATTTGCAACTCAATATCACCTTGTCAGAAAAGATGACACGTCAAGAGCTGAAATCCCAGGCAGCTCTGCTCGTTCCGGCCTTGGATGTAGTGTAGTCCAAGAGATCTCAATTAGACTGAGCCTGTGGTTTGAAACTCCACACAGTGATCTATATTTGAGATTGAAAATAAAAAGCTTGTCAATTTGCCATGGAGATGTGGTTGAGGATGAAGCAAGCTGAGAGAGAGAGAGAGAGAGAGAGAGAGAGAGAGAGAGAGAGAGAGAGAGAGAGAGAGAGAGAGAGGAAGTATGATATAATTACAGTCTATAAGTATGCTCACAACTGAATGGTAAATGCAAAAAGTTTTGATGGAAAAATTATAAAAGAAATGAGGGAAAGGATGATGTACACATGGTAATGGTGTATTCAGTAGTCCAGTATGCATTTAGAAATGTTTTCACTTTTAGACCAAGGCAACTCTATAATTATGACTGTGGCACAAAGTACTTTCACTCTGATCCTGCATCACCTATATACAAACACGTCTGCAAGAAATTAGGGGAAGAAAATGTACACGGCAAAGATACAGTACAAGCTGATTCACAGAAAAGGCGAAGGATGATTGACTACTACTGAGGTTGTAACCTGAATGAAAGAGAAGTAAGATCCTTTCATGGTTCCATCCTTGCATGGTTTCACTCTAGAGGTCAACACCAACACCAATTTTCTTTTTAACTCATTCAAGCATGCCTGTGCTATATAATTCACCATCAGTTAAAGAAGTATTCTGTTGCTGGAACGGATGTGAAACATGATTTGTTAGCTTACATTAGCATTAGGAGTGGAACTCTGAAGAGATTTTTAATCCAACAAACTAAAGATGCCAATCAGCCTAACACACATGTCTTTGGACTGGGAGAGGAAACCAGAGTACACAGAGGAAATCTCTAAAGCACAAGAAGAACATGCAAATACCACTCACACAGGCCACCACTTACCAACCTCAAGGGTATGAGACCACTGTGCCCCCTGCTAAATATTTTATCATGCAGTAAAGAATTGTGTAGTTGCACAATACCTGCTTCAAATAAAGCAATTTCTTTACTAGCTATATTTTTAATTAGGCTCATAAATGTTATGAGCCTATATACTGTTTTAAGTTTGCTTTAAAGTTTTTCAAGAAAGGAAAACACACTATCTTTCTTTTCTTTTTTTTTAATCTATGTTTCAGGTAGCTTAGTATTGTCAACAATTATTCATGCTAGCTGATAGAAAAAAAAAAGAAATAAAACTAGCCTGTTTTGGTTTCTTTTGCCTACAAAATTAACACAAATAAGATAAATAGTAAGAAAGAAAGAATATAATAATAATAATAATAATAATAATAATAATAATAATAATAATAATAATAATAATAATAATAATAATAACAATTATTATTATTATTGTTATTGTTGTTATTATTATTATTGTTATTGTTGTTATTATTATTATTATTATTATTATTATTATTATTAATAATAATAATAATAATAATAATAATAATAATAATAATAATAATAATAATAATAATAATAATAGGAAACTAATTGTCATATTTCAGAATGATGTTTGAAGATTAATTAATTCAAATTCAATTTATTTGTATAGCACTTTTAACAATTCCCATTGTCTCAAAGCAGGTTTGCAGAAGTATAGAAACAGAGGAGAGAAAAAAAAGATACAAATATATATAATAATAATAATTAGAAGAAGAAAAAATAGGAATAAAAATGTATAAACAAATACATACAATTAAAGTTTCTAATTAATTAAAAATATTAATTTAAAATTTAAAATACTATAGCTCTATCCCTATCCCTAATGAGCAAGCCGGAGGCGATGGCAGCAAGGAAAAACTCCCTGAGATGATATGAGGAAGAAACCTTGAGAGGAACCAGACTCAGAAGGGAAGCCATAGTCATTTGGGTGACACTGGACAGTACATAATGTAAATGTAAATAATGTCCTTTCAACAACAGTTTATAACAGTGCAACTGAGAGCTCCTGAGGAGTTCATCATGGACCATGCACCATTTTTTTCCTGTCAAAATTTTCAAATGATTTCTGATAAAGGCCAGACCATACAGCTGACTGACACAACATTGGTTCAAAGAAGGCATGACAGTCTCTGGGCTGCTCCATCCACAACCTGGCTGACCATGCAGATCAATCCCTGGCAGGGTGACTAGCGGGCAACAAGACTCCAACCAGGGGTAGAATGCCAGGATTCACGAAGTAGCTCCATAAGAAGAGACAACCAGGCTAGGAACTCGGAACACTAAGAGCTTGGGAATTGCTCAACGGAGAGAGAGAGAAAGAAAGAGAGACTACTTATGGATGATTTTAATCAGGTGAGGAAATGCAAAATGCAAAAACAGGTTGAGAGCTTCATGTATTGTTAACATTAGAATAGGGGAGAAAAATCTTTGAGAGAGAGAGAGAGAGAGAGAGAGAGAGAGAGAGAGAGAGAGAGAGAGAGAGAGAGAGAGAGAGAGAGAGAGAGACAGAGAGAGAGAGAGAGAGAGAGAGAGAGAGAGAGAGAGAGAGAGAGAGAGAGGGAGACCCCACCACATCTCTGATCACCAGCACAACCATGACAAAGATAAAGCAGTAAAGAGTAATTAAATGAATCATGTTTTGTGACTAAAACACAGAAATATCTAAATCTTACTTTGCTTTAATGCTACAACCCCCTCCCTGCTTTTCACCCACCCACCCACACACATACACACACTAAACTAGTATTAATGTCTAATGTGTGTGCACTTACTAACAGCTGTGCCCTGTTTAATGATGTGCCCCACTGTTCTGTGCCTGTCTGCTATTAATGCCGCCAGGGTAGTGTGTGTGGGAGTGTGTGTGAAACCTATATGGCAGATGAGAGAGTGCACAATACAACACACAAGCAGAAAGTGTGAGAGCAAGGTAGAAAATGAGAATGGTAGAGTGAGAGTATACTTGAAAGAGAGAGCGTGCGAGAACAAAGCAGTCTCCCGCAGCGCTGTGGTGCTGAGTAAGCTCTGAGGTGGAAAACAAAGAAACCCTCTATCCTCTGGATCTAGGTCCTGTATACTGTACTACAGGACTCAGACGGCTCCGTGCATTCATGCATTACTGCTTCAGCATTTTATTCATCAAGCCTAGGTTTGCTGGGAATGACACAGCATTGTTTCAGGGAGAAATCATGCATCACACAGGTCTGATAGCCACAGAAGAAAATCCAGGTCATTTTTAACTTCATCTCTCTGAAGGCATAACTGCTATTTTATACAGTATATTCTGAGTCTGATGTTTTCCTTTGCCAAACACTACATTGCTATCATAACCAACATTAATTTTTTTCAGCAATTTGTGCTTCAGTAGCTCTTCTGTTGGATCAGACCAGACAGCATATCCTTCACTTGTACATCAGAGAGCCTTGGGCAGTTATAACCCTATCAATGCTTCACTAGTTGTTCAATATTGGACGACTTTCGGTAGACACTAACCACTGTATACTGGGAAAACCCTACAAGACCAGCTGTTTTGGAGGTGCTCTGGTTTTCTAGATATCACAGTCCTTTTCAAAGAAACTTTGTTTGTTTGTTTTTTTTTCCTGCTTCTAATACATTAACTTTAATACCTGACTGTTTACTCACTGCCTAATATATTTCACCCCTTGACAGGCACCAATGTGTTGAGATAATCGATGTTATGCATGTAAGATGTGAGTGGTTTTAATGTAATGGCTGATCGGTATAGCTCTTGGGTGTTGTGTGTTTAAATGTCTTATGCTATAGTTATTCAAAAATGACATGTACTGTAAATAACATGTACAGTTGTTCTCAAACATTTGCATAACCTGAAAGAAATTGTTAAACGTTGGCATTTATTTGGAAAATATGACTGATAATGCAAAATAATATTTTCTTATTTAAGGATAGTGGTCACATGAAGTCAATAATTATCACACAGTTGTTAGACTCCTTTTTTAAAACCTGATAACTGAAATCACATAAACAACCCTGATAAAAAGTTTACACATACATGAATGTTTGGCCACATTCTACTGTAAACACACAGGGGTTTAAATGGCCATTAAAGGGCCATTTCCATACCTAAGTCTCATTGTAATTGCAACTAGATTTGTAAAGTTCATCACGACAAACTTTGATGTTGGCTTTGATGGTGCAAGTATTTGCAAGGCCGGTGCTTTTTTGAGGCAAGTGGACAGAATGATTGTGAAAGCACATGACGTGACCAGAATGATTGTGGGGCAGTTCCCCTCATTGTGCTGAGTGTTTTGATATGTCACATGTCCATGTTGTGCAAATTTGTAATTTTCACGTGACGTGACCAGAATACTCGTGGGGCAGTTCCCCTCATTGTGCTGAGTGTTTTGATATGTCACATGTTCATGTTGTGCAAATTTTTGATTTTGCTTGTTTTGGGGCGGGGCTACATGTGACGTCACCAGAATACCCGGTGGGGTGCCAATACTTTTGGCAAAAAGTGGCTACTGAGGGTTTTGACATTTCATGTCAATAATGCAGTCATTATGGGATTCTACTTATTATTATTATTATTATTATTATTATTATTATTATACTGCATAGAACAATACATGCAATTCTTAATGTTGAATTAAGATGCTGTCTGAAGGAGGGCATTTTTGTGGCAAGGGCTCCTCCATGCACGTCATTTGTGTTCAAGTATGTCCTTATTGTGCTCCTTGAAACAACAACAACACTTTTTTCCAGAGCAGCCTGTAATTCTCTCAAAGTTGTTTGTGGGTTTTTTGCATCCTGAAAAATTCTTCTGGCAGTAGTGGGTAAAATCTTTCTTGGTCTACCTGAAGCAGAGTCATTTGGAGTGATGAGACCAAAACTGAGTGTCCCATACTCAGATTTCGCTATCTGCATTTAACCCATCCAAAGTGCACACACAGCAGTGAACACACACACACACACTGTGAACACACACGCACCCAGAGCAGTGGGCAGCCATTTATGCTGTGGTGCCCGGGGAATGTTCCAACATGACAATGATCCAAAGCACAAGGCAAGGTTGACCCTCCAATGGTTACAGCAGAAAAAGCTAAAGATTCTGGAGTGACCATCACAGTCTTTTGACCTCAATAGCATTGGGTCAATTTGGGGAGATCTCAAACATGTAGCTTGTGAAAGACAACCAAAAAACATACAGGAACTAGAGGCATTTTGGCAGTAAGAATGGGCAGCTATACTACCTGAAAGAATTAATGACCTCATGAATAATTATTACAAAAGACTGCAAAAACTTTGGAACAGGGATTATTTCCTTATTTTCTTTTTTGTTATGTTTTGTTTTGATGATTGTGACATTTTGTTACACCTTACATACTGTAGTAACTTGAGTCCTATAATAAATAAAACATTTGTTTTGCCTTCTCACTTTTTCTTTAAAAAATGGTACACATCTTGCAAATTCTCCCAGGGTGTGCAAACTTTTTAGCACAACAGTAGTTAACTTTTATTTGCCTTCCTGTCACTGTTATTATTTATTTAACTATTATAACTTGACAAAACAGAAGTGCAAAAATTGAACTCCAGACCATAACGATGCAAATATTACAGCTGTACAATATAAACGTGTCTTCAAAAAATAAACTTTTTTAACGGGACACATTTACAGCCCACTTACTTTTCAGGTCACATCCTACCAGCTGGTAAACACCGACTGACATGACATTAAATCATGTGAGGTGTTTATCACATCACAGTAGCACCTGTTAAGCTGTGAAATATATTAGGAAGCAAGTGAACGGTCACTTCTTCATGAAGTTGATGTTTTGGATCAAGTATCTCAGTGACTTTGACAAAGGCCAAAACAGATGTATATGTGCATCTCTTACCTGAGGAAGAGATGGCACCATGATGCACTATGGGAAACATGCAAACCAGGCAAAAGAGGCAGTGTGATGCCCTGGCAATGTTGATTAAATGATGCATTGTTCTGCTGAGAAACCCTTGTGTCCTGACTTTCATGTGGATGTAACAGATATGACCAGACCAAGTCATATACAGACCAACTGCCCCCTTCATGACAACAGTACTCCCTAATAGCAGTGGCCTCTTTCAGCAACACAATGCTCCATGCCACACGGCAAAAAATTGTTCCGGAATGGTTTGAGGAACATGGCAAAGAGTTCAAGGTGTTGACTTGGTCCCCAACTTCCCCAGATCCCAATCTGATAAACATCTGTGGGATGTGTTGGAAAAATAATCCATGGAGGCTCCACCTAACAATTTATAGGACTTGGTGTGAAATAGTACCTCACACCTTCAGAGGTCTTGTAGAGTGCATAACATAACGTGTCAAAAAGACAAATCCTTAACAAAAGAAAGCAATCAATTATAGATGTCTTTTAGTGAACCATGGTGAGGATGCTTCCTCACATATATTACTTGTGATGATGTGGTGAGTTTAAACACACACCGACATCTAGTGGCCATTAAGAAATGTGTCTGGAATACGAACCGACTGTAAACACATAACACAAAAAATGATGATACTAATATACACTGCAGTGTATACAATAAGTGGGTAAAATTAATATAATATCGATATCATTCTAATTTACGGAACAGTCCAAGAGTCTTTTCTGAAATATTAATATCTGAGATATTACAGTCACAAACTCTGATCAGAGGACTTGATGTTGAAACATGGTGATAATGATCCTATTATTAGTATTTTTTTTAAAGTTTTTAATCTAAAGTGATAGAAACATCTTTCAGCACTGTGATATGATATTTTCTTCCTATCCCCCAACTGTATGTAAAATACAGGTAACATGATCCTATAAGCCAATGTCTAATTTCAATATGTGTTTTACAGAAGACCATTAGACATCATTCTGTGTTGGATGAACATGTCCTTTCTCTTGCATGGCCTAAAAGAACTTTATTAGAAGGTTTCTTTCTTTTTTGTTGTTGTTGTTTTGAAACAGTGAAAAAGAACAGTACTTGTTAATGAGGGTTGACAATTTCAGCCTTCAGACTAACAATACTCTTATTAAAAATACAGCATTTTAGAAGGACGTTTTTACCTAATGCATAAAAGATTAAGAACACAACACATAACTCTAGTGGTCAAGTGAACCAACCTTCTCTAAAACGTGTCCCTTTATTAGCATCGATCTGAAGTCTATATTTTAATGAAATAAATGAAATAAATTAAAAATTTAAGTAAATCCAAAGTATGGTTTAACCATATACACATTTAAGCATAGTTTAGGGAATAAGTATTCACACTCTTTGAAAAATGGTTATTAAACTACCCAAAATACTAAATTAGATAGATAGATAGATAGATAGATAGATAGATAGATAGATAGATAGATAGATAGATAGATAGATAGATAGATAGATAGATAGATAGATAGATAGATAGAGCAAAATTAGAAAAAAGTAAAAATAAAGAAAAAAGGTTGCAAAAAGAATCCAATGTTTCTGAGGTTAGTGTCAGATTTTTCAGCTAATACAGAATTGAATATACACATTACGTCTATAGGTGTTTGTGGGCCCGAGCTCTACTGCCCCTAGTGGAATAACAGAAATTAGCGTTTTTATTTTAAATATTCAAGTATATTTCTATTTTAATATATAATATTCACTCCAAATTTATTGAATAAGCTGTTTGAGCTGTTTAGCCTATTTTTGACCTATTGAAACAGAGGCAAGCCTTCTGTAAAACAAAAAAAAGCGAAAGAAAGATTGACCAGGATGTCGTTAGAAAGATTAGAAACACGCAGCTTGATATCAAGACATAGTAACCACCGAATACTCCTTAAATTATGTGTAACTTTTAGACAGCTTGAAAACTCCTGCATCTATTTTACCATATGAGTAACAAATAAAAGGTTGTACAATAGCACTGCAGATTAAAGCTTTTTCTTCTTTGACAGAACCAAAACACTTCATCCCATCCCTTTATACTGTAATGAAATTACCTTCTTCTGATATTTCAAACCTAAACACATAAAGGCACTTAATAAAACATATTATAAAAAGACTATTGCTATTGTTTCTTTTATAATTAATAACATTATAATTTCTATATTGTTTTTTTTTTTCATATTTCATTCAAAGAAAATCTTCTGTTGAAAAAAACCCATATAAATATAATTTTCAAATATTTTACAACAAGTTCACTGAAAATATTCTTCTGAAAACATAACTTGCAAAGAACTGAAAAGTGCAATATGACCATTAGTACCCTTCTAAGTATATTTATATTTCCCTATTAGTCAGCATTTTTTGTAAATGCCCTTATTTTCACATATAGTCACAACATTCCTAAAGTCATGGCTCTAGTAAAAAATAAAGTGCAAAAAGTAAAATTTTAAAAGCACTGCCAAACGGCACACTACAGTTGCAAACAGACTGGGTTTTTTTTCCCCTTTTAGACCACAGGTGTGTTGTCCGTTTGTTGAGTTTCCTCTTCTGCCAAGAGACTCTCACTTTCAGGAGACATTTCCAGCCCCAAGAAACTAAGAATTCTGAAATAAAAGTGAAGTGAAACATTAGTGAAACTACTTTTGTATGTCATCAAACTGTACAAACTGAACACTCCTAGTACCGGGATTGAGCAAGGACAGAAATATTAAATCCTTTAACCATACAAAGCCTGAACGTATCCAACACCGAATGGCTAAATGGCTAATTGTGCACACAACAAAACTGACACCAGCAATCGGCCATTACACGATACAAACACGAGCATGGTTTAGCAGAAAGCTGAGATTCTACAGATTAAAACAGACAGAACCAGAAGCAAAAAGTCCAGCTGTAGCATGACACACATTACTGTATCTAGTTTTGTTAGTGAGGAGATTCCAAAACAAACCATACATAGTCATATTTAGATGGAATAAACACCTACAGCGACATCAATCAAATAAATAAAGTTTTATAGTTTAAACCTCAGATACCCTGGTATGCCAATAAGTTCTGCCTAAACATTCCTATTCAAAAACCTCTCTATAATACATCTGATACACAAAAGATAAATAATTCTTTGAACAGTTAATGATGAAATGTTATAAAATATATTTCTTGACTTTTTATGCTTTCATTGCATGAATTCAGAGAGATATACTGTCTAAAATTGTAAAAATTTGTCAGGTGAAATATATATATTTATTTTATTGCTGTGTTCCATCTTCTCTAACCTTTATTTTGGTACCAGAATTATTCAAATACACCTGGTAGTTTTTAAGATATACTTATTTTAACATAAGCATGTCTTTTCCAAGCAAAAGGCTCAACAATAGGCCTCAGGCTGAACAGGTTAATATTATAATTTGATTTGGTAACAATTTGCATTTGCTATTTGTTTCATATGATCATGTCATTTCAATTCAAATCAGCATGATGGAAATGGTTAATAATATTGCACAAATAAAATAAAAATATTGTTTCTTCTTTCCTTCACGTCATTTTACTTAATTTTCCTTAATCATTTCATGCAAGAGAGCATAAATTCATTAAATAAATCAAAACATTTTAAACAGTACAAAACTATGTAGATATCACTTCTTGTTTCCATCTGAAAACATAATTTTGCTAATTATTTATAATAATAATATAATTTAAAAAATAAGTAAAATAGAATAAAAATATAATTAATAATGATTTCACCTATAAATGACTGATAATACGGTATCTTAAATGATCAAACCAGGAACAAACAAAACACACACACACACACACACACACACACACACACACACACACACACACACACACACACACACACACACACACACACACACACACACACACAAACTACATCTGAATCAGAGACACAAGCACATTTAACCAATGACCTTTACCATGAAATGCAATCTAACAAATCATGATATAATACCCATAGGACTTTAAGCCAACAAAAAAAAGAGGAAGAGAGAAGATGAAATCCATAATAGCCAAAATATAAATCAGTTTCAAGTTCTGCAAACCTGTATACAGACCAAGTTCAAAAGCCCCACATCAGTATGATGCAAACTGTATACATTTCCCCTAAACCTGCCTCCTTTAACTCTCAACTTTGACACTAAAGAAATACTAGAGAAATACTAGAGAAAACAAAACGTGTGTAGCACCATACCAAGCTCAAGGTCCTCCTCCAGTTGACATTTTTGGATCCATACATGAACGAGGGTTCAATCGGTTCAAGTAAACAGGACTTCTGTTTTTTTAAATATAGTTTTAAAAGCTTTTATCAAATTCTGGCAAATTCAATCCAAAAATAATAAGCAAAATACACTTTGGAGCCTTGTAAGTTTTAGCCACATATTTGGGATGCTGATGTTGATGGGTATTAAATACAGTATTAAAGTTAGGCAGTTTGTTGCACACTGAGCGCTGTTTGTTTGATTGTGAGCTCAGGATTAGATTTTATTCAGAGCTTTGAAAACACACACTCAAATGTTTGCTGAACAAAAACTAATTGTGTTAATGTCACTAAATTCAATCACCTGGAACTTAAATGAAATTAATGAGCTTTTTTCTTTCAGTGTGCTGCTGTAATCAGAAGATGACATTTTCTCTTCTGAGTCTGGTTTCAGGGGAATTGTCCTCACTGCTCTTATCTTTGGTTTGATCATTAGAGATTAAACCTAAAACATCTTTATTCCTGTACAGCTGCTTGATGACGATATCTATTGTTCAAAGTGCTATGTAAACAAAACAGACCAAAGTCTTTTCCAGCTATTAGTTTTCTAGTTAATCATAACAAAAATGTCATGATGTCACACATGATGATGTGGCGCAGGGCTAAAGGCTGTGCTTTGTTTCCCAGCAGAACTTTACGTGACAATCATGTGTAAAACTAGAACCCTATTCGTCACTTTTGTTTCCATTGTGTGGGTAACTAGAAACCTGGATCATAACACTGGCTTAAACATAATGTATCATGGCCATATGCAGTTACTGCCTGCAGTCACAGTGACTACATATTATGTATGATATTGTATGTTGCCATGGTAACAGCTGTTGAAATGGTGTAAAAGGAGGAGGTATGGGGAAATAGAAAGAAGGTGTAGCATTTCAGTTATGAGGAAGCAAAACAAGTAGAATGTTTCTGGGCTGTTTGAGTTGTTAACAATCATTATCTGCTTGTTTTTCGAGGATACTGTGCTGGTCATTATGTTACAGATCCATATCCATGCATGACAATTATTTTATGATGCTGACCGGGACACTAACAATGACGTGTCATGCTTGAACTACTACACAACTGTTCGGATCAAAATAGTGATGATTCAAGTGACTCAGCATGATAACAGAAAATCAAACACCACCCGTAGTTCTGAACAAAACAAGCCTTAAAAAAAAAAAAGAAGGTTGCCTTTATTGTCACTTACTGTAAACCACAGCACTGTTAAATTCTTTAATCGGACAGGACTGATGGTGATGATGAATGGTTCTGGGAATAGCCAGAATTAATTCACCTTAAATGTTTATTTCTACTATGTACTATTGTTTCTATAGTAACCTCTCAACCATAGAGACTATAACAGATGATCCACACAATCTTATAAAGGATGCTAACCTTTTTTAACTGGTTTCATAAAGGTTTTATAAAGACAAAACTTTCATGGAAGGAGTCATCAGTGTCAGCATTTTGTAACATCAGTACTACTGAAATGGAAGAATATTCAGGACAGAGGACTTTGTACATTCTTGCTTCTTGGAAAAATAACATGACACTAGAAAGTGTAAAGTCCTCTGTCCTGAAGATTCAATATTTTTGATTTAGTAACTTCAACTGAGAAAAAAAAAGAGAGGCTGATTACTAAAACTGTTTATAAAGTAAGTGAAAATCGGAAGTTATGGAACTTCCTTATAAAATTGATAAAAATACTAGTGTATAGTATGTTTTGGGGAAACTTCAGTAAAAAAAAAAAAAAAAAATCCACGGTGCTGAAAGTCATGTGGTGACTGTATGAAACATAACACAACACTTCCAAGCTTTTATGGTGAAAATGCTCATTTTTAAAAATAGACTCTGCCACTGCCGCTTCTGTTTATACTTGTAACAGTACTGAGCAACTGATTCAATAACCCTGGGCACATGGGTCACATCTGTGGCAATGAGAGGGCTGGAACAACAGTGGGAATTTCACCAAGTCACTTTTCATTAAAAAAAAAAAAAAAAAAATCTGCAGCAAAATCAAGCAACAGTTCCCAAAAAAGATCTAAAAGATCTTAGACAAACTGATTAATGGCCTCTGTAGAAAACCATATGCTAACATGCTTACCCCAGCAGACTTATGGGTATGAGGCAGAACACACCAGCCAGGAGGAAGGAAAATCCGGGGAACCAGGACAGTGTTGCGCCATAGATAAAGTTGAATGTTGCATTTGCCACGGTAGTGGTCAGGTTATCCATGGCAGTCACACATGCAAAGAGTGCACCTTAAACAAGCAGAGAAAAAGAAACATTAACCCTTGCTCATATTATTTAACAGTTAATGCATTAATTGTACAAAAAAGACACATCTCACTATAAAATGTGTGACCAGCAAAAGGGAGGTTTAATAATGTGTACAGATTTACAGTACATTAAAACTCTGATTTAAAAACTCTGCAAAATGGTATATCTTGTTTTGTTGTTTTAAAACCTTTAGCTTGTGTCCAAAATGGAGTAGCAACCTTATAACTGCCTTCATTGTCCTGAATTTTAAGAAGAGTGATTGAGAATTTAACAACAAGATACAGCTGAGTGAGCATAGATTTTCTTTAAACAGCAAGAATGACAGGAGGACACTTATGACACAGAAAACTAGCTGAGTAAGAGATTTTAGTTACAAAACACTGGTTTAGTTCTTTAAACATACCCTGCTCACTCTTCGAAGCCACCTTCGACATCATGGAGCGCATAACAGGAAATGGCATGATAGCCAGGAGCATGGGAATCCTCACTACAGAGAATAAAATTCACACATTTGCAGACTACATATTTGCAGTGATCATTTAAGCACAATTAAATCACCTACGAAGACAACAGGTAGTAGAGTGATATTAAGTGTTTGTAAGAAGTGTAATTGTAACATAATTATTTCCTACACTCTGTAAGGGTTCCATTGATTCCAGTGTAGAGCATGAGATGAACAAGTCAACGTCCATAACAAAAAATATGCTTAATCCGAAATAAGTGTATGTTCTTATGAAAAACGTACTTCTAGTAATGCTACTGAGTGCCACATGTGCATCACTGACAACAAAAAGCAACTGAACCTTGATAATGCTGGCATTTTTATGAAGACCATTACTTCGCTTTCTGTATTTGGTTCATTATTTGTCAATTTAAGTATATTCTCAGCTCTGGTTCTAGTAGTCTTTGTGAGCTGTTTGCTAGTTTGACAAACATGAAAACAGACATAGAACTGCCATTTAAGTGTGGTTAGTAAAGTGTGGATACAGAGGGCTAAAAAAAAGAAATCACCCAAATGCAATAGCAAAACCCTTCCTGATTTTTTTTGCACGTTTGTCACACTTACAGTAATGTTTCAGATCATCGAACAAATTTAAATATTAATCAAAAAATAACAAGTAAACACAACGTGCAGTTTGGTAATAAAGGTTTTTATTACTGCATGTTGTGTTTACTTGTGTAATCTTTGACTAATATTTAAATTTGTTTGATCATTTGGAACATTAAAGTGTGACAAACGTGCAAAAAAAACCTTTTCACACCACTTTATATGGTGATAGAAATGATTTTTTTTTTTTAAACCGGACCTGACCACAAAGTCTAAAGAACACAGAATAGAATTTCCCTTAACTGCCAGTAAGTGGCCCAAATCTGTTCCAACATGACAACTTGAACAGAGCTATAGGATGAATTGCAAACCTGCTTGCCTGACCTCACTGCCTGAGCTCACTAATTCTCTTGTAGCTATATGGATTAATCCCCAAAGCCATGCTCCACAATCTAGTGGAAAGCTTGAATGACACCCCCCCCCCCCCCCCCAAAAAAAAAAGGAGATTATTATCTTAACAACTTAACAGGATATCAACTCCATGTTACTGCCCATGGTTTTGGGACGAGTACATGTGGGTGTGATGGTCAAGTGTCCACTTAATTTTGGCCATATGGAGTGGAACTATGACATGCAGGGAAAGTGCCTCACTGAAATCAATATGGACTGCCAGCACATTTGGGGGAAAAAAAAACGGCCTTGAGAGATAAGATATGGGTAAATCGATGCTCTACTGACAGCCATCTGTATGTAGGGGGTTTTCTGGTATAACGAGGAAAAAGGAATGGTGCCAACAAAAAAATTAACAAGTTGACCTTTTGTGCTTTGTACCTGGTTATCATTTTCAGTCATATGACAGAAGCTATTTATTTATTTATTTGAGAGGGAAAAAAACTTTTGTGATTTTACATATATATATACACACACACACACACACACACACACACACACACACACACACACACACACACACGTATATATGTGTATACTATATATATATATATATATATATATATATGTTATAATATACAAAATCACAAAAAAATTCCCTTTCCCATGTACAAAATTATTTAGTAAAATATTTAATACATTTTACTGAAATGTGATTTTAAAATTTTTAATTTTCTTGCTGTTACTTTCAAGTCTGTGATCTAGTAAACAAGTATGAGGATGTATTCACTGATAAAGTATTCTTTAAATCGCTTTGGAGAAGGATGTCTGTGAAACAGCAAAAATGTAAATGTAAACATATTAGGACAAGCACATTCATATAAATTTGCAGCAGACTGTGGGACATAGGCAATTACAGTTATATAGATAACTTTATAGACAGTTAAAAAGCAACTTGCAACTTGAAAGAGGCCACTACTGATTGCTTTTATAGAAAATGATGTGCATATAAGAGAATATACAATTCATATTGTATTCTTACTTATTTGGATCATTTTGTCTGGCTAATCTATATATATAGAGAGAAAAACATATAGAGAGTTTTGTAATATCACCCTGTTTAAATGTGTAGTCATAAGCAGATACTATAATAATTTCATTGGAAAGTTTACCAAGAAACATCAGAAGTGTGGTCTTGATGAAGGCCATCATCACCAAGCCAATGAAAACGGACAACATCCCAATGAAGATGATGGGTTTTTCAGAGAGGCAGCGTGACAGCACGTACACACCAACAAAGCTAGCGGCGAAAACAGCTGTGGATAGAGCTGAGCCATAGCCAATGAGAATCTCGTTCCAGCACAGTGGTTTATTCAGCTCGTACAGCGTGACCAAATTCATGCCTCCAAAGTACGCAAAGCTGAATGAGCAGAAGATGACAATCAAGAGTGCAAGCAGGCAGTTCCTTCTCCTGCTTCCTATGGTAAAGAGGCTGTAGATCCCAAGTGTAAGCCTCCTGAATATATGAGTGTTGGTTTCAGCATATGCTGCACTGTCAATCACCCTGCTCTCCTCCAGAACAAAGATAGCATATACCAGATTTAGTAGATGGAACATGGCAGCAGTGAAAAAGGGCCAGTTAAATCCTGCAGCATGTAAAAAGTAGCCAGTGGAGATTAACGCCATGCCAGAGAGAAGCCCGAGCATCATGTCCAGCCCAGCCATGCGGAGCATCTTCTGCTTTCCATCCTCGAATAAGTCAGCCACATAGGAGAAGCAGCCACCAAGAATAGTGCCTACACCCCCAAAGAGGGAGTTGAGTATGGATGCTGCAATTAGGAGGTAGAGATTAAGCTCAAAAATGGACACTGCTAAGAAGCACAAGCAGTAGACCAGAGAGCCTATGAGTGGGAGAATGATGGTGATTTTACGTCCACGCTGGTCACTATAAGCCACCAAGACAAGGGTCACCAGGAGACTGGGGATCATGGAGAAAAGTTCTGAGTACATGAAGAACTGCGAGGCGGCTTTTTGCACTTCCTGAGAAAATACAAAAAGTACAGAAACTGAAAAAACAAACAAATAATCATAAAGAAAAAACAAATCAAGCTAGGGGACACAGAAAGCAATGCTGCTTCAGAAGGACCCCAAATGTGCACTTTACAGTGCATGAGACAAATGGAAAGTTGAAAGAGGAAGCAGATTGCAGAAGTTACTAATAATACAAATAATTCTGGCATAAATATACAAGCTGAAAATGTCAAATAAAGCTGGCAGCATCGCCCTCTACTTAGCATACAGTTATTTTAGAAGAAAATTTCCATGTGAATGACTTTTTTAAATACCATTTTATCTTCTTTGGAGTTCAAGATATATTTTGTAATATTTAAAGTTGATTTTTGTAGTTCGTTTTGTAGTTTGTTTTCATTTTTACTTTAGTTCCTACATTACACACAATGATGTTTGACTGTCTGACAGTGGCACCTGAGATCTTATTCAACAGTTCCTAAAGATAGTGATACAGCAGACCTTTGTCTTTATCTGTTTATAGACTCATCAAACAAATAAGGTTCCAATGCTTTGACTCTCATGAATATCACTGTCAAATTCATCCTGCATGTAATCTTGCAGATCACTAATTAACAGAGTCTCTGCCATAACTCCATATAACGGCATACATTTTTTAGGTACCTACAGCAAAGTTTGGATGTAACCGTTGCATTTGGGTTATCAATATCAATGGATTTTTCTGCTATAAAGCACAAATATATCTGCACCTATTGATGTCCCTGGGTCATGCCAGTGGGACAACTTCTTACAAGAATAACAAGAAAATAACATCAAGCAACACTTTAACACACAGCACATCTCAAACATAACAATCTAAACATATTTTTCAAGGAGGACATTTCCTTTAAGTAAAAAGGGATCAGATGTAAAGGCTCACTTCATAATGGCTGGAATGGTTGCTGCACTGAGATGAATTGTCTGTAACAGGGTAGGAGGTGTTGGTGATCTGCTGCCACAGACGGCGGTACACATACTGCTGCACCAGAGGATACACCATAAAACTTGCAAAGGCGTACACAGCCACCACCGGCTCCACCAAGTACAAACCCTTCATTCCTCCAAGTCACTGTGGATAGAAGGCAAAAAGAGCAAGAAGTCCAACACGTTAAGATTAAATGTCACAAAATTACAGTCTAATGTCTAATGTCACAAAATTACAGTCAAACCCAGTGAGCTCTTAATCATACATTACATACATAATAATTCATTACATCTTAATCATTTAATCGTTATCAACCTGTTTTTTCTCCACACTTCCACTTCCAAAGCACACGAGCCGACCTCAGAGTCTGATGAAGTAAACTGTCGATATCGCACATCTGTGATAATAATAAAAAAAAAACCTAAATGCTTCTTAAATTATACAGCCGTGTGTGTGCGCCGATACGAACTGTTCCTGTTTACGGATGATCCTGGTATCCGATTGGACAATTCTACTGTGACCGCCCACTGTGTGGCTTCATGTTGAACTAATCAAATGAAGGCATTAATGTTTGCTTTCGTTTTGCATACATCAAAATGTTAAAAACGGTCGGTTTTCAGTCACCAGTATAATTATCTAACCGAGTCTTATATGAGCTGCATGATATGAGCATCAATGGAGCCCAAATTAAAAATATCAATATTAAATAAATTACTCCTAATTAGACTAAATTACTCTTACTATTATGTATTTGTATTCTGTACTGTGCTAATTTTGCAACCAAATAAGTTTGATATTAACATTAATTTGATATCCACCAGCTGGCTGTCTGTCAGCCTAATGGGCGGGGAAACCTGTCTGTAAGCCAAATGGGCGGGGCCACATGTCTGTCAGATAAATGTGCGGGGCCCACCTGTCAGTCAGCCTATGGTGCGGGGCCACCTGTCTGTCAGCCTAATTGGGTGGAGCCACCTGTCTGTCAGCCTATGGGGCGGGGCCACCTGATTGTCAGCCTATCACTGTGCGAGAAGCATTCGGTACATTGTATTTAATTTTTGCCAATAAACTAATGAATTCTTTTATTCCTTTAATCTAACAGAAAATACCGTCATTCAACTGTCATTCATCGTGTTTCTCCCCCAAAAAACTTTAGAGTACTGACTAAACAGAGGTCTAAGATTGGATTCAGGTTGTACTTATACCATTTTTGAATGATGTTGCTAAGCATGTCACTGACTGGCAGATTTCTTGTTATAATAATAATAATAATAATAATAATAATAATAATAATAATAATAATAATAATAATAATAATAATATATTGTTATAATAATAATAATAATCAATTATTATTATAACATATAGTAATATTAATATATAGCATACTAATCATTTCTTACTGTATTTTTTTGTTTTTGTTAATGATTGAATATTTCTTGTCAAATCAAAGATATATACGCATTGTTTCTTTTGGCTTATGTACTTTTGCTTATTCCTTTATTTAAACTGCTATCATGTTAAATATATTTCATCATCGTCATGTCATTATGAATGGTCTGGTTTTCAGGGACGCTGCTCTGCTGCAACCCAGTGCACAGTGATGTTACTGCTGGAGGCTCTCGACAGCTGAAACCTTCAGGTTTAGTGTTTACATTTTCTAATGAAATTAGTTATTAATTATTTATAATTATGTGTATATATGTAACTATATACACATAATTATAAATATGTGTGTATATATGCGAATATGTCTAGTCATACAGCAAATGTGAATAAAGCCTACTATAACATTTGCACTAAAGTGATAGCATTTTCCACAGCTGCCTGTACACTTGCCATGCAGCCATCTGTCTATTTGCAGATTCAAAACGACTTGAGATGGAGACAGATATGAACAATTGGCCCAGTCTTGGATCACTAATGGAAATAACAATAGAGCTCAAGTGCTGGAGGCTGTCAATTCTTGATCAGAAGTTTGGGATTAAATCCCTGCCAAGCTGCCACTGTTGGGCTCTTCATCAAGGCCCTTAACCCTCTCTACCCCAGGGGTGCTGTATCATGGCTAACTCTGAGCTCAGACCCCAACTTCCAGAGCTGGGATATGTGAAGAAAATAATTTAATTGTGCTGTAATGTATATGTGACAAAAACAAAGCCTTATGATATACATATTTTATATAATAAATATAAAACACATTTTGATACAAATTTTGATAAATACAATTTATTGTTAAGAATAAGAGTGAAAAATAGGAATAAAACCCTGTTTGCAATTATTTATCAAATTGATGATCTATCTATTTCTTTAAACATTAAAGATTATTTGTTTGTTGATTTGTGTCCATCTTTGGCAAGCTTTGATGTAAGAAAGAGGGAAAAGGCTAAAATTGATTCAAAATACATAATATTATTATCAATAATAATAATAATAATTATTATTATTATTACTAATGTTATTAGTATAATAATAATAATAATAATAATAATAATAATAATAATAATAATAATAATAATAATAAGCCTATTATAAACAATACAACAAATTTTGCATGTTAAAATCATAGTTTAACACATTATTTGCATTGAGTCTGAAGTATGAATATGAATGTACATATTTACATTTACAGCATTTGGCAGATATGCTAATATTACAAATATGCTAATACAACATATTGTGTGTTTCAAGGATTTTGCTGTAATAACGTTGCTGTTTGACAAAAACTCGACAACTGTATTATTATTATTATTATTATTATTATTATTATTATTATTATTATTATTACACACAAACCCAGTAGGTTACTAAAGAATACCATCGATAGCCTGCTGTGAGCGGAAATGACGCCATTTTAGAAGCTTTAAAAAAGTGGGAGGGGTTTATTTAGTCAGATACCCCAGACCACTGAGGTCGAGAATTCCGGGTCTTTTCACTGAGTCGTATCTTTTGAGTCGACTCTTTCGGCTCAGATAGGTTCAAAGCCATTTTGTTCAAACCGGTTCACCAATGATTGTAATTCTTGCCAAAATTCTTTCATTAATTATTCTTACTATACCTTTTAATTAACAATCTAAATTTCACTGGGTCGTATAAAAGCTGTTTAAATGATAATTAATATCCCTGCAAACATCCCTTTGTTGATAATCACCTTCACATTCAAAACAATCAACTGCATACATAAAGAAATAAGCACAGGCCGTGACTTTTACACTGCAGTGTTAAAGCATTGTCCATGTCCAAAAAAAACCCAATAAAAACAAAAACACACCAGGTGGCTCATGTATGTGAGTCGGCTCTCAATCCGAACCGATTCAAAGTGCCGACTCCTTTACAAACGACACCTCGTTAGTTGTCACTAAACCGGACACGATTTTGAACCGGGTGGTGACACAACACTGACAGGTAGAAGCTGATCGTTACCTAATTTTGTTTTAAATGCATGAACTGTGAATGGTGAGAATTGTGTTATGATTTGTGTCAGTGTGGAGAATCTGAGCTGACGTTTTGATAAAAGCCCTGATCTATCGGTGTAAACCTTGTATTCGAGCTGGTGGTTGATGTTCATCTGAAGGATTCAGCGGTGCGTTTTCAGCACAGAATGGCCTTATTATTCTCAGCTTTCTACATCTGCTGAAGGATTTCCGTTTAATGTTAGCTAGTTTTAAATTAGCCGATTTACCTCGATAGTCTGATTCGTTTGTTTCTAAATAATCTCTTGTTCAAAATAATCTCTGCCCCCCCCCCTTTAAACGGCTAAGAAAAATAATGACAACAGAAAGCTACCAACGTTTAGGATGCAATGTCAGTCAATTTATAAGAACATCCAAGACCTTGCACACAGCTAAGTGTCTATGCTAAGCTAATCCCACTTCCTAGCCCGTACAGCTAGCCAATAGATTAGCCCGCTAGCTATGTTTAAGGCATTCGCTCTTCTCCGCTACACTCTTGCTTGCTTACTGCAAATAAAGGTCCGAATTTCATTTACGCTTTATTAGAGTTTCACACTCTTGACTGACACCGTTTCTTGTTTAATTTGAGCCTTTAGCAGCTTAGCTTGCAGGAGAAAGCAAGCAGTCATGTTTCTGAAGACGAGCAGTGTTTTAACTCGTGTTGTAATCATTAATCATGCTGTAGATCACAGCACAGACGACACGGAATATTAATGGCGATCATTTTTTGGGTGTTGACGTGATGAGAGAAAGTTCAAACGGTTTTTACAGTAGTAATCTGATGACCGTGTGATAAACAGCTCGTAAGCAAAATGTTCCTTATATCTGGATGCTGAAAATGAAAGCTGTGTGTTTTTGCACCTGCTGAGTCCCAGTCTGTAGAGCTGCAGTAGGAATCAGGCCCAGTAAAGGGATACTGGGTTAGTTTCAGCTTAACTACTAGTACAATGTAATGTGAGTTTAACAGTTAAGTTAATGGAAATTTAAAGCTTCATTAAATCTATCTTTAAACATTCATTATGATCATTTTGAGGTGTAACATACACAGTAAAGTTACTAAATATAAATCCATTCAAGTGGCAAGGAAACAAGGAAAGGTTTAAGTTTAATACACTTATTTTCTCAGTGGAATTATGTACAGAAAGAAGAACCATAACATAATACTTCCTATAGTTCAGTATTATGTAAAACAAACAACCATTTTCTTTTATAGTTTCTCACAATTATATTAGAAGAAATGTGTTTCAGTTCAAGGTCATACTTTCTGGGCTTTTTATTGTTGTTTTATTTGTTTGTTTTTTAATAGTGCGGTCATTAAAATAATCCTTCAATGTGCTTAGCTCTTGGATTTCTTATATATACTTTCTTTATATCTCTGAGTATGAAACAGTCTGAATTTGGTCTGATTTTGCTGAAAGAAAAATCTGTCAGCTGTTTTGAGGGTTCTCCCATCGTAAACAATCCCTCTTCCTGTAGATTGGTAAATTTAAAATTATTATTATTATATTACATTATTATTGAAACCTTTCCAGGCATCAGTGGTATTCTTTCCTTTCTTGTTATTGGTTTAATTAATAACTATTTGTATGTTTAAAACAATTTGGTGAGGACTAAGTAGCAATATAACAGTTCTTCACATGGGGTAAAGAGTCTTTTGGTTTTCTGAATAAGTCACTGTATTGATCATGTTCTTGCATGTCAAAATATTTGGTGTGATGAGTTAAGGATTTTGTTTAAAGTTTGGGTGAAGAATGGCTGCATTTGAAATGATGTCAGCCATTATTTTTGATAAGATCTTATGTATTCCATCTCACATGTCACTGTCTCCGATGAACAGGTTTGAATCCAGTTGTGTCAACCATCAGCAATGGCCTTCAGTAAAGGATATCGCGTTTATCACAAGCTGGACCCGCCACCTTACAGCGTGATTGTAGAAACAAGAAGTCGTGAAGAATGCTTGATGTTCGAGTCTGGAGCTGTGGCTGTACTGTGTAAGAGAATGTTTAAGCACAGAACTGTATGCTGCTGTTGGTGATACGTTTTTTAGAAATAAGTTTGCTTCATGATATTCTAATTCCTGAATTACAATCAGATATGCATTGAAAGCATTTCAAATAGAAATCCCCGGATGAGTAATGTTAACAGTAATGTTGAGGCAGTTGTAATATCAAACATTTCGCTCTGTGTTAGTCACTTAAGGCTTCCTGGGATTTGTAATTTTCTGTTGTTCATTTGCAGCGGCTGCAGAGAAGGAAGCTGTCAAGAACTCCTACACCAAGATGCTGGATGCTTATGGGATTCTTGGGGTTCTTCGCCTTAATCTCGGTGAGTGAGGAGAGCCTCCTGGATTCATTAAACTTTTTTTGGGGGGGTTGAATTAAAGTGGTCAATTTTTATGTTCAGACAGTGGTAATATTTTATGAAGATATTCTTAATCTCCTTCATTACGAGGACACCAGTATATCAGTGTGCTTCATGGGATTTTAAGATGTCTATTATCCATACCAAATTTTCCAATTGGAATATTACTTTGCTGCATTTATTACACTTTATTATTATAAATCAGATACACATAAAGGTGGTGTCAGTGGTCCATTTTTTTTGCTTCATATTGCCAAAAAAATTGTTTCTTTGTGTGTGTGTGTGTGTGTGTGTGTGTGTGTGTGTGTGTGTGTGTGTGTGTGTGTGTGTGTGTTTGTATAATATAATTAGGAGACTCCATGCTGCACAGTCTGGTGTTAGTAACTGGATGCAGTTCTGTGGGGAAAGTGCAGGATTCAGAAGTGTTCAGGGTCACAGCCACAGATTTCATCTCCCTAAAGAACGATCCTTCAGATGAGGACAAGATTGCAGAGGTGCGAAAGATTTTAAACTCTGGCAACTTTTATTTTGCCTGGTCATCCACTGGAGTGAGTATGGACCTGAGTCTGAATGCACACCGCAGGATTCGAGAAGACACTTCAGACAATCGCTTCTTCTGGTGAGTTCACCAGCTTTCAGAGCTGGATATAAAGCTTTGCTTAAAGTATAGCTGTAGTAGGAATCGCCCCATGCATGGGCTTGAATAGTACAGGAAATGCTGTCACAATATTGAAATGATTACCTGGGTGTGGTTTGTATTTGCATGTTCTAGATTACTTGGCAGTAGCAGTTTCCACCCCTCCTTTGCAGATAAAGTCCAGTGTCTCTTTTGAATGTGTCAACCACTAGTTTTACTCAGAACGAACCATTTAGAAATAATGATGATATTTTGCTTTTCATGCCCTATCTTGCCCACATACTTATCCTCAGTTTGCACAGCCTGCACACATAGTTCCCTATAATTCTTTTCCCTTTTTTTTTATTTTTTAAAAACACTAATCTAAAGTGAACTTGCTGACATCAGAACATCACTTCCTGCCTCTCAGACCACTGCATGAGAGAATTGAAAGTCAAATACACAGCATTAATCACAGTCCTGTTTACTAACTTAATCTTAGTGATTCATTGAACCTTTTCTTCAAATCAGAAGATATATTCCTTAAAACCTTGAATCTTTTTTTAATTAATTGATTATAGCAAAAGCAACAGAATTGGCCTTTTGGGCTGAATTGGATATTTATGTGTATAAGTCGTTGACAATTTTTGTTGGACTGAATCAGGAATCAATCCCTGCATCTGCACCTAAAGCATTATGGAGTGAACTGTGATGACTGGCTGTTGAGGCTGATGTGTGGTGGAGTGGAGATCCGCACCATCTACGCTGGCCACAAGCAGGCCAAAGCCTGTGTCATCTCTCGCCTCAGCTCTGAGAGAGCAGGCACACGTTTCAATGTGCGCGGCACCAACGATGATGGCCAGGTGGCCAACTTTGTGGAAACCGAGCAGGTGGGTTGTTTTGATTTTGTAGTGGATTTTTATTATTCTTATTATAAATCCAGTCATTAGTGCATTAGTGTTAGTCTGTATATTCATTTATAATTCTGTATGTTCTGCAAACAGGTGATTTTCCTCGATGATACAGTCTCTTCTTTCATTCAAATCCGTGGATCTGTACCCTTGTTCTGGGAGCAGCCAGGCATACAGGTAAGTGCATGGGCAAGTTACATGGCTCTAGTTCGGTGTCATGTTCCACTAGAAATGGCATTTCAAGGTAATCATCTACTGCTGAATGTATTCAGTAAAGGTCACTGAGTCGGCACACCTACAATAGCAGCTGCTGACCATCTTATTCATGTTGTTGGAATAATTCTGTCCAGGGAATTTTGTCACATCTGAATCAAAGCCGCCATTCAGGCACAATCAAGATGGACACAAAACACAAACTGGTATTTGCAAGGCTCAGTTCCGCATCCGATTTGGTGTATGGTCTTTTTTAAGATGTCACTTTGTGCAATGTCAGTGGTTTTAATACAATGCTCCTTATAATTAGACCCAACATTCGTGGGAAAGCATTCAGATAGGGCTAAATTTACTAGACATCCTATCTTAAAATGTTACACAACACAAAGCAGCTCACAAAATGCATTCTCACTGACATTGAACAGAGGTCAGGCTTTACATGTGTCATTTCAGTAGGGATTTGGGGAAGGCATCTTTTTCTTCTGCTTCTCTTTTGCTTCATGCTGACTTCATGGTTTAAAATAGCAAGCGTATAGAAGATAGGTGCTTCTGATGTGTTTTTCAAAGTATCAGAAAGTAACCTGAGATGCTTTGAATGAGGCTGATAAGATGGGTGTTAAATATTTATGGCACAAAGAAGACAAGTTTACAAGTAGGTTGGAGTCCTGGTATTGTCTTGTGAAATGACAATGGTAAATTAACACCCAGTCCATACCAGTCCCTGTATTCACCGAACACAGAGCACACTTGGTAATAGTAGTCCTGTTTGATGGTCTCACCGTAATATAATATTACTGTAATATTATTGTAATATACAACCATGTACAGAATTATTGGCACCTTTCATGAAAATGAGTTCTCAGATTTAACATATGGCAATGTGGTACAAATTGGTTTTAATCTAATTAGCATTGTTGTTTTGGGTTTTTTTTTCTTTGAATATTTTCATGTAATCCTTGTCATGTAATGTCAGATTTCTGACATTCATGCTGAACATTTTGCCTTTATGTAATCCTCCTAGGTCTTCAGCTATATTTAAATGCTTATTTATTTATATCCAGTACCTGCACTGAAAGAATTTAAGGATTGAGCGAACGTTCATCCTGATGATTATGCACTATGTATATATGTATATAGGGCTTAATCATCAGGATTTCTTTTTGCTTTTCAGAGGATGAACATTTTTAACCATTTTTTAAATAATCTAGAGAAGGGCTAAGAATTTAGCTACTTATGTTTTTAAGGTGGAAAAATAAAGTTTCATATATATATATACAGTATATATAGCTTTTGTTGTTTCTCCAACAGTTTGAATGAAACGTTGTGTGTACATTTCTTTTTGACCATTCTCTTGAAGGCTGCCAATAATTCCAAAGTTGATAGTGATCTCTCTAAAGTTAAATAACAATTATATATTGTGTTGATCAGTGCTTATATCAGGAGAACATGTTGGTCCTGAATGTATTTTCTGTGTTGAGAGTTTGGTGTTCAGGGTTTTTTAGAGAATGTGTTATTAAAGTAGCATTAAGTTGTTTACAGTGGCAGAGAGGAACTAGTGAGGACAGTGTGCAGTGGGATGTGTCATAATCATAGTCTCACATACACACACACACACACACAGTACGTTCCTCCTCCGCAGTAAGGACTCACAGAGTATTCTTTCTGTTGTATATTTGTCAGCTATTCATGCTATTGTTAGATACTTATCTCAAACATTTTGCATGCAGCAACTGCATGTATCTTTAATAGTCAAATCTAATTCACAGAGTCTATCACTGTTTATTCCATGGACATTGTTTAAATCTGTTTTTCTTTTTTAATTTGCATAATTTTTTTTTAAAGCTCAGGAGCATAAAAGGAGCATAAATAATGACTTATTTTTTCTGAACCGTTTTGCTAAAATGTAGGTTTTTTAATCTAAGAAAAAAAGTGAGTAATTGGCAGACAAAAGATGATTGGCTGCTGAGAAGAAGTCGGCAACGCTAAGCGCTCTGAGTCTGACATTGTATCTGTAATCCTGCAGTGTTTACAGTGATGTTGTTGTGTTGTTACGCAGTTAGATGTGTGGCTTTTCACCGGTCAGAGTATCCGTAACGGGGGTGGTGGTGCAGAAGATTCTCAGATAGCTTTTGCCATGTAAGCAATTATGACTGCTTTGGATGTAAGGAAAACAGTCATTAGAAGCAGGGAACTGTTTTTAAAAGAATTAAATTAATGCAGTTTTGTTTTGGGTGTGCGATCATTGATTCACTGATGCTGTTTGGGAAGAGAAGTAAATGAAGGCTTGTAATGTGTAGGTGGTGTCCATTGTCATATGTGCTTTGTCTCTTTTGGTATTTCAAGGCTGACATATCGCAAGCTGGTGAAATGGTAAATGCTTGTCTTTCACTTTGTGTGGAAAAATTTCCACACAGGCAAATAAAGTCAGCCAATGCAAGCTTTGTATAGCTTTTGGAACGACGTTCTTTTGTTTCTGTTGTTCTTCTCTTTGTGTACTGTCTTTTTTTTATCTTCCTTATCGATATATTTTGTGTGATATTAATCTTTATCTATTTCGTCCGATCTAAAGGTCGGTTCCCACCGTGTCAAGCTGTCTCGCGGATTTGAGGCCAACGCCCCGGCTTTTGAGAGGTAATTAACACACTGCTCCCTGCTGGAACACTGCAGCACAGTCCCGCAATGACATCACTGTGGTGTCGATGTCAAATGAAGGAAAACATCTTGAATCTTGCCCCAATAAGGAGAATACTTTGTGTTTAATAATAATAATAATAATAATAATAATAATTATTATTAACTGTTAAGTGAATATTTATTTTATTTCAGCAATGTAGATCTAATCTAAAGAGAAAAGGCCAAAATCTATATTACTTAGGCACATCACATATTATACTGATCAGTCGTAACATTAAAACTACCAGCCTAATATTATGTAGGTTGCCGTACTTAGGCCATCCTTAAAAATATTCTTGTTTGCCGTAACCTGACCGACCCTGTCAATTTAGGGCCGACTCAATTTTTTTTTTTTTTTTTTTACGTTAAGTCCGACCGACTTGCCGGTTGTGAATTTGCGTTAAGACCGACCAATTTTTTTTATTCTTCAAACAACTAATACAAAAGCAATAAAATAATATTAATTATATTTTAGTAAGTATTGTAAATATATAAATTGCCTAGGCCTACATACAAACGAAGGCTACGTTCTTTCTTTTAAATAAAAACCCGTGACGTCATCTATGTTTACCGGATGTCCCACTATTGCCTGTGCGTTCGCTTCGTCTCATACTCTCATTCACCGTCAGAGTCAACGGTTCGCGCTTGGTAATGATGGCTGCGGCTGCAGTAAACAAAATGTTCGCGGTCACCGTTCAAAGTCACACGGGTTCGGGCACCATAATACATCTAAAAAATTAATTAAAACAGCTCGACGCCGCTTTAACTTGTCGGTTGCAAACGAGGTTTGCAATGATGCGCTCGAAGGCACGGGTTGAAGACCCAGTCAGTGACGTCACGATATGCTATTTGTTTAAATTCATACCCATGTAATCACCATCACCAAAATTGTATTTTTTTTCCATTGAAACTTGAAAAAAATATATAGACCTACCTACCTTTTTTAATTATTTACTTTTACTGTTACTGCAAACCAAAATATTTTTAAGGATGGCCATATTAAACCTGAGCAGCTATGACCCTGTCGATGGGTTAACTGGTTGTTGTTGATTGGACCACATTTGGTAGCTGCCAACCAGTGCATACTGGGCTACACTCCACAAGTCCTGTTGTTTTGGATGCTCTGACCCAGTCATGTAGCAGTCACATTTTGTCCCTAGTCGGAGTCACTCAGATTCTTACACTTGCCCATTTTTTCTGTTTCCAGCACATCAACTTCGAGAACTGACAATTTCAGCCATATAATCGTCAGTGGTTTTAAGCTTAAGACTGATTAAAATCTTTTTTAAGTACCGTAACAAGTTCTATAAATATGTATGTTTTTTATTTCGTTATTCTCTATGATTTTGTTTGCTCTCTAGTGATGAGTGATTAAATTGTAATAAAACATAAGAATCTTAAGCGGTAGTGGTAGAAGATGGATGGATGGATGGATGGATGGATGGATGGATGGATCTCCATGTGTTGAAACGCTGTAGCCATAGCCAGGAGACGAGTCTATAATTTTCTCCCTTTAAGACCTTAGAGTTTATGCCTGTAGTATAGAATCAAAGGGCTAATCAGCTTTGTTTAACAGAATGTCATTTATTCACTAGACCCTACAGTATGCTTTTTTCACTGTGCACAGGCCATCCTAAAGAAGGAACAGTTTGTCCAGTTTGCCTTCTGCTTTCACATACAAAGCTTGACTCGTTTCTCAAATCCTCCAAGTGCTGAACTAGACAGACTTGAAATGAAACACAGAACATTTATTTTCTTTACTTATCCTTCTGTACTACTCTGGAATATCACTGAAGCACTGTTGCTAATAGCAAACTAGGCACAACTCTACTGCCATTCAGTTCCCAGTGAATTTCTTTCTTTGTATATCCCAACTTTGGAGGTCGGCCATGTTGTAGCACCTCAGCAGCAGAAAGAGATAAGGGCCATGCTCATGGCCAAAGCTTGGAAACACTGGGGCTTGAACTCCTTCAATGAACAATCTTCTAATCAAAGCCCACGACCTTAACCATTTTTCTTTTTTAATTTTTTTTTTTTTAACAGCTCTTTTTTTTTTTTTTGTAGAATAATGCATTTGTCATTCTTACATCATATACGTATATTCCTACATCCTACACAGATTGTACATTTGTCTCTATATGCTCTACTTGTGTTATATGTACATAGTTATACATGCTGTGGATATAAACGTTCATTGTTCTTTTCATGTCGTGTTTGCAGGCACTTTACAGCGCTGTGGAGGCTCTATGGAAAGCAGATGATCATTAACCTGCTGGGGATGAAAGAGGGGGAGCACATGCTCAGTAAAGCATTCCAGGTTAGTTATTGTTTTTCCTGAAGTACTCTCCTGATATTGTAAATAATCCGTAGTCAATTTGTTCTTTACATAAATCCAGATGGAGAATTGCCTAATTATCTTAGTATAATTAGTATATCAGTTTAGATATTTACTTGTAATCTACTGTATGATATATTTGTAGTTGAGCTTCTGCATTCTTTTCGTGTGCATATTGCTGTGTTTCGACCCTTATTCGTGTACATCTTGGATCACACATGACCATTTGGGTCCATACAGAGTCACCTGAAAGCCTCGGAGCATGCAAGCTCTGTGAAGATGATCAACTTTGACTACCACCAAATGGTGAAAGGAGGAAAGACAGAGAAACTATTGACTGTGCTGAAACCACAGATAAGCAAGTTCCTGGATGACTGTGGCTTCTTTTGTTACTCTGCGGAGTCTGGGATTGAAAAGTAGGTATAAATGCTCTAGTTTAAAGGGTTTTCACATGTTTTTAATCCACTTTTAGCCAAAACCATCCTGAATTATTATTATTGTGTTTTTTTGGAGACTCTTTGGTATTACAATTTTCCAAGTTTATTTTTAGCTGTGCAAAATGTATTTATTTATTTATTTTGTCCCTTTTCTATCAAGATGTCAGACTGGGACTCTTCGAGTCAACTGTTTGGACTGCCTGGACAGGACAAATAGTGTCCAAGCCTTCTTTTCACTTGAGGTTTTTAATATTATTTACTGACCAATACTCACTAAGCCATCACTTCTTGCTTTAAATTATGCATAATCTCATTTATTGCTTAACTGTGATGTGGAAATGTCAGAGCTGTGAACTCACTAGTTAGTCTCAATATGCATATTACATACATTTTTCCCATCATTTCCCCAGATGTTGCCCATGCAGCTGGAGGCCATGGGTCTTACAGAGAAGCCCCAGCTGGTGGCACGTTTTCAGGAGGTCTTTCGCACCATGTGGTCAGTCAACGGAGACTCGATCAGCAAGATCTACGCTGGCACAGGTGCTCTAGATGGCAAGGCTAAGGTATACACCTTTAGATTCATAACCTTTTGCTCACATTCACTGGACACACCAGTAGGGTCTTTACTAAAAAGGCCCTGATAGAAGCTCCAATCATTTGTCTTCTTTTACACCACTGTGGACCTTTTGTCTGTCTCTTAACTCGTATGTGTGCTATTGTCCTCTGCTTTCCTCTGGAAACTTATCTACCTGACTGGTAAGTTTATGAGCCAGCCATGTGGCCCATTCATCTTTCTACTGTGTCCTTGTGTCCGAATCTTTGTGTATCTAGTGTGTTGTTCACAGTGAATGTTACCTTACCACTTCTGTAAGTGTCCATAAAAGTCTTTCTAAACTGCTGGAAGAAGTATTTACTATGGCATGCTGAAGTTGCGATAGAAAAGGGTGATGTTTTATAAAAAATAATATTTTTAACGAAGAGAAGAGTATTTTTTTTTTAAGTTAAACACACAAAGAACATTAATTCATTCCATTGTGTAGTGGATTTTTTTTTATTATTATTATTTATGAGTTTATTATGAAGATTTCAACCAATCACCATTTCATTCAATCCAATTTCATCCAATCACCAATTCAGTTACGGTAAATGATAACGTTGTTAATAGCAGTGCAGAGATAGTATTTGTTGTTTCATTTAAATGTGCATAACCACAATTTTCATGCATGTCAGTACTTTGAGGATTTCTCTTTTTTTTTTTGATTGTTGCTGCCATAATTGCTTGATTTCTACTTGATTTGTCAAACTTGCAAATACAGGGTTCATTTAAACTACCACCAGTAAAGACACACGTGTGATCACTTTCTATGATAGAAACACAGAAACATGACTGCAGTGTTAAAAACTGACATCAAGAGTAATTATTTCTGCATCTTTAGGTTTACTCCAAATCTATACATTTATGATTAGTATGCCTGTATGGTAATGTTAATAAAATATTTATAACTATTTCCCCAGACTCTTTATATAGAGTTAATATTAATAGTATTTCCCTCGATTTTGTGTAGAGATAAGAAAAGCTAGACAGAGACAGATAACTCAGTTAATCCTATGTGCTCTATGTACTGCTTTAACGTTCTGCCATCATAATATTTTACACAGATTAATGTGCCTAAATGAGGTCTTAAAGTGAGCCGGGTGCTTATCATGGATTTTTTCCTTTGTGTTTGTCTTTGCGGTGTTGTGCAGACGGGAAAGCTGAAAGACGGAGCTCGCTCAGTCACCAGGACCATCCAGAACAACTTCTTCGACAGTTCCAAGCAAGAAGCTATAGATGTTCTGAGGCTGGGCAGTACTCTAAACAGTGACCTGGCTGATAAAGCTAGAGCTCTCCTCACCACCAGCAGCCTGTATGGTATGTAAATGGCATGTTAACAATGCAGTTGAGCAATTTTTTTTTCAGTAGGGCAACAAGATTTTCTCTGTAGAGCAATGCTCTTTTTTGACATGCAGCACCAAAACAACCAAAGATCTGAGTGACTGTGACTGTTGGTGACTAGGTGTGGGTGTGTCCAGTGACGTGACAAAGTTGATGAATGTTTAATTTTATGCAAAATTGTGCTACTAGCAATGGGAGTGAAGACCGCAGAGCTCATGTGATCTGTGGCAAACCACACACTCTGCTTCTCCTTCATCTCATATTCTCCAAGATATATATATATATATATATATATATATATATATATATATATATATATATATATATATATATATATATATATATAGTGAATTTTATATACAAATGCTTTTTCTCCAAAACATATTTTAGTTCCAAGAAATAAATGTTGTTACCATGGCAACCAGTAGTATACCTACTGAAGACCAACAATTATATACAGAAATAAAATCGCTGTTGTGTAAAATCGCTGTTGTGTACAGACATGTACAGTATAGCAGGCACTTCAAATAATCTACGACTAATAATAAAAAGAAAAATCATTATTAAGATGTATAAGGATTGATATGTTGAGGTTTCTAGAAGATGTTTATTTAACATTTGTTTAAAGAGTCTCAGATGTCAGTTTTCTCTTATGTCTTTCGGGTTTTTCAGTAACTTCACAGTTCTTTCAAGATGAAGAAACAATTACTATTAGTAACTATTGCATCTCTCATACCTTCCACAACATTAAATATTTAGAAGTTTTTCTTTATTTAACATCCAATTGTAATCATGTGCAAGTTGCTGTGGTTCAAGAGGAATAAAACATGTCAGGAAGTGGTGCTGAGGGAAAATAATCATCTTTGGGGTGGTATTACTTCAGACTGTGGCATTGTTTACTTACCTATTGCAACACGGCTTGTCTTGTTTATACTTTAAGTGATCTCGAGCTCAGGCTTAAGATATCAGTGTTGTAATGTAACGAAGTAAAAATACTTCGTTACTGTACTTAAGTAGAAATTTCACGTATCTGTTCTTTACTTCGCTATTTAAATTCATGTCAACTTTCACTTTTACTCCACTACATTTCCGAGATAAAATGTATACTTTTACTCCGTTATTTTTCCACTAAGCATCTTCGTTACTCGTTACTACAAAATAAAATTAGAAGAAATGTGTGCGACTGCAATAAGGGAGGTTAGGCGAATCACTGCTCCTAGATTGCATTACGCAGCTCCGCACGCTCTATTTCAGCGTAATGATACCAAAAGGAGGTGGAAGCACAACTGAAACTGCCATGGAAGCATCTGCTGGAGGACCTCCCGTTATCGTAGTTATTGTGGCCAACCAGTCAGACACCAAGAAAGAGTCACATCATACACATGACCATCACTTTTTTCCCCCTGCCATTTTGAGAGCGAACTTGACACAAATTGTTTACTTTGAGATATTTTCATCCCACTCACATGCGTGCTTGACGAAAATACCATATTGAACTCAAGTGACATGCAAATTAAAAAGACACAAATACAAACTTCGATATGAACGTAAGAGCCGCATGAAACCGGACAAAGAGCCACATGCGGCTCGGGAGACATGGGGTTGGCTACCCCTATCGTAGGCGACCACCCAGACGATAATAGTGAACAGGGTGAAGAAGATAACGTTATACACCCGTGGCCGTATTTGCAAGAAATGTTTCTGTACATTGGAATGAAAGATTCTTCCTACCGGATGAAGTGCCTCTTATGCCTACCGAAAATCACTGAAATTTTACTTTTTACTTTTACTACAAATACTTAAGGACATTAAATAGCAGAAAATGACTTTTGATACTTAAGTACAGTATATACCAGATACTTTAAGACTTTTACTTGAGTAATATTCTAAAAGGCAACTTTCACTTCTACCAAAGTCTTTTTCTAGTACGATACTTGTACTTTTACTCAAGTATTGCTTTCTAGTACTTTATACAACACTGTAAGATATTAATAACAATGACATGTTTGGGAATGTAGTGCCTCAAGTTGTCTTGCTAATCTTTCTCCTCAAGCTGCCCAAGGTGTGAGATTAGCACTGTGTTATCTGCCTTGCTGGCTAACTGCTAACTGTGCTGCTTGTGTCTCTGTTCTCTCTCTCTCTCTCTCTCTGTCTGTCTCTCTCTCTCTCTCTCTCTGTCTCTCTCTGTCTCCTCTTACCGCTTACATGGTTAGTCTCTGAGCCCATTTTACAATCAGGTACAGTATAACATTTTGCGTAGCTCTGTCATTAGTCATTTATTCCTCATTTTATGATTTTCATTGTTTTGTGTGTTTGTTTTAGCATTGGCGTGCTGGTTGCCTGCTTGCCTTATACTTTGCTCTGGATTTTTTTATTTTTATTTATTTATTTATTTTTTGGAAAAAAATCATCTTTTTAGTGCTGTTGTTTTGACAGTGTCTCATGATGCCTGTTACTGGATGTGTGCAAAATGTCTAAAGAAGTATAAATAAGCATTATCCTTAATGCAACATTAAAAATGACAGAGATTTGGGAATTACTGAATAGGTTATCTTTATTTTCAGAACTATAGTGTTCAGGCTTCTGTTCTCTTTCTCACTTTCCTAGATAGCCTCTTCAGCTTAAAAGCAACCTAGCTAAAATAATATTATATTTCTAATAAAATTAGACCAATAATATGAGAGAGAGAGCGCGAGGGAGACCATGATACTTTGAAGAATATCAGGGTCACTGTACTATTATAACAGAGACAATTCATAGATACTCAAACAGCTAGAGGTTCTGCACATATCTGTAAATATACACATCATATAAGACATTGTGAAGCATCATTCCACTTTGAGAAGCCATGTGAAAGTGTTCTCATATCCTCCACTGTTTTTACACTTAGACATATATGTTTAACAACCATATGTTCCCTATTTATTTCATGTAATTTCTCTCATGTTGGAGATGCAGTGACTACCATTTGCTGATCTTTTTGGCTTTTAGCATCTCCCAGAGTGTTGCTGGGCATGTGTCAGAACCACCAGAAATACACTCGGCCTAAAAAGATCCGTGTGTGTGTCGGGACATGGAACGTCAATGGGGGCAAACAGTTCCGTAGCATCGCGTTTCGGAATCAGACCCTCAACGACTGGCTGCTAGATGCACCAAAAAAAGCAGGCCACCCCGAATTTCAAGGTGAGCCACTACACTATAGACACTTTCTCAGCTTTTAATGACAATTTTGATGAATATCCAATAAACTGCGTATTGTGCTGAAATTCCTGAATGAGTGCTTTATATCTCAGACAGTAGATCCCCGCCTGCAGACATCTTTGCCATTGGCTTTGAGGAAATGGTGGAGCTGAATGCTGGCAACATTGTCAGCGCAAGGTACGAAAGCTACAGTCCCTTTATTTCTAAACCTAGCATTTATTTAAAAAATGTGGACCACTTATACATTTTTTAAATACCTCCAACAGCCATTACAATACATTAAGAAGACATTACTGCTCTTCCCAGACTTGCCCTGAGTGGCAAAAGGAAGAGAAAAAGAAAGAAAATGAGTTAAACGTTATCATTACAGCTCAAGAAAAATCTTTATGTTTATTTTCAAGAAAATAAACGTAAAATGTTCTAAACTTTTTTGCCTTTGTGCTGTTACATCCTCCATTTTCTTGCTTGTTCCATCAGCTGCTTCACCAAGACCAGTTTAAAGAGAGTGCAGAGACAGCATTACTTTTACTAAAACAGACATGAGAAATCACCACAATGTGTATCTTTATTAAAAAAAAATGTAAAAGAAAAAGGGTCTAGTAACCTTTATAAACTACTGGTAAAATATGATGACATTTTTGAGTGAAATATCACTAAATAGGATTCTCTTTCTTTAAAGCACCACCAATCAGAAGCTGTGGGCAGCAGAGTTGCAGAAGAGTATATCTCGGGATCATAAATACGTGCTCCTGGCCTCAGAGCAGCTGGTGGGAGTCTGTTTATTCATCTTCATTCGGCCCCAGCATGCTGCTTTTATCAGGTATACTCAACTGGTCTTCACTTGGATTCATAATTTTATTATAGACTGTAGAAGGTCATGTTGCCAGAGGTATTACAAAACTTGCCTATCCTGTTAATGGATACTGTGTACTAGAGGTCTTCTCGGGTTTAAAGAAATGTACCCGACCCGAAGTGACCTGAATCGCTTTTTACCCGAACCCGACATGCATAATTGTATTTTTTTTTTTTTTAAGAAAGACCCGACCCGAAACAAACCCGAAAAAATTAGACCCGAGTTCGACCCGACCCGTTGGCAATTTTTTTTTAACCCGACTGGACCCGAATGTTGCATAACTCTACACTAAAGTAACTGTTACAGAGTGGATTCAAAATTGATTGACAGGTCTGTTTCAATGAAAATTAGCTTACCGCCAGCCACACGTCGCCAGCCACATGTCGCAAGCGGTCTTGGCAAACAGAGGAGAGGTTGGAAAAGGACTCGAGTCGATGCACACACACGAGATACAGTAGTTTGTGTCTTCTCGGGTCCGTTCGGTAAAAACACATTCATTTTAAATTAATAAAATATTAATCAAATTATACATTCACTGGCTATTTCATCGTGTAAACCTACCACTTTATAGGTATGCAGTTGCCAACTGCAGCCTGTCCAATTCTATACACAGTTCTCTACCTTGTTTGTTACTGGAAAGGAATCATGACCACTGCTTATCAGATATTATATAAGTGGTTGTCCTTTCCTATTAAAGGATGTATAAAGGGAGTTAGCTCTGTGTTTAAACTGTTATAATAGCTATACTGTATAGCAGCTTAGTTGTACAAATGAGACAAAAGTATTTCACTCTGAATAAGTGTGTCTGTAAAGTTAAATATGATAAATGTTATAATACACAGGCTGCGATCAATAACTGTAAATTTACAAATTTCTCCTATACAAAGCCAGATATAAACCCAGTGGACCACCAGTGGGAGATTTTAGTCAAATAAAAGTGTCAGAATCCACTCTACACCACCATTAACATCAAAACACCTACTGAGGCGAATTTAGAATTTTCCAGTCTATGCCGAGGCACATTGACTAATGGCATGTTGTGGCCTAATACCTTACTAAACTTAATTTCACTCCATGTTGGTTTTAATTTGTCACCTGTCTACTGTATATCAACATTATATAGAGATATTTAAAGAGTTGCAAGTCTTTTTGGCTCTAGATTTATTTACTAGTCACCATCTTGGCATACTTTGTGCATTGTTGATGGTTAACACAGAAAATATAATGCAATTCTGTAACGAGAAAAATTCTTCTCATTTTTGAACAGAGATGTTGCGGTAGATACAGTCAAGACTGGAATGGGTGGTGCCACTGGGAACAAAGGGGGTGTGGCTATCCGCATGCTCTTCCACACTACCAGTATCTGCTTTGTGTGCTCGCATTTTGCTGCCGGCCAATCACAGGTCAAGGAGAGAAATGATGACTACAATGAGATCACTCGCAGGCTGTCATTCCCTATGGTAACTATTTATTTATTATTTATTTTTTTATTTTTTTCGCTTCAATGCAAGCAGACAAACAACAATTTAGATTAAAATAAATAAACCTTTACCACAATTTATTCAAAAGGGTTTTGTCATTGTGCACAGGGTCGTCTGCTTTACTCCCATGATTATGTTTTCTGGTGTGGGGACTTTAACTATCGCATCAACCTGCCAAATGAGGAGGTAAAAGAGCTGATCAGGCAGCAGAACTGGGATTCTCTCATTGCTGGGGACCAGCTTGTGGAACAGAAGAATGCAGGCAATGTAATAATGAATTCATCTATAAAAGTAGATTGTATGGTGCATTCTCAGTAAAGTGTACTGTTTATTAATATATTTGTTTCATTATATTTGTTTATAACTGTACAGAAAGATCAGTGTCCGTGTTTCCACCTTAGAGCTCCAGGGTCCCTGTCTCAATACTAGCTCAAGTTACTGTTTATATAGTGTTTTGCATGTTCCCATGTTTCCTCCAGGTTCTCTGATTTCCTCTGACCTTGCAACAATATGCTATAGTAGGTGAATTGGCTATGCTAACTTGGGCCTAGATGTAGTTAATTGTGTTTGTGTGTGTATTTCCACGGTACACCCAGGGTTACCAGGATAGGCTCCAAATCCGCTACAACCCAGAGCAGCTATCCGAAGAGAAATGTGTGAATGATAAAATGTTAGCTTTTAACTGTATGAGTAAAAAAAATAATTTATGAATCAAGTAGACTAAGATCTCTAAGGCAAATATTCCTCATTACAACAGGTATTCAAGGGCTTTATTGAAGGAAAGTTGGATTTTGCACCTACCTACAAATATGATCTTTTTTCTGATGACTATGACACGAGTGAGAAATGCCGTACACCTGCATGGACCGATCGGGTGCTCTGGAAGAGGAGAAAATGGAACTTTCATAAGATTGGTGGGATTGCTGTTTATATTTTATCTCCTTGTCCTTGTGTTTTTCAGTTTAAAGCAGGCTATACTCATGGCTATACTGTGTATTTGTGTGTGTGTGTGTGTGTACCTGTGCCTGTGTGTGTGTGTGTGTGTGTGTGTAGCTGAGGAGTTGGGGCTGAATGTAGTAGGAGCTCCAGTAGAAGAGGAAGACCTGCACATGTGGGCCCCTGGTGAACTAAAGTACTACAGCAGAGCTGAGCTCAAGACCTCAGACCACAGGTACAGCTAAATCCCTGGTGTTTATATATTAAACTATACAAGGCACACAATCCTTTATTTCAAAGATTGTAAAGGTTTTTTTTTAATATTTACTTTGATTTAAATGATACATCGGTGATTTTGCTTCTATTACTTCATAATATAATAAAATAATATAATAATATTCTCTTTTTTCACTGATTATTTACCACTTACCTAAACATCTATTAAAAGCATTTAGAAGCATTCGGTCCTCTTATGGATTTAAATAGGAAAAGAATAAATGACAGCAGGTATATTTAGAATATATCATGTACAGTATATTTATCCAGAAAAGATTTTTTTATATATAACCATTTCAAAGAGCTTTTTGGTAATAGTTTATATTGTGTCTGTCTCTTTCAGGCCCGTGGTGGCTCTCATTGATGTGGATGTTCTTGAAGTGGACCCAGAAGCACGGCATCAGGTGTACAAAGATGTGATCGCCCTGCAAGGTCCACCTGATGGCACTATACTAGTGTCTCTGTGCAGTTCAGGCCCTGATGATTACTTCGATGATGCTCTGATAGACGAGCTGCTGGACAAGTTTGCTAACTGTGGCGAAGTCATTCTGATCAGGTGAATGTTTTGTTGGGATTCTAGCTAATAATATGTTAATGGTGATCTATTTTTACTGCTACCTTTTTTAGGTTTGTTAATCAAATGAAATATTTTGACTTTTTAAAGTGCCGTTATTAAGCGTTATCATTTTTAAAGCCTTATGTTTTAATTGCAATTACTAAAACAGGTTTGTGGAGGAAAAGATGTGGGTGACATTTTTGGAAGGATACTCAGCCCTGGCTGCACTTCACTACAGTGCCTCCACTGTAAGTTACAGGATTTTAATTGTTAAGGATAAATAATTGTTCGGCTAAATCTACACTTAATTTCAATACTGTATACGTTTTAATTGCAACGACACACAATGTTTAATACATTAAAATACCAGGGGCTACCTAGCACTCAGAAATATACACAGAACCAAGCAAACTCCACAATCCTTAATTTGGTGCTTGGAATTTTGGAAAATTACCACAGGTATTCTACAGATTTGGAACGATATGTCATGTACAGCTATCATAGAAAGTAATTATGGATGTTTTACACTGGAAATCCTGTGCTTGCAATTTCAGCAATTCAGGTAGTTTTGTGCAAAAATAAAGTAAAATAAAATTTGCAGCCCAAATTTAGAAAAAGCCTCAGCAAAATCAAACAGTTACAAAATAATCTACTGGAAATCCTGAATGGACTAAGCACTGCATGATTTAGACAGGTTTTCCTACTGTAAGAACCATCAGGTCATTGCTGAACAATTAATATGGCATCAGATCATTCATTTGATTTGCCTCTGAAAATGATTTATGCTATTGTGGTGTTTATTCTTTATATTTAATGATCTGTCAGCATTGTAGATATTCAGATTATTCCAGTTGCTGTTAAAATTGAATTAGGAATTGTTTACTTATGTGTAACCTTTCTCACTGTTTACTCAGGTGCTGGGGAAGACCATAGACATCCAGCTGAAGAGCAATGGCTGGATTAAAAGTCTGGAAGAGGAGATGAGTGTGGAGAGGATCTGTGGCAGCATCCCCACCTCGGCAAGCTCCACACTGCTCGCAGAGGATAATGAAATGGGAGACGAGTTTGACATGGAGGGTATGTCTGGTCATGATCATGGCTTTTTATAAAACCATCATGCCTGAGACAGTGGGTTTAAGTAATCAGAATTCACACTGTTGTGTTTTGAAGGCGATGTGGATGAGGAGGTGGAGAATATTCTTCCGCAGCACCTGCAGCCTGGGGCTGGTATGGATGTTGGTATTTCCCCATTACCTTCACCACGCTCAAGCCCATGCTCCTCACCGACTCACGGAGAACCCGCACCTCCCTGCAGGCCGAGCAGAGCTTTTCCGCGCACAGCCGGACCCCCACAAGGTAGAAAACCTGTTATGCAAAAACTGAAATGCTGCTCACATTTTCCCTTAACATTTACTTTGGTGCTGTTTTTAAGAAACAGATTTTTGTCACAAAATTGTGAATTTAAGACAAAAAAATTGCATTTAATTATTGTATTTTTGCTAAAATATTGTATTTGTATTATTCTTACATTTTCTATCAATGTATTGATTTTATTCTATTTCACTGTGGCTGAAAGGCGATCTCAGTCCGATCACATGTAGGAGGGAGCAGGAAGGTAAAGAATGAAGCTTTTAGAGGTGCCACAGATGTGTTGAAAATGTGTGCTGTAGGTTTTAAAGCTGGGAAAGCTTTTGCTGTGTCTCTTTACTGCTGCATGTCACGCAAAAGCTTATGTTTATGTTAATGATGATGGTGAGCTCGGTATTCATGGTGATTATCATTTATTGATTTTCGTAGTTATTCCAATGGAAAGTCAAATGCTAGGAGCTTCATCACAAGGACTGGAACCGAAACGCCCTCCTCCCCCACGACCCAATGCTCCGCCTGCCAGACCTGCACCTCCACAGCGCCCCCCACCCCCGTCAGGTAAATCAGCCTGACCTGATAGTAAATTTATTCTTTTTATTAAAGTAAACATTACATCTAAATATTACATCTCTCTAGCACATCCTTTGGATTAATCTAAGCAGCTTGTGTTTGGGACACATTACTGTGGATTACAATTGATGTATTATAACTGGGTAAATGTGCACTTTTTAGGTTACTGTTATCAAATTCCCACTTGTTTTAGAAATATTTCTTCTGTTATCAGCCTCTGACTTTTTTATATCAATATACATTCTTGTTTGAAGGCTTTGCAGAGCCTCTAAATCTACTTGATTTGAGTGAGATTGAAGGTAATTACAAAAATGTAGTTATTAGTATAGAGTACGTCAGTATTCGCTGTTTTTTCTGTCATTGTTAAACTAGAAATGAGGAGTTCATGCACTTTCTAAATGAATTTGCTTAGTTTTTATACAGCAAATCTTTTATTTATCTTTTTTGTTTTTCAGGATCAGTTTTATTTGTGCATGAACTCTTAATTCTGCTGTGAGAGCTTAGATGAAGTGTGATGTTGCAATAGACAACTGCTTCAAACAAAAAACTTTCAATCAGACTTAGATGGATACTAAGGATGTCTGTCTAAAATCTGTCTTTATTCTTAAAATTGTATAAACAGGATTTTTTTTTAACCTAAATATTAATGCTTTTAATTTGAACCCTACTATCATTCACCCTGACACAGTGAAAGATACAGATGTAAGAATGCCAGCACTTTCAGTATTGTGTGAGACATTGCTCTGACAGCATTGGGGCTATTGCTGTCCTACTATCAGTGCGCATCTCCTAGTCACAAACAGATTTCCTGTGTGCAAAATAGTGCATCTTCTATTTCTATCTATATTTGCATAGATATTTTATGTTTCTGTTTATTCCAAATAATGTATTTGTAGTTGGTTACATTTTTTGATGGGGCAATTTTTCAGTTAAGTCATGTGGTTTAGAAACACAGTATAATAAATGTGTAGTTTAAGAATGCACTGAAACTGAGACTAATATAAATCACTTAATCCTCCATGCTGCGAAGGACAAAAAAGCCCTGCTTTACCCAGAGCAGATGTTGCTGGTAAGTAAGTGCACAGATTGAATGTCAGTTCTTTTATACAGATACAGAAAACACATCCATTTCTTAATGCTATGATCAGTGACTAGTCTTAATACAATGATCAATGGTTGTCTAATAGAACAAAAGGTGCTTGGGGAAATTAGGTATCTGGTAGTCACCTAGTGGGCATAACTCACTGCCAGGCTGCTGTCTGGCTCCCTCCTTCTGGCCCTGTTAGTCATTTAAGGTGCGTGGGAAAGGGAGTATGTGCCTGTGTGTGAGAAAGGTACAGGGATTTGGCTCCACATTTGGCCAGATAGCTGGATCTGGTTGTACTGTGTTTGACCCCCTGTTGATCAGGAAGAGGTGAGTCAAGGTGGAAAGGAGGGTGGAGGAGATTGCTGTGGGATGAGAGCACTCACTGCAGTAACGTCTGCATACAGTGGATCCTGATGTTCGTGTTTACATCAAAGATCTTCTCAGGCTTTTTGTCGGCTCAGAAAGTTATACAGATGAAAATTGTGGCTTTGTGGGGATACGGTCAAAACATGAAGAAACAGGGTTAGAGAGCAGAAGGGGTACTTAAGCTAAAGCCATTGATAGTATGACCAGAGTAATGAAACATTTTTTTGTTTCAAGTGTGCTTTTAAGTGTAAGCATGATTCCTGCTGTTTTTCAGGACGAGGCCAGTCTACAGGAGCTCCGGGTAGTTCAAGGCCGGTGGGTAAACTTTGAAGAAGACAATAGAAAATCACTTGGTAGTGATGCAGAAATTAAAATGTTGTGAAGTTTTTGCCAGACCAAAAGAATCCACCTCAGTAAAATCGTTCTAAAGTTATAAAAATATGTATATTATTTCAGAATATCCCCCCAAGGGCAGGTGTTATCAGTGTGCCTCCACAATCCAGACCACCACCTCCTGCCCACCCTGGAGCTCCCAGGCCCATAGCTGAGGTTCACCCAGGAGCCCCGAGACCCACCCCAGATAACCACCCTGGAGCCCCAAGACCTGTCTTAAACACACAAAACAAACCAGCAGAGCTCCCTCTGGGTATGTGAACAATCACAGCAAACAGAAGAGCCTAGTAGCTGCTAAATTATCACCGATTCATTTTGTCTCTTTTTAGCCAGCCTTATAATCTGACAGTTTTTGTTAAACTGTCAGTTTTTAGGAATGAACTGTCAATTAATGATCTATAGTTTCCTTATACCTTACTTGCCCGTAGTTATTTAGAAATCCATCTTCGAGATATCAAGGTTACATAAAGATTTTGCTCGTTGTTAATAACCACCATAATGGATCTCTTACGTCATTACATTCTAGGTTATTTTAAGGGTGCGTGGTAATTGTAGTCTTTTCCTCCTATTCATACTTTTTATTCCTGCTTTAAGACCCATCTTTGTCTTTGGCCTGCAATGGGGGAAAAAAAAGTATTTCTTTAGGGTGTCCAGTGTAGTAAGGCTAACAGGCCTGTGTTTTTTTTTGGTTTTTTTTATTTAATGCCCTACAGGACCTCCTCCCTCATTGCCTGGCCCAATGAGGCCTCAGATGGTCTCTCCAGCGCAGCCTCCGGCCATGTCTCCCATCCGGCCACCAATACAGTCCACGCTTCCTACACCCATGGTACCCACACTGCCCCCACCCATGGTACCTACGCTTCCCCCACCTATGGTGCCAACAGCGGCAGCACCTCTGCAGGCTCAACCAGCTGCTACAAGAACCATTGCAGCCATGCCACCTCAGCCTGGCCTGGCATCACCCAAACCACCGCCCCGTAGCCGCTCTTCACATGCTCTGCCACCAGAGGCTGCTCCTGCTACTGCTCCTTCTCCTGAGTCTCAGGTTAGTCCTGTCCTACAAGTCACATATCTGGCATATGTTATAATAAAATACTAGCGGTGACAGGGGTCTAAATCTCATCTGATATTTTATACTGTTAGTATAAACATGGAGATGTGTGTTTAACACTTTAAACTTTGTGTGAGGCTGCCTGAGATGTTCTATATTTAGAAAGTACTATATGTAGTACATTACTGTAGATGAGGTGGTTATCAGTTCACATGAAAATAAATCTTTTTTTAATGAAGCACACACGACATGAACCCAGGGATGATTTCATGTACATTTGTAATCCCTTTTAGATTTTCTAATTATTAAATTATTTGGTTAATTAGACGGTAGAATAAGATTTACTAAGATAATTCATTTAGAATATGACTCACTTATCCTAATATGACTCACCAGATTTCCTATCGTCACTCAGGAGATTTCATTTGGTTGTCATCAATGAGGAAACTTTTCTCTTTCTGTATATTGCATTGTACAGACATTTTACTTATCTAAATCATATTTATTCTCTTTTTGGTCTTCTCTCTTACTGCCAAAATCATGCAAAGTACATACATTTATCTTCAGTATCTTTAGCCTGGTCTTCTTAAGTCCATCACAGAGCAACATGCATACAATGCATTTACACACACATATTTACAATTAGGATAGCCAATCCAAGAAACTAAGGGCCTTTTTACACCTGGTCATTTCATGTGTTTTCTCTGATCCGATTTGTTAAAACTGTTTCATTTACATTAGGCCATATAAATGCGTTTTGGCGAATCGGATATCAATCTGATCTTTCTACTCCTGCCCAATAGGCAAATATATTTTACCTCATTTCCGGGGTAATTGAAATGGAACACACTTTAGTGTATGCGGTTTTCAGAATGCAATCAAAAAGAAGACGAAAAAAAATTATGACGGTTAAGCTACAAAAAAACGCATTTACTGTTTGCTGCATTTTTGCTGGCAGCAGCAGTGCATTTTAAGACCCAACAAGACACCTGGCTGAAAGATCACTTGCGAGTGACGTACTTCTGTTTGGGAGGAGTATAGTGCTGATGTATGTGGCTTGAACAACCACATTTATTTATACCTGTCCAGTTTCATCTGAAATGCGTCCCAGACCACCTCCTGAAGGGGTTTGAACCATCGGATTTATATCAGTCTCAAAAACGTTTCGGAGGGCACTTAGACCTGGTCTTTTTACCATCGGATAGCTATCCGATCACAGAAAACTCAGAAGTGACCAGGTGTAAAAAGCCCCTTAGACTCCTCAGAAAACCCAAATATAGGTGTACATGCATCCAGAAATATTGATCACAGAAGAAAGAGAAAAAAAACACAGCTTTTTCTATAAAGATTAAATTTTACAGATCAATTTTTATTTGGTTCGCTATTATGAAAGCAAAAATCTCACAATGTCACAAGTCAAACCAAATGGTCTGGGTTTTCTTTATTTCATTATAAAGAAAAAGGACCGTATTTAACAGCATTGAAATAAATGATGTCTTACAAAGGAAGCCTTAATGCATTACATTTTGCCAGATGATTATTCCTTCTTATAATATAATGTTGTAATGTTGTTGGTTAAGTAAACAGCATGTTTGATCATGTTGACAATAAACTTACGGCGTCATTTCTTTTGTGAAATGCTAATGGACTTGAGAAGGAGACTTTATACATTTAACTAATGCATTCTTACATCTATACTATCAGTACTGCAGGCTGTCTGTGTTGGTTTCCCAGCTTTTCTTATCTCTGTTCTTTGCTGTTTCTGTGATCTCTTGCTTCTGCTGATGGGTATTTGTATTTGTGTTTATCTTTCTCTCTCTCTCTCAAGCAGGAGCAATCCTCAGGTTGAAAGGTATTTAATGCTAGTTCTGGCCTCAGCATTTGTGCTCACAGAACCATCATCCTCTGTCCCAGTGTGCACTCATACATTGTAGAGTCCTCCATGTTCTAGTTGTTTTTCCCCTTTGTCATGTTTTTGTTGTTTATAGGTGGATTATTATTTTCGGTAGTAAAACTTAGCTTGAACCTCTTAGTAACGGGCAACTCTAAAAGTGTCACTAGTATTACCAGTTGTATAGGTAAACAATGAGTTTTAAGGATGGTTCAAGAAAAGTTTTTGTCTTTGTCACCATCTTTTCTCTGTCAGAGATTTCAGTTGTCATTTTGAGCGTCTGTTTATTGCAAACTTTAAACTGGACTTTATGGATATATTTTGGCCACTTAATTCATAATTCCCATTCCCTGAGGCTCAACTTTTTATTAAACAAAAGGAAAGTCTCACACAATAAACACATTCATGGGTTTAATAAAACTGTAACTGTAAAATCGCTTTATTACTAATATTCAAATCAATACTTTAGTCATCTCTGTTCATCTCGAGGTTTTTGTATTGAATAAGACTGCAGAAGGTCACTTTTGATTGGTTTTGTTGGTGTGTGTTTTTCTCTCCAGACAAATGGAACAAATGGAATCCAAAGAGAAGCACAGTTGAAAATGAACCCCTTTGACCCGCTCACCTCTGACCTGTTCTCCTCTACTCCCTACTTAAACAACCAGTCCCTGTCAAGGAGCTCTTCACATCACAGCTCCTTCCACTCAACAAGTTCACGGTCTCTTAATTCTACTCCAGTTCCTCTGTTTTCCCACCATAACCAAATGCTGACCCCTGACCCCATGCAAGCATTGCTGGCCCCGCCTCCTCCTTCCCGCAGCCGCTCACAGGAAACCCTCCCGGTCTTCTCGAACCCCTTTTTGTCTGATGTCCAGTCTAAACCCAAGAACGCCAACCCATTTGCTAGCACCATGACGTCACCACAGAGTCGCTCACTCACACCTGATTTTGACAAGCCGGGCCTCCACAGTGCTGCATCTGCCCTCTGCCATACTTCAACTCTGCCGTCCTCCTTTTCCAGACCAGCTCCTCTGGCTTCTGCTCCACCTCCACACAAAGTCCAGCAATGGGTGACCTTTGATGAAGATTCAGACTATATGAGTTCAGGAAATCCTCCAGCATCAACTGCAATGATTAAGCCTCCACTGCTTCCTTTGTCTGCTGCTACTACTACATTCCAGCAGCCCCAAAGCAGCTTCTCCACTTCTGTGTTTGACTCTAACAGTAACTGGGCTTCCCTTACCACATCTGCATTGCCGGCACTGCCCCCTCCTCTGCCAGACAGGACTAACCCTAACACAACCCCAAGAAACCCCTTAATCCCTGAGTTCATGGAAAGATAATATATATTGTAATGTTCTACTGAAGTTGAGAGGTGTGTGTGTGTGTGTTGGGGGGGGGGGGGTTATAGTAGAAATTCCTTATTTATGTGTGTGATTTGTACACAAGTGTGCTGTTCAAGTCATGACTCTCTGCAACGGCTTAATCAACCACTCAACCCGGAGCAGTCCTGGATTAAATTTGATCATTCTCAAGCTTCTCACATATTTAGATATACACCTACACACAACTGTGTGTGAAACTCTTGTGCAATATCTTATTTTTCTTCACTCAGATGCTTATCAAATATGATTGCTTTTACTCATTTTTTTTACTACTTTCTTGTCTGGTTGTGCAGCATTTTAAAGTGATTGCAAGCTGCAAAAACATGTCTCTTGGATGCACAGTATGTCATTTAGATCATTGTGTAGAGAGAGTTATTAGACCTTTTAATATAGCCTCTGAAATTTTAACTACAGCACATAGTGACTCTGTAAGCCCTTGCTATGGTTTCTCTAATTATGAATGAATGTCCGGTCTGTTTTAGGTTTAATGTCTGTATTTTTTCCCCCAAAGTGATGCATATCTGTGTAACACTGATCATTTCTCTACACAGGCCCACTTTTATTTCCTCTCTAGATCAACATGCTCAAGTATAGAAGTTGTGGATGTATGTATTGCGTAGCTTCGGTGTGGTTTAAAAAATGTACAATAGTCTTAAATTTGTGTATATATATATATATATTATATATTTGCTTGTAATATGTACCTGCCATACTGATATTGCACTGAAATGCTCTTGTTCGTTAGGTCTTCAGATGTACTTTGAAGCCAGAGTTTTGAGTTTTCAGGTTCGAGAAAGCAGAAAGCATCTGTCTAGTGGCATGAGTGCAGAGCCCCTCCCCTCTGCCCTAAACCCGAGTGTGTGTTCTCTCACTTCTGTCTCGTATAATCCGAAGCGTTCAACAGAACTGCTGTGCATTTAATGAATGTGCTTATTTTAGTGAGTTCTGGTGTTAGTCTTTGATGCCAAGATCTGCGCCCTTGACCATCCCAGAAAGCTATGTGCACTTAATCTTGCATTTTTTTCCGTTCACAGTGAGTTGGGACTTCACTTTCAATTTCACTGGGAATGTGGTTCTTTCTGTTCTTTGTTTTAGGAAATAATATACCTTGTCTTTGCAGCCGCTCTCTCTCTCTTTGCATATATGCACTGTGTATGTCTGCTGATAGGGGTGAGGTTTTTATTTGTTGTTGTTTTTTAAAGATTACCTAGCAGTTTGACTTTGTGTGAATCCACTAAGAACAAATCAAGCAGCGCCTCTAAGCATGTTTTAAACACGCACAGTAGGAAAATCTGTCAGTTACATGGAATTAGTATTTATCTTATTGATACCTAGTGTTGTCGGTTACCTTCACTGTGCAGATCGTGTCATCACCGGTTTGGAAGTCATATCACTTTCTGTGCATTCCATACTGTATTATATGTATTGTTTTGATCTGGTGATTTGCTCTTGATAGTTTCCTGGCATATTTTACTTGTGCAGTGTTTCGTTACACCACATTCATTCTTTGTTGAAGTGTTGGTGTTGGTACTGCTCTCTTTTCATTGTTCACATTTCAGTCGTTCTTTAGTTACCTTTTGGCTGAATAACCGAATACTTGTAATTCTTAACCTGTGACATTCAAATCAAGAGGGCATTCTGTGGAGAAGAAATGGTGTCAATCTGACTGGAGACAAGCAAGCCACTTCATTTTGACATTCAGTTTTGTCTGAAATGTTGTGACATATCATTTCCTTTCAGTATGATCCTGTTCATGTTTTCCGTTGCATATGGAGGGCTTTCTTACTGACTGGACATAAAGTCATGCAGGTACACCAGATAGGCTACAGAAACTGTATCTATAAAGCAGATGTTGTTTGCACACTGTACTCTACACTTTTTTGTAAAGAATGTAGAAATTGCAAAACTTGAATATTATCATTAAGCAACCTAAGAGAAAGGAGATTCCCATTATTAAATCAGTTCTAAATCGAATCCCCTCTTAAATATGACTGACTGGTCATTTTTATCTTTGTTTTATTTCAGCTATTGGAAATATTGTAACCACTGGAAAATTCTAGCATTACATGTACTGTTCAGTTGTATACCAGCTAATAATCAAATCAGATTAAATCAAGTCATGCAAATATGTAACTAATAACTCATTTTGTGATGGTGACGTTAAAAGGTTTCGCTCAGTAGTAGAGATCCTTGTGTTGTTAACCGTAACTATACAGTAAGTATACACACAAATCATGACTACAGTTTAGTCATTTGTATTCAACCTGTGATTTAAGTTCATATCAAATTGCACAAATCTATGGAGTTATTGATGTTGTACGTATGCAATAATAAATGTAAATGTATTAATGTAAATGTATTGGTAATCATTGAGTTTTATTCATTACAAGAACATTGTGTATGGTGTCTGAAACAGAGATTCACAAAGTCCAGAGACTTTCACGGAGAGCAGGAGAGAAGGATTATTGGGAAAAAATAAATAATAATAATCATTTTAAAATCTTTTTTTAATGGTCATATTAATTTAATACATTAATAATGTTATATAATAACATATATATAATAATAATGTAGGTCTTATAAAAAATGTTTATAAATTGGAAATTCAGCAATAGGAAACAAATAAACTATGAAATATGTTCTTAAAATAAATAAGAGTGGGGTTTATGTTCTTAAAATAAATTATTTTACACTTAAATGAAACCTTGGCTCCATAAAAGCTTGAGGAAACCTTGTTCTCTCTCTCTCTCTCTCTCTCTCTCTCTCTCTCTCTCTCTCTCTCTCTCTCTCTCTCTCTCTCTCTCTCTCTCTCTCTGTGTGTGTGTGTGTGTGTGTGTGTGTGTGTGTGTGTGATCTGTATATACGGTATATAAATTTTGGGGGCGCATCTATACCCTAACATAGGGTTATGCTCTGACGTCGCACGAGCCGGAAGTTGTCAGTCTGCGTGTGAGCGCGTGCGTGTGTGTTTAGATTGAGTAAGTTTTTTCCTCACTATGCTATCGTGCGTATTTTGGTAACTATAGCAATATCTGATCATACAAATAAAGAATATATTCTTTATGTAATGCTACTTTAATCGCTTTAACGCTTTTCACTAGCTTTTGTTAGCTAGAAAGGGTTAAAAGAACTTTCTAGTGAAGGGACTGAAGTCTTGTTACCATGGCAACGCCAAGCAACGTTGTGTGCTAGTCGAGATAGCTGGTGTTCGGCTGTTTAGCTAAATAGAGTCTACATTAAACGCTCTGATTTACGATCTTTTCCAGACTTCACATCACATTAGTAGTCATGGTCCAGCTTCACGTTAAACATGAACATGAGAGCCAGTTTCTGTTCAACACCACAGTGGATGTTTCTATTGAGACCCTCGTTCAGCAGGTCACTCAGGTCTACAATGGCAGGCTGAAAGTGGACAGGATTTGCTCTGGTAAGTTTATACTGTTCCATGCAGATAGAGAGGGACATATCTGATGAATTATATGTTAATGTAGACCATTTATTCCCAGTCCTGGTTCTATCACCATTCCCTGTGTATATTGTAGTCACTACTCTAACATAGTCTATCCAGCTTCTTAGACTAAACAGGCCTGTGACCATTGAGCATTGTAAATACTAAAATCTAGCTCTACTGGGGTGAGTGTGGGTTAATCATCGTGAATCTGTACTCTGTGTGCCTTTTCAGAGATTCCTGAACTTGCTGATCATGGCATCACGCTTCCCCCCAACATGCAAGGCCTCACAGATGACCAGATCAAAGATCTGAAGTTAAGGGATGAATGGGAAGTCACGTGTGTCCCCAGTGGTGGGGCAGAATTCAGAAAGGATGAAATTGGGCACAGGAATGGACATGGTAAACACCTTGTGCTGCTCACAAGATGTCTTTTTGAATTTAAATCCAAGAGCTGAAATGAATTTCCCCTTTCTCTCTTTTTAGCACCCAATGAAAAAATGAAGAATGTTTTGAAGAAGACTATGGAAGAAGCCAAAGCATTGATCTCAAACGTAAGCTTGGGACTAACTTAATGCTTCCTTAGCTTGCAAAGCTTATATATTATGTTTATACAATTTTTATTTTATTTTAATTCAAGAAACAAGTGCAGGCGAACGTGTGTGTTACCATGGACATGGTAAACGAGGCTCTTGATCAGTTGCGAGGAGCAGTGATGATCGTTTACCCAATGGGCCTGCCACCTCATGATCCCATCAGAATGGAATTGGAGAACCAGGAAGATCTTGAGGGAACACAGGTTGAAGTTTTTATCAATCCAGAATTTATCTTATTTTATTATTTGCACTAAATCTTATTAGGTATTAGAAAACATTTGATATTAATTAATTTGTCTGGTAGTTATTTGGCAAAACGTTATAGCTCTTTGTACTCCTGCTTTACTGGATCCTTTTTTTTTTTTTTTTGCATGTAAAGTGAATATTTAACTGTAGTAATATGTAATGTATTTCTATAATTCATCTGTGAAACATTAATAAATGCAGTCTAGAGTTACTGTGTTTATAAACAAAATAGTTTGATCATTTCACATGGTTATATACGGAATTTTGCTAAACTAATCAAAATAAGAAATAATGAAATTCTAACATGATGCATGTCCTGCAGGCTTCTCTACAGGTGATCCCAGAGAAAAATGCTCAGCTATGGTGGGCAGGTAAAGAGTTGCATTGGGGCAAAAAGCTGCAAGATTACATTGGAAAAAACGAGAAAACAAAGATTATCGTGAAGATCCAGAAGGTGAGCATTGACCTTGTTTCTGCTTAGATCAAGTCACCAGGCATATTACTTTCTCCTTTTGAAGCTATTACATGCAGTAATTTCACATGGTATTGCGTAACTGCCTCTACTTTATGTGTAGATGTGACCAATACGCCAGTGCCTGTATTCCCATATTCATGAAAATTCTTAGTGCAAAGGGTTGCTCCTGGTGACATAATTCTAAGAAAATTCTTAGAAATGTGGTCATTTCCCCTTAAAATTAAAGAGAAGATTCCAGTAAAGATAAAAGTCATTCATAAAGCATCTTAACCGTTAAAAGAGCTCTTAAGTTCAAAAAGTCATAGGAGTATAGAAGAGGACTTGAGTTCATAGGCTTAAGAGTTTCTTTAGCAGAGGAGAAAATGGCCAAAAGGTGAAGAGGGAGAAGAAATGTATTGTATATGATATTTAATAATGATAGTGAGTTAATGAAATGCTTTTAGATATATATATTTTTTATAATAAAATGCTATCTTATATATTGGAGATAACATCTCTAATATATGTAATTATGGTGCAGAAATCCCATATGCCATATAAAAATGCCATAGTTGCATAAATGATATAATTTGGTGCTATGACATTTCTGCGATGTGTCGATGTTGTTTACATATACATTACATTTGTAACATACAGATGTTATGTACCCTAATATGATCGATCACGAAAGTAATTTCTACTCAATATTTAGCCTCTAATAATCTTAACATAGAGAAGGCTTATAATAATCCATAAATTAATTTTTGGACAACCAATCACAGTCTTTAAAAGAATGTGTCATACCTAGCAATGCCTCCTCTCTAAAATAAAAGTTGTTGTATTTCCTTGCCCAGAGTTGCTCTGAGATTGGTCCTGGATAACTTTTAAGATAATATTCCTAGTTATATAAATGTAAGCTAATTTAGGAGCTCTCTGAGTTAATTTTTAGAATCTTTATAAATATAAGCCCTGATTTTTCTGACTTGATGTTACTTTAGAAAAGCCAGAGGGCGCCAGCACGTGAGCCTCTGATAAGTGAGGACCAGCAGAAAGAGTTGATGTTACGCTCTTACAGAAGGCAGGAGGAACTCAAGGTAAGGCTCTTGTACCATTTTTTCTGTTGTTGTTTGTTGTAGGAACAGTGTGATCTCCAACTCAACATAGTTAAAGTTCGGTCCGAATGTGGTTTTTAAATACTTCTTTCTTATTTGATTGACCACTGTTCTGAGACCAGGATTTATTTTTCTTACTTTGCAGAAGCTAGAAGAAGCAGATGATGATTCCTATTTACAGTCAGAGTGGTCAGACCAGCAGGCTTTAAAGAAACAATTTCAAGGACTTACAAATATCAAATGGGGCCCAAGATAATGGATCTTATTGACTTTGCAATAATTGAAACCTTTTCTGACTATATACCTGGATGAAATCTTGAAGCTTCCATATCCTCACTTTTTATATAGATGATGAGTTGTAAATTGAGATGTAAATTGATACTAATTAAACACCTCTGAGCTCCCCAAGAACATTTAGAATAAAGGATGCAACACCTTTCCTGTCTTTGTCTGTCATCTTTCCACTGGGTTCACTGAAAGCCAGTTCTGTTTACAGGCAGGAAGTTGCATCACAAGCCTTCGGGGAAACAGGTCATTTAACGGCTTTGTTATGGTGTTATTGTGGTAGTAGTTCAAAGCAAATTATTTTTTATCTTTGTGTTTGTTATGCGCAATTTGTGGTTATATAAAGAGTCAGGTAATAAAAAAATATTTGATTAAGCATTTTAATCATTTCGGGTGGGTAGCGGGTGGGTGACTTAGGCACAAGTCATTAATTATGCAAATATGAACTACATACTCTAAGTATGAGAGAAAAATTTGCTCTCATTTTGGGAGAAACAAGATTGAGTTCCTGCAACAAGCAGTGTGAGCGAGCGCTCATTTAGTGCAGTAGGCCGTGTTTTAGAGACATGACGGAATCGCCTAAAAACAGTTGATGCTATTCTGTTTTTGCCAAATAAGACAAGGCCATTAACATATTTGGCATTTAGGCTAAATTGAAACCATTTTTGTCGTAGGGCTATAAATATATAATGTTTTCTGTAGCCTATAAGCAACAAGTTATTGCTAAAAATAACTCCTGTTCAGGAAGTTCAGAATCAGATTCAGAATCTATTCAGGGTCTAATGTAAATGAACTTGTGTTGATGTAATCAGGAAATATATATGAAACAAAGTTTATAAAAGTTGACAAACATTGCCATTCCAGCTAAAGTCTGAAATGGAATAGAGCCTGTGTTTATGCTATTAATAATATGTAGCGAGAGAAGAACCTTTTGATAGATAAATAAATAAAAATTATTTTATGCACAGATCGCTATAACGGCACCAAATGCTCTGTTAAAGAACCATATAACTTTAATGTGACGGGTGATTTATATAAAAATGAGTTATCTGAAAAGCGGATTCAGGTGACATTTGAGCTGATATGCGATCTTTACTTTTTTGTATCAGATTTAAAGCTGAAAACTCTTTAAACTGTGAAATAAAGAATCATAATGCATTTGCATTAAAGTTTGGGTCCTTTGGAGATTTAATATTTATTAAAGTACTGTCTTTTGTTCAGTATTAAATAAGTGTAAATAGTTTTAATAAAAGGCATACAAAATATTGTGGAAGATGCACAGGTAATAAATCTGCTTGTTCAATGACCACACGGTGATCAAGCTGGCCGAGGATTCATTTAAACTTCTACATTCTCATTTCTGCACCTTCACCTGTATTCATGTATTTAGCCAGTGTGTATCAGTGCAGCGTGCAGGAAGTGCCATTGAGGTATGCATTCATCCCGATCTCTTGGATGATCATCTCTCGTCGTTCCAGCCTCTCGATCAGTTCCGCCGCCTCAGTCGTGTACATCGCCTCTTCCCAACAATAAACTTTCCTGCCTAACTCTGACATCATTGAGCTGTCCATCAATGGCTCAGACTCTTCACTATCGCTGTCTTCATCATCATCCTCATCATCTTTTTCTACTTTTGGTTCCACAGTGTCGGAGTTCTTGTTTAGACTGCTTGTTCCTTCGTGATGCATGCTACAGGTTATCCTCATAGAGATGGCCAGCAACACAAGGAACAGTCCCATACACACACTCGAGACAAAGAGAAGGCCAGCCTTTTCAGGATGTTCTATAATATTAAGTAAAACTTCATTTTATTAGTACTCAGGACTATTTAATGGTTTTTGAATGAAATTATCTACTAAAGGAATGCATGTAACAGAGTTTTGAACTAGAAAACCCAGACTTGCTTTACCTTTAATGTATCCATATGCCATGAGAGAGTTGCTCACAAGGATGCCATTTTTAACTGGGAATCTGGACTCTCTGACATCAGGAAGCTTCCCTGTGAATGCAAATTAATCATTATACAGATTACATGAATCAGATCCACGAATAATTTCTACATGTACTGTACTTACCAGCTTTGGTGGTCTCCTGGGGAATTGTAGTTTGGAAAAAGTTGGGGTCAGCCTCTTTGAGTAAACTCTGTGGAACTGTCAATAGAATAGGAAAAATGGAAGTGTATTGTGTTATCAACAGTAAGGACGAAATGGCCATAATTGTGTATTCATACAGTAAATAAACGATTTTATACAGTTTTTAAAAAAAATTGTAAAATGACCTTGTAAAAAACTAGATATGTTACTCTATGAAAGAAAAGCAAATGAAGGTTAAATCACAGTTAATTTAAATGAAATTAAATATCCACTGTTCAAAGAGCACAGGGTGAACTTTTAACAACTCTCATAGTTCCACCTGATGAATCACTCTGGCAAGGAAATACACCATCTACAGAGGCTGATGAGTAATCCTATTCTCCTTTTAGAGTCAATGCCAATCAGAAACAACAGCTTGTTATTTTAACCAATTGGTGGAAGTCCTACAGGAAGCACATGAAGTCTCCTAATGGCTTGTGCTTTCTCTGCCTCTATTTCTAACCAGCATGCATTTTTATTTTCATCATGGTGCTTCAGGAAGAAAACATATAGATAAGGGGGAAAAAACATGGGGTTCCTGCAACTTCACATTCCCACACTTGTAAACAATGAACATACAGAGTAGTGGTTTTTAAACTTTTAAGCACACGACTCCTTGATCAAGACCAAGAACCTGTGACCATCACTATATGTATACCACAGTATACACAAACATTAAACAAAACTAGGCTTTGTCTCCAGATGTCTTCGCATTTTTTCCAGGTTTCATACTTTCATTGGTGTTGACTATAGAGCATGTGAATCCATCTCTTCTAGATATTTCTGAAGTTTCCTACTTTGATCAGGCGTGTTCTTACTCTTATGTTTAGTAGAAATACATGTTTTAGACAGCTCAAGCAGACAACCCCTCATTTCCTCAGCATTTTTTAGATTTTAGATTTAAGAATTACAAATTTATCCATTTCTGCTTTTTCCAGCATTTTAGTTATACTAAGCCAGTTGCCACACAGTGAGGTCATATTTCACAAAATATTTTTCAAACACTTTAATCAGTTCTGTCTTAAAACATAAGAAATTATTTATTTGGACTATATATAATAATATTAGTAATATAGTAATATTAAAAAATATTTTTAATTTTTATTGTAATCACGATATACTCTCATGACCCAGTGAAATCATCCTGTGAGCACCCTGTTTGATAACTGCTGATATAGAGTAATGTACTATAACCTACAGCACTACGGTAGTGGAACTCGTAAACTAAATCAAAGCTTTACATATATTTCATTTTACCAAATATTGCTTAAATCCATACCACATGAGTAGATAACAGTGAGGTACTTCTTTGTTTCGGGTGTGCAGGGATTTCTGAATTGCTGATCGTTAATGATAAAAAGGCATCGCTGCTTTCCGTAGCACAATTTGTTTACCGTGTCCAGGGCTCCATAATACAAGCAATCTGTTAAACACAAATCAACATGAACACAGTTAAAACGCAATTCATCTTAAGATGCGAGAGATTGGAGAACTATTGTTAAACTTTTGTTTTGTCTGGCCCATTTTAAGAGTATCAGTTAATCAGTTTTGACCTGTGGATGAAATCAAAATAATTCTGCCTTCAAGAGGATCATCAGACATTTTTTGTGTCTGGTTCCATGCATATTGTGGAAAATTTGCAGTGAATTCCCAGAAACTTCATCTGGGAATTTTTGGAAATATTTGAAGTTGGAAACTTACCGGGAATTTATGGGAATTAATTAGACATTTCTGGAAATTGATATAAACTGTAGCGTATAAAAGCATAAATATAAACATATTGTTTGGATGTAAGCTGACATGCATTCAGCCTAATACATATTTTAAAAAAAAAGACATTTTGACAACGCTGGCTGAGGTGAAATGTATCCAAAACATGAGATGGTGTGTGTGGCATAGTTCTATAAAATAATTCTTGAAAAAACTTGTAAAAACACTTATGCATTGCACAGATCTATAAATAATTAGTTAAACAAATGGAATATTTTGAATATTTTACAATTGATGCAAATCAATAGAAATAGGTTAAATGAATAAATACTCCACAATCAGCGTGTTTGCTAAAACAAACTAGAACCTAGTTTATACAATTGCTCAGTATGGACAAATGACTTTTGAACTTTTGAAAGAAGAGTCTTATGCTCATTTAAGCCTGATTTCTTTAATCATATTTCTTAAAACAGTAATATTGTTCAATATTATTACATTTCATTTAAAATATAACTTTTATTAAGCAAACAATACTGAAAAATTATTACAGGTTATATAAAACTATGAGGAGCACAACAACCCAAATCAGAATGCTAAGAAATTTTACTTCAGTGTCACATGATCTAAGATTCATATTTAGAAAGCATGTGAGCCACAACCATTGTAAAGCCTTTGTGTTGCCAAGACCCCACAAGGCTTTGCAAACTTTATTGACTCTCCATAGCCTTAGCCACTTGTTGGTGAAGCTCATGTGATCTAACAAGCATCTGTGTCCAAACAGCATAGAATACGGCCCAAAGTTGCAAACCCAGTGCCAGCTTATCACACCCCACTCTAGCACGGAGTCAGGGAACAGGTAGGAAGCTTAATCAGTGTCTTGAAAAGCTTGTCTGGCAGTGGTGGGATCTGAACCCATGCCTCCAAAAAGACTGCAGACTTAAATTCAATGCCTTAGATGACTCAGCCACACTACCGACATCTAAACCTTAGTAACGAGGGACCTGTGTACAAAGGCTGTACCATGCAAGCTTCCTAAAGACAATGCCCTTGAGCAGAGTATTACTTAGTACACCCTTGCAAAACACCTAGACCCAGTGCTAAATATACACACCCCACTCTAGCACAGACCAGGTGAAAAGATTCGATGTGCAACAAAAAAAGGGGGTCAGCGACAAGGGTGGGATTTGAACCCACGAGTGCAGAGCACAATGGATTAGCAGTCCATCGCCTTAACCTCTCGGCCACCTCGTCGTCTGGCAGAAGAGCTTCCCAACCACGAACCCACCACGCCTTCCTCCAAATGGGCTTAAAAATGGTCTTGTTGAGAACACTAAGATCCAAAGTCACAAGGTTTTTGCAAAGTTCATTGGGGTTCCCTAGCCAATACAGCTTGAGGATCAGACTTATGCCACCTGTGTCTGAACAAACCAGTTGTCAAAACACAGGATCAAACCAGGGATGCAGAGAGCTTCAGTCTAAAGCTGAACTATTTTGGCTACAGGACGCAAGTTAGTGTTTCTTTCAGTCTGGTAAATCTTTCATATCTGGAAGGCATGGGTGCCACAACCATTGAAAAGCCTTTGTGTTGCCAAGAACCCACAATGCTTTTTGTTTATTGGCGGGTTTGGACGGTTTATTGGCCCTCCATTGCCTTAGCCTTTTGTTGGCGGAGCTTATGTGAACTAACAATTATCTGTGTCCAACCAGTATGGAAATACGGTCCAAAGTTGCGAAAGATGCAGATCCAGTGCTAGCTTATCACACCCCACTCTAGCACTGACCCATGAAAGCCATAGGAAGCTTAAGTGGTGCCTTGAAAAGTTTCCAAGAGAGCAGTGGGATTTAAACCCCTGCCTCCAAAGAGGGCCAACAGGATGGAAGCTAGTGAGAGCATGTGAGTTCCTTTGCAATGCTTTGCAAACTTTATTGACTCTCCATAGCCTTAGCCACTTGTTGGCCAAGCTCATGTGATCTAACAAGCATCTGTGTCCAAACAGCATACAATACGGCCCAAAGTTGCAAACCCAGTGCCAGCTTATCACACCCCACTACTTAGTACACCCTTGCAAAACACCTAGACCCAGTGCTAAATATTCACACCCCACTCTAGCACAGACCAGGTGAAAAGCTTCCTACGGTTTTCATGGGTCAGTGCTAGAGTGGGGTGTGATAAGCTAGCACTGGATCTGTATCTACTAAGTAATACTCTGCTCAAGTGCACTCTAGCACAGACCAGGTGAAAGGTGAAAAGCCTTTGGTGTGCAACTAACAAAGGGGTCAGCGACAAGGGTGGGATTTGAACCCACGAGTGCAGAGCACAATGGATTAGCAGTCCATCGCCTTAACCTCTCGGCCACCTCGTCTGGCAGAAAAGCTTCCCAAGCAAGCTCCGAAAGAATGGAGTATGTAAATGTTATTCTACAATGCCACGCCTTCCTCCAAATGGGCTTAAAAATGGTCTTGTTGAGAACACTAAGATCCAAAGTCACAAGGTCTTTGCAAAGTTCATTGGGGTTCCCTAGCCAATACAGCTTGAGGATCAGACTTACGCCACCTGTGTCTGACCAAACCAGTTGTCAAAACACAGGATCAAACCAGGGATGCATAGAGCTTCAGTCTAAAGCTCTCCTAGTTGAGCTACTTTGGCTACAGGATGCAAGTTAGTGTTTCTTTCAGTCTGGTAAATCTTTCATATCTGGAAGGCATGGGTGCCACAACCATTGAAAAGCCTTTGTGTTGCCAAGAACCCACAATGCTTTTTGTTTATTGGCGGGTTTGGACGGTTTATTGGCCCTCCATTGCCTTAGCCTCTTGTTGGCGGAGCTTATGTGAACTAACAAGTATCTGTGCCAAACCAGTAATGAAATACGGTCCAAAGTTGCGAAAGATGCAGATCCAGTGCTAGCTTATCACACCCCACTCTAGCACTGACCCATGAAAGCGGTAGGAAGCTTAAGTGGTGCCTTGAAAAGTTTCCCAGAGAGCAGTGGGATTTAAACCCCTGCCTCCAAAGAGGGCCAACAGGATGGAAGATAGTGAGAGCATGTGAGTTCCTTTGCAATGCTTTGCAAACTTTATTGAATCTCCATAGCCTTAGCCACTTGTTGGCGAAGCTCATGTGATCTAACAAGCATCTGTGTCCAAACAGCATACAATACGGCCCAAAGTTGCAAACCCAGTGCCGGCTTATCACACCCCACTCTAGCACGGAGTCAGGGAACAGGTAGGAAGCTTAATCAGTGCCTTGAAAAGCTTGCCTGGCAGTGGTGGGATTTGATCCCATGCCTCCAAAAAGACTGCAGACTTAAATTCAAAGCCTTATGGTGAAAAGCCTTTGGTGTGCAACAAACAAAGGGGGTCAGCAACAAGGGTGGGATTTGAACCCACGAGTGCAGAGCACAATGGATTAGCAGTCCATCACCTTAACCTCTCGGCCACCTCGTCTGGCAGAAAAGCTTCCAAAGCACGCTCTGAAAGAATGGGGAGCACTCCTTACTCCAAATGGGCTTAAAAATGGTCTTGTCGAGAACAAGTCAATTCAAGAAGCTTTTTATTGTCATTTTAACCATATACAGCTGTTGCAGTACGCAGTGAAATGAGACAACGTTTCTTCAGGACCATGGTGCTACATAAACCAAAGACAGAGCTGAGGACTTAGTAAGTAGTCCTAGCCACATAAATAATTATTGATATTTTTATGACCCCTTTAAAATAAGGACCAGGAGAAAAATATATTACATTTAAACATTTTTATTTTAAACTAAACCATCCTCTGATCATAATCCCCTCAGTTATTAAGAAATGTCAACAACCATGGAAAACTCAAATAATTAAAATGTAAACCTAAGTCTAGGGTTAGTCACAATGAACACTTAACAAATATCTCTTAACATTTAAGGTTCAAAATGAAAGAAAATGTAAGAAATGCTTAATAAGGTGTAATAAAATAGTGCAGTGTTAAATATAAATCCTGAGAAAAAGTGCTATTGCATAATTTGCAGATGACATCGGTGTGATTATGGTCAGACTTATAATATCCAAAAAACTGCCATACTGGTGAGCTGCCTTTTCCTCTTTTATTTACAATTTTCTCGCTCGCTGTGGCACTCATTTGGCCGCATATTCACAGATTCGAGTTTCCCGAGTCAATAACTCCTGAGCTAAACGCTGTTACTAGCAAAATGTGCTTGTAGCTGCCTCGCTACATTACTACGATAGAAAAGAGGTATTTGTGTAGTAACAGCATTTAGCTCAGGAGTTATTGACTCGGGAAACTCGAATCTGTGCATATGCAGCCAACTTCCTGCTCCTTCAGTTCTCTCCAGCGCTGGAAAGCTGATCCTATACTAACACGGGTCCTACTTCTTGCCTTATTGTAAGCCTTTCTTTGCTTTCTTTCTTTGTTTTTATCCTCCATGTCAATGCTAAAACCGCTTTCTGATAATGTCACACATGCGCAATGAACACTCTCTCCGCCCATATTGACAAGACCCGCCCCTTTCTGCTCATTGGCTACACGTTTGTTTTGATTTTTTTTTTTGTTCCGACTCAGGTTCTGAAGCATTTCTCAAACATCGGAGACCCTACCTTTAAAAGAACGGTAATAAAAATTACATTTCCTTTTTTTCCGAAAAGAAAAAGAAGAAAAAATATCAGAAAGAAGAAAAAAGAAGTTTTATCAAACACATTTTTTATTGATATTGATCACGTGTCTATTGCGATACATATCCTTATCGTTTTATCGCCCAGCCCTACTGTCACCCTTTGTAAAGCCTTTGTGTTTACAAGACTCCACGATGCTTTGCAAAGTTTATTGGCCTTATTGTTAGCTTATTGTTGGCAGCGCTCATGTGAACTAACAAGCATTTTTGTCCAACCACCACGGAAATACAGCCCAACGTTGCAGACTCAGTGCTAGCTTATCACAGCCCACTCTGCACGAAGTTAGGGAACAGGTAGTCAGATTAATCCCTCACTTCAGCTCGCATACCGTCCCAACTGCTCTACCTAGGATGCCTTTGCATACCTTCAGCACACCGCCCTAAGCCATGTGGATAAGGGCGTCTGCCAAATGCCGTAAATGTGTTGCAGTAAAGAGGAGGTCAGTGACAAGGGTGGGATTTGAATCCATGCGTGCAGAGCATAATGGATTAGCATTCCATCGCCTTAACTTCTCAGCCACCTCGCCTGTCAGAAAGGCATACAAAGTACACTCTGAAGAGAATAGGGTTTTTAATTGTAGCGCTCCAACACCCTTCGGGTGTTTGAATCCCACCCTCATCGCTGACCTTTGTTTGTTGCACACCGAAGGCTTTTCACCTGGTCTGTGCTAGAGTGGGGTGTGAATATCTAGCCCTGGGTCTAGGTGTTTTGCAAGGGTGTACTAAACGGGCTTAAAAATGATCTGGTCAAGAACACCAAGATCCAAAGTACAAGGGCTTTGCAAAGTTCATTGGTGCTCCCTAGACGATATAGCTTAAGGATAATTTATGCCACCTGTATCCAAAGAAACCAATTGCCGAAACCCGGGATCGAACCAGGGACCTTTAGATCTTCAGTCTAACGCTCTCCCAACTGAGCTATTTCGGCTGCCTGTTGTTAATCCCCACGAAAAAATATGCTAATTAATGGAAACATATAGGAATTAATTGGATTAACTGGGAATTCACAAAATTGCAGTTTAGCCTATAACAGGGAACTTTAAAGTATTTGAAAAAAAATCTTGCAGGATATTCTTGTTTAAAACAACCAGATTTACTGCAATAGCAATCGAATATCTATCCTGCACATTTATCAATACAACTTGGTAAGTATTTACATAAAGTATTTACATATTACATAAAGTTTAAAAATTCCTTTTGGTTTGTGTAAGCAATTGTGCAACATAAGTATACCATTGTAAATACAAATATTGACTGAGCAGACATTTATGCAAGATAATAAAAAACTGTATAAAAAAGACTATCTCCCTCAATCAGTAAAACTTACTCCATATTTTTGTGGTAGTCAGAGCCTGGAAGGCAGAGGGAGAGGCCTTTCAACATCAATTAAGTTTCGATATTGCTTTGGTAAATATATTTTATCTATGATATTAAAGTTTATTTAGCAAACACCAAAATGTGTTTATACAGTAGCTAGCCAACCACTACATGTAAGCTAGTACTATTCTGTTGACAATTTATGAGGCTAGTTAGGTCAAGCTTCTTCTATCCTCTATGTTAGCCAGTACTGGTCAAAAGTTTGGACACATTACTATATTTAATGTTTAAGAAAGATGTCTCTTATGCTCATCAAGCCTGCATTTGTTTAAAAATACAGGACAAAACCGTTTGGGAAATACATTATAAATACTGATTTAATATACTTTAAAATGTATTTCTGTGATGCAAAGCTGAATTTTCATCAGCCATTTGACCAATCTTCAGTCACATGATCTTTCAGAAATCATTCTAATATCCTGATTTCTCAGCATTCTGATTTCTGTTGTTGTGCTCTTCATAATTTTTATAACCTGTTATTATTTTCAGGATTTTTTGCTTAATAAAAGTTACATTTTTAATTGTATATTACTGTTTTTTCTTTATCTTAGAAATAAATCAGACTTAAGCATGTTTAAGATGCTTAAAACAGGAAAAAAGATTGTCATTTGTCGAAACTTTTGACTGAACTATTGTGTATATACTAGGTTCTAGTTTGTTTTAGCAAACACGCTGATTGTGGAGTATTCATTCATCTAGCCTATTTCTATTCATTTGCATCAATTGTAAAATATTCAAAATATTCCCCTTGTTCAACTAATTATTTATATATCTGTGCAATGCATAAGTGTTTTTACAGGTTTTTTCAATCTTATTCTATAGAACTATGCCACACACACACTCATGTGTGGATACACTTCACCTCAGCCAGTGTTGTCAAAATGTCCTTTTTTTTTTAAAATCTGTATTACATTGAATGCATGCCAGCTTATGTACAAACAAAATGTTTATATTTATGTTTGTATATGATAGTTTATATAATTTTATCCAAATTTCTAATGAATTCCTGTAAATTCCTGGACATTTTCCACCCCTTTGCAACCCTATCTCTCAGTGGTTTTAATGATAAGTAAAATTATATGGGCCAGTCTGTCAAGCTTTTGGTTAAGTGAGATGATATCTTAAAAAAATAGGAGCAATTTATTAAGATATTTGGACTGAGACTGACTCACCAAAGGGAGGTGGTTGCTCTTCCTTTGTAAGACAAGCTGCTTTTTCTCCCAGTTCCCGCCCATACACAGCCGAGTAGATGTTCAGCAACTTTGGGTACTTACAGTGAAGCAACATTTGATCACCCTCGCATCTTGTACTGTTTTTATTTTCCGCTGAAATGGGCACAGCTTAATTAGTAAGAGAGAATATGACTCAACAGCCAGTTTACTGGGAACACCTGCACACACCTGCTCATTAATGCAATTATCAAATCAGTAGCAGAAGAGCAAAGCATATACTCATGCAGATGAATGTCAAAACCTTCCCTTAATATTCAGTTTTGAAGGTCAAAACCTTACCTTAATATTCAGTTTTTTCTTCCCTTCGTTTAGTTTGGGGAAAAAAAGGTCAGTTTGAGTCAAGTATGCTTTACTGTCATTCCTCTATATAGCTAGTACACACAATTTCTCCAAGACCATTGTGCAACATATAACAGCAGAGCAAGGCATAAGTGAGAGATCATCCATAATATTGCTTGCATTCGAGATGAAGCAGTTGTTTTACGAGGTGTGCAGAGAGTCCCAGATTATCCTTTTTGGCTGTTCTCACAATTCACAATTATTTTATGCACTACACCACAAATATATTATTAGCTGACTGGTTAGCTACATGAATAAGTAGGTGCACAAGTGTTTCTTTAAAAATAAGTGTATCTAACACACATGGTTTGTACTCACTGGGTTTGCAGCTGTATGATACATGAAGGTCTTTGGTGGTTTCAGGACAGGGGTCACTGCCAAACATACGGTAATTAACCAAGACTTGACAGTTTCTCCGGCCTTGGCATTCTGATAGCATCTTCTGTTTGGGGTAAAAAATGTTAAACTGTAGTACTGCAGCATTAGTTACCCACCTCAGAACATTGTGTAGACAGTCCTCATTTTTGCTCTATACTTATGGTTCTTGCTCTTTATATACAATGGTACTGTACATATGGTGAAAATATTAGAATAGAATTATTGTACTCCACTCTGTATTCTACTAACTTTCCCAAGTAGGTAGTGTTTTTTAACACTTGGGTTTTTTTAAAGAATATCTATAATACTGTGACCATTGTTCATACCACACAGTGAAAGTTAATTGAACACAATAAAAATTAACTAAGTTGAAGAGATGTTTATTCAGCACATGCATTGGTGAACTCCTACAAAGTTTACACTAAGTATACTCAAGCTGTGTGAACCGGGGCATAAATCTAACACAGCAGAATTAATTCAAACCTGCAGATGTTGATGTGCATGACTGAAAGCTCTCACCTGCAGTGCTGTAGGTGCATTGCAGTGGGTGAGAGGTGCATGAGGTCTGTAGAACGCAGACTGCACAGAGATGGTGGAGTGGCGTGGGCAAGAAAGCAGCAGTGGCTCACCATCACGAGCATGTGCTGAGTGACTGATAATGATCCTGAATAAATAAGCTAAACAACATAAACAAATAAGAACTGCACAAAGAAATATTTTGCACTGAAAAAAGCTTCTAGCTCATGAGGTATTCTCTAAGCAGCAGTGAATTTCACCTGGACACCTTTCTGTGTTTACGTGCGCAGGCTTGTCATTCCAATTAATTTGTGCTAAAAATTACGAATGATATAATACATTTATAATAGGATATTGATTTGATATATGATAGTGTATTGTTTTTATTTATCAGTATGCTATCGTTGCATTTATGTAATTCACTATGCTGCTTTTGTTGCCACAAGAAGAAGAATATAAGGTAAGGTAAGGTAAACTTTTATTGTCCCCAGTAGGGAAATTTGTCTTGGGCCATCACCCATGCTGCACTCATACAGTACACACATTAAACAGATACAATTCACAAAATATTGAATACATAATATAGCAACAATATCCTTCCCCTTTTTAACAACTTCACAGACACTGGAATAAAGGAGTTTTTAAATCTATTTAATCTGCAGCGAGGAAATCTGAACCTCCTGCCAGAAGGCAACAACTCATACTCCATATTCTAAACATGGGAAAAGTCACAGACAATCCTCTTAGCGTGTCCTATAATTTCCCAAGTAGTATGTATCATTCGTATCAGCTTTGATCTCGATTGCACAGATAGATTCCCAAACAATACTGTAATCCAGTATCTGATTAAACTCTCAATTACTGCTTGGTAAAAGGCATCAGTGAGTTCTCTCTCAAAGCTCTACATTTTTCACACCAACTACAATCCTAGAGTCCCTCAGCACTCACTATTACTTATCACTTTTTTTGTTGATGAAATCATTAAGCTACCAATTTCATTACTTAAAAATAAGTGTTATTATTTACTTATCATGTATAATGATGAACCAAGATTGCTTTTATTAGCTTATACCCTGTAATACAGAGTTGATTTCCATGCTGAAAGGGTTAAAACAGCAGTGGGGATTTTGCTGGGTGGGATTTTTATCCCAACTCATGACTCATCCCTTTAATCTCTTTATCGGTGTTATTTTTTTCTTCATCACAAACAACTTGATCATATTATAAACTGTCAGCCTTTGTCTATGTCATCATGTCAGTAAGAAGTGTCCTGTACTAACTTGAGAAGTCGGAGAGTCCATGCATTTGGTCACTCCACAGGAGGAGGACACTGTAGAGGAGGTGAAAGCTCCAGCCGCCGGTGGCTCTGTGGGACCTGCAGCCGCTCGAGGACTCCATCATGCTCGTGTTAACTAGTTTCTATTAAAAATCCATTAAAACCATCCAGGATGGAGTCTATCCAGAATTCCAATTATTTATTTATTTATTTTTTAGAGAAAAGAGAAAGAAAGCACGCCTACGCTTAGCTCACGGATGTTCTCATAGCTTCACCTGTGTAATGAAGCCTTTCATTCCTTCACAGCTGTCCGGTTCTTGTAGCTTCAGGGTCATTTATGGCTCGTTTCAGACGTGGTGCATTAAGAAATCCAGACAAACCGTGAGCTCGGACGCAGAACATCCGCTTGTGACACAAACACGCATGTTTCAATGTAACTCGGTCCCAATGGGAGAAAATAACAAGTGCGCAACAAGTGAAAGGTCTCCTGAAAAGGTCGTTTCCCAGCGAGTCAGGTGGATTTCATGGCTTTTCCGCTAGAGATGAGTTCAGCTGTGAGCGTCACATCGACTGGACCGTAAATACACTATAAAATAATAACCTAACTTTCGCTTAGTGTTTTAGGAGGCGTGGCTCTGAGTGCCTCCCATGATTATAGGCTAAAGTGGAGTAGGGTAGTTTGCATAAAGCATCATAGTGGCTTCGGAAACCACGCCCACACGGCATACAGTATTTATCATTACATTTAATTTATAATTATTTTGCTAAAGACTAAAATGATAAATGTCAGTAGATATTTTTATATTTTATTTTGTAGAAAGGACCTGCTGATAAAATTTACCCCATTTTTCATTCATTTCACTAGATGGGATGCCAAGCACTTACTTGCCCAAAACTTAATTTACCCAAAATTTACCCAACATCTGCCCAACATTTACCAGTCCATCAACCTGCCTGTTTTTGGTGGAAGAAAGGAAACCTGATGACTTGGACTGAACCATAAACCTGGTTGCCTCCATTCTGCCGTTCTTCCATTTTCCATATGATATCAATATCAGACTTTCGACAAAAGCCAGCCTGCTTTCAAGCATGTTGTGTCCTGTTTCCATGTGCACAAACTGTATCAGTCAACATAACGCATTATTCGCATACTATGCACTAAATATAATTTAGTAACTTTCAGGCCGCCCTGTGATGGGTTGGCACTCCGTCCAGGGTGTATCCTGCCTCGATGCCCGATGACGCCTGAGATAGGCACAGGCTCCCCGTGACCCGAGAAGTTCGGATAAGCGGTAGAAGATGAATGAATGAACTTTCAGGCCTATAAAGACACTATAGAAACAAATTTAGTGTTTCTGATCATTGCATCCTTGTTGTATTGCTATATTATTTAAATCTTAAATTATTTGACTATTGCTAAAGCACTGTAGATTTACATTCAGAATGAAAAATACCTACAAAGTTTAAAAAATATATATGTCAAAAAACAATTGTATAAATATATTACACAGGATGGTCCAAACCAAATTGCCTTTGCATATGTCCAATAAAAAAAAATAAATTCAACAATAGTATGCAATAATGGAAAGATGCAAAAAGTTGTCAACCTTCTAAAACGATTTTTATTTTTATCTCAGTTCTCACAAACTGTTGCTGCCTTTGTCCATGTCCTGTTGCCATGGGGTATAAATATGAGGTTGTTCACTTTGTCTCCTTTTTCATCTGTAATCAGGATGAAACAAAAGACATTATACACAAAACATGCAGATGGTTGTTGTCTTGAACAAGTAATACAAAAAGCAGACTGTGATAACCATACCATTCAAAGACTAGACTGACAGATACAGGTGTATCTTACAGTCCTACTACCAGAAGTGTGGTTTCAATCGGGTCCTTCACAAAGCCTTCAACTGTCGATGATTAGAACAATCAGTCCAACAGGAGTAGAGAAATTGTTAGCAAGTTGCCTGCCTGTTCCACGCATGTAGCAACATCATTAGCTGTCTTGAGAATACCTTCCTTGTACCTGCTCTGCACTTTGGCAGTGTACATCTGAATCTAACTATTCATCTGGCAAAACCACCAATGATGCAATGCAAGAGTCAACAGCAGGCATGTGACCCAGGATGCCCTGCTTACCTTAGTCATGATGGCTAGAGCACATGCTATGGTGCACATGCCTTGGGGCTGCAGATCATTAGTGTAGTCCTTTCATTGTGGCACAACATTTGTGGAACCATGTAAGTGTTTGCACTGTAAAATTTTGTGATTGTAGCAAAGTTTGCGAAGCACAAGACAAGGGAGAACCGCTTAACCTGCCAGCAGATTGTACAGGTCTACAGTCTGGTCTGATACATCTATAATGCAAGAAAAATAAAAGCACAGAGAACTGAAGGCTTATAGAAAAACACTGTCAAAAATTTATGTCTCTGCATGTGTGCATGAAATGAATATGTGTTTAAACACCTCAGATGTTTTTTAGGATGGACAATGAGTACAGCTTTTTTATTTGTTAAGTTCAGTTTGCTTTTAATATTTTTTTATATTTTGTTTGTTTCATTTCTGTGTTGTGGCATAAATGTCTTCCAGAGCACTAGATGGCGCTGAGTGGCTCTGATTCATCACTGAAGTAAAGAGGAAGAAAAATATAAATCCGCGCGCGCAGTCAGTGGATCCTAAAGAAAACCAAACCAAAACAAAACAAAACAAAACATACTTGTAGTTATACAATGGCGAGACAAATCGGCAGCGGTGACATTAAAGATGACACTTACGTGGTTTCCGAGGGTTTATCTGTAGCTGACAGCAGCAAAGTGGACGATGATGGAGAAGGAGAAAGCGACGCGCCTGCTGTGTTTCTGTGTGGAAAATGCAGGCTTCCGTTCGGAGACTCGCTGTCATGGGCCGGCAGCGACGACCTGCACAACCAGATCCTGTTAAAACGTACGTTCATCAATACAACACGCTTCTGTCCTCATGTGGTCCCACAGACAGAATCACACTCACTGCTGATAGAAAGGAAACTGTTGGATTACAATAAACAAGTTGCTTTAACAAAGTAACACAAAAGTAAGGCGACTAGATGAAGTATGGTCAATTAGTTCAAGTAAATCAGACCTCACGATCAGACTGTAACGGTTTCTTTACACAAGCCAACAGACTCGTAAATAACTGAACTGAACACAACACACACAAACACTACACAATCAACACACACTCAAACACTTGAAGGCACACATCAGCTGTATGGACTGCACTGACCTACACCAAATACACACACTTCCAATATATATCCATCAATCTGTTTACATCCTTTTTTGCACACTGATTTTACTCTTTGCACATCCTGTCTCACATTTCAGTTGATTGTTGTGTTGCACAATACTTTACAATATCTCATGTAACTGCTGCTATAATACTGTCTTCATTCCAGTATTTCTGCACACGCAATATTGAGTGAACATATAGTATTTACACTAGTCAGTGTTGTTTTGTGTATTGTCTTTTGTGTATTGTCTTGTATTATTTGCCTGCACTGTTAGCACCAGGTTGCACAGCTGCACTTTATGTGGCTAGAACTAACTTAAGTCCTTATAGCTCTGTCTTTGTTCTATGTAGCACTATGATCCCGGAGAAACATTGTCTTATTCCACTGTGTACTGCAACGGCTATATATGTTTGAAAAAGCGACTTGACTTGACTTGTCCCTAATGACGTTAATCTGCTTTATCAGTCTAATCCACCAAAAATTTAGTGGAACTGGTTGAAATCATCCTTACACTACAGCTGTTGTGAACAGGGATGAGGTTAAATAATCTGATTATTCAAAAAAAAAAAAAAAAATGGGGATGCTCAGAAACTGTAGCTCAAAATCCTGGTTTAATTTATTGGTTTGTTTATTTTTATCTTAAGTGCATTTGTGTTCACCTGACACTTGTTTTCTATGTTCAGGTGTTAATGATAACGTTGTGATTGGCAAAGAACCTTTTGTCACTGGCACAAGTGAAGAATTGAGATGGTAATATGTCTGCTACTCCAAGTATTTTTAGACGTTCAAATGAAATCTTTTTTTTTTTTTTTTTTTCAGTTTGTCTTTTTCTGTTTCTTTTAGCCTTGCTTTGAATCTCACCTGCCGTGGTTGCACCTTCAACCTAGGACATATGTATGTGTCCACTCCAAAGTCACTGGACTACAAAAGGTCCATTTTCTGCTTCATGGTTGAAAATATTGAGAGGTAAGTTAAGTTCCAAGTTACAGCTTGGAAAAACAGATCATTTTTGCAGCCATTTTCACATGGCTAATGGCACAATCATATTTCGTGTAAAATAAAAATAGACTACCCCCTGTCCTGCATATTTTAGTGTTTTCCTGCTCCAGCACACACATTTCAGCTCAGTAATGGCTGTTAATTAGTTGAGTTAGAGGAAAAAACTGCTAAAATCTCAGCAGAGGTGGTGCTTGGAGTCATAGCCCTTATAGTTGAGCAAATTGACAGATTTCACAATGTTGCAGCTAGTAGATGCAGTAACAAGTGAACACTCAATGAGCACATTATTAGGGACACCTAATACATCAACAAGTTCTTTTAATCATATGGCAGATATGGGTTAACAGCTTCAATTCATGTTGACATTATACATCACAATGATGGAAATAAAAGATCACTTTGTCTTTAACCATGGCATGGTTTTTAACTCCAAACAAGTTTTTTTTTTACTATATATAAATGAATGGCAGTCCTGTTAGTGGAAATGCCTTGTTGGGGGAGATCAGGGGAAAATGGCCGGATTGGTTTTTTGCTAACAGAAAGGTAGAATAGTAGCTCAAATAATCACTATTTACAGCTGTGATGATTTCAGAGCACAAAACATCAAACCTTGGGGTGTGTGAGCTACAACAGAGTTTTGTTGAGGCATGAATTGTGACATATGACATCTCAGTAATTATTAAAAAAAATTAAAATAAATAGCAAAGTTTTTTTGTTTGATTGTTTATGTACTTATTTAGTAGCTTAGATATGTCTCAAATATTTGTTTGTTTAGGCTATGAGGCATACAAGATCAGCGATACATCACTGTTTTTTCTACCTCGTACATACTCATTTCTCTTAACCGCTATTAAACCTAACCTTTGATTATTTTTGTGTAGTTATGTTTTAGGCTCGCCAGACCAGCAGGTGGCAGCAGTGGATAGAGAAGAAAGGCCTGTGACATTCGAGTACATGGACAATGTTGAGCGACAGTTGACCAAGGTAAACCTGTAAAATGAACATGTATATATATTTACACAACTGAAAAGAGAGTGTATTATGTGTATCATTAGTGTTTTTCCCATGGTAAATTTTCTCTCCTGTTATTTTCTATGTGTGCGTATGTCAAGGTTTAACAACAAAGTTGATGTTAATGAGAGAATCAATAGAAATAAAACAAACAAAAGCAGAAATTGAACCTTGACTGTAGCATTTGTACATGTTTTTCTTGAAGATTTGTCTCTTGAATGTAAATAACATTATTCAACAGAGGGAGGAAGATGGAGAGAGAATTAAAAACAAGTCTGCTTTATTTTATATGAAAAACATATTATTTTATTCCATGTAAATATTGTCTGAACACAAATCTGCTGTTTGTCTGTTGTTGGGCTCAGACAGCAGATGGCGCTCTTTCTGGGCAGAGAAAAGTTCTTTGTTTGAAGCCAAACAAAGAGCTGTTAGGACCTGCTCAAGAATTTCAAGAAAGGAAGAAGGCACAGTGATGGCACCTAAATCACCCCGATACACTGAATCAATTAACTATTTACTTAACTTACAAATAAGTCTCCCTGCCAAAATAAATACTTCCCTTTTCTATTCATAATATAGTAATTAATCACGTCTCCTTTAATGGCATAGACGAACTTCTTTAGGAATAATCAATGTAAAAAATGCCTTTAGATATTTACTTTGCATGTGTTTTTAATTGGGTTTAATATGATCTTTTAATAACAGCTTCCATTTTATTCCCTATTTTTTGTTAAGTGTAGAGCAGGGATCAGCAAAGATTTAGACTGTTATTCAATATCCTATTTTATATCTTTTGTCTTGCAGATAAAATCTCTAGCAGTGACAATAGGACAGCGTCTCTTGGAGATTGAGGTTGACCTCCAGTGCAAGTCTAGAATGACTTAACAAGAGCTGCACTTATCCCGGAGTCGTCCTTCGGTTGTTTGTCTTCTGTTTAAGCCACAGTGTTGTTGTTCGCACTTGGAAAATCTGTTTGTGGAAAATCTGGGAAGTCACGTAACACACAATAAATTGTTATTGTTCTTTGTTGTTGTTTATCTATTTCTGTGTATTGTTTTCTGTTATGTACATGTCATATTTTGTAATCCTGTGTATTAAGTAAAAAAAAATTGTTTCTGGATTGTTTTTGTTTATTCATTTTGTTTGGTTGATTTTCGGGATTAAAACAGACCTCCCACTTCAGTCTCCTCCTCCTCCCCACCATAGTTTTCATAATTTCACTAATCTTTAAGCAAAGGGGTGGCAAAGTATTTTGTTTACAGTTCCTGTCTAATGTGCCTAGCAACACTTTATGCCAGAAAAGCAGACAGATCCTCTCGAACCCTCCCAATCTCGAGAGCTGGAGCAGCATAACAACAGCGGCACGGATGTTGAAATCAATCTGCACAGACCAACCAGTGGCCTGTATCCAAGGCCTGGCTGCCATGGAAACAGGCTGCTACGCTGCATGCTTGTTACCACGGTGCTGACCGTTTCCTGTATTCAGAACCAGCCAGCCAGCTCGCTCATTCGCCTGTCTGTCATCTTGAGGGGTGGAGTTACTGCTTCTCTAATCCCCAAGAGTGTTTTTTCTTTCTCCTCTTCAACTGTTCCCTCTTCTCTCTAACCCCCTCCCTTAGACAGTCTCTCTTACACACACACGCACACTCTCTCTCTCTCTCTCTCTCTCTCTCTCTCTCTCTCTCTCTCTCTCTCTCTCTCACACACACACACACACACACACGTTCCAAAATAGGCAAAAAGACCTGCCAGGTTAGAAAAGGTAAAAAAAGAGAGAGAGAATAAACCTGCAGAATGTGTCTAAAGCCAATATGGAGGCATGTTCCCTAATTCACATTAAGACATTGCTCCTCCAGCAGCTATAATGTGTGTTTTTGTGACCACTGGCCAGATGTTGGGTTGCAGCCTTTGTTCTAGGATTTCTTTCTTCCAGTCTCATTATTCTGCCCAGCACGCCACACAGTCATTTTGATTAATGTGCTTGGCCCTACGTCTGGGCTCTGCGTCCTGCTGAAGGTGAACTGCTGATGCTTGGTGCTTTTTAGTGCGATCGATGCAGACTGATCACCTCCCTACTCACATATGTCCTCTCACTCCTTCACCTCAAGAACCAAATGCACTCAGGCATGGACATGTTGCGTGGCGATAAATAATGTAGACAGGCTGGTAGAGGAAGGTAACCTCTCTTTTGAAGCGATCAGTAAGCAATGTAGCTGTTGCACAAAGGAATAGATCCTGTAACTGAACTAAGCTGTCCAGTCCTTTTTGTCATGTCATGTCTGATTGGTGTTTTTTTTTTATCTCAAGGACACTGATTTTGAAATTATTAATGCTCTGAGCATCAGGTTTGACCTTTTGAAGTACTTTTTTGAAATGGTGTTTGCCCTTGTTTTTATTCAGCTAATGATGTCCTTGAGAAATGAAAAAATGCTTTTAACAAAGCTACATGACTTTAAGATGAATTCTCAGCAAGCATCACATGTGTTATCACTGGATCAGATTGTGAGGTCAAATCCTGTATAATAACAATCCAGCCATTTAGGTCAATACTGGAACTCAGATACTCAAGATTAATATATCTGAAGATATGATCAAAATATGTCAAATGTTTGTGAATATCTTATTTCAGTTTTAAAGCCCCTTTGCTGTTATAATAACCTATAACCATCTGGGATTTTCATTAGAATTTGGAATGTGGCTGTGGGGATTTGTTCATCCAGCCACAAAAGCATTAGTAAGATCAGGCACTGATGTTGGCTGAAGAACCCTTAGGTGCAGTCATCATTCCAGTTCATCGCATGGGTGTTCAGTGGGGTTGAGGATGGGGTTCTGTGCGGAACACTCAAATTCCAACTTGGAAAACCATATCTTCATGATGCTCGCTATGGTTATGGGGCATTGTCATGCTGGGACCAATTTAGGTGGAGGGAAATCCTATAGTAAACAAAGACATTTAATATAACTCTATGCTTCTGACTTTGGGGAACAACCACATAACTTAAATCATCAACTTTTGGTCATATATTGTATCTCAGAGTATTCTAATTATTCCACAGCCAGATAGATTCTTTGTTCTGGTTTCAGGCAAATAAACTGTTACTTCTGTCAGCTGGAAAAGCTGTTCATAAACAGGATTAGTGCCAGTCGTCATTTAAGCTGAACAGATTAAGTAGGAAGAGCAGCTACTACCCAGTGGGAGGCCAGAGCCTGATGTTGACTAATGAATATCATAGCAATGCTGACAGCCAGGAAAAGCTTACAAACTGCTTGAACACCTAGAATGAGAGTTTAAGCCAGGAAAGTCACAGACCATCATCTTGCCAGTGCTTGGTGTCATTTATAACACCATTCTGCTACAGAGTTTAAGTCAAGCAATATATTGTTTTAAAGATGATTTGTGATGTCTGTGTTTTGGGAGGCCATAGTAGTCTTTATGTTTTTTAGTCCAATGCAATACTTTGTTATTTTTTAAAACACAGAAGTATAAAATGTGTATAACAGTATTTTTACCGAACCCAACCACAATGACCAAGTACATCTGAAACATTTAATCTAATAGCTGATTGTAACAAATCATATTTGCCTGCCTTTGGCTTTAGATAGGGATCACAAAAGGATACTTGGATAACTTTGCTTTAAGTTTAATGATAGGTTAAAACTAAATAGAAATGCGTGTAATTAAAGCATGAGAAAAACAATAATAGATGTATGGCATGATTTGCTCGCAGCAGAGTGAATAGATCGATCACTCAGATTTACGATGTCTTGACTTAAGCAGTAATGAAAAAACCTGTATTAATTTTAAGGTCAGTGTAAGTTTAATTAATGCTCAAATATTTTACCCTCTACCTTATTTTCTACAAGTATGATACCTTAATCGTCTCCTATTGATTGTAATTATTTAAAAAGTAATTTTCATAAAGACGTTTCATACATGGGTAAAGGGTTGTGCATGTTCCAAATAAATAACTTAAAGATAATATCTACAAGTTTAATACATTAACAGCATTAATCCAGAGTGACTTACATTTATCTCTTTTATAATGCTTAACAATTGAGGGTTAAGGGCCTTGCTCAGGGGCCCAGCAGTGGCAGCTTGGTGGCCCTGGGATTCGGTTCAGTAATCCAACACCTTAGCCACTGAGCTACAACATTCTACAACAATGATTAATAATAAGGAATATTGTGATATTAGCAAACAGCACTTTTGTATTCTTGGTATTTTTTAAAATGGATGTATGTGATATAAATGAATCCATTTAGCCTGAAACATCCTAAAGTCACCTATTTCACCGTGTAAGTATGTTTTAATCCTTCCACATTCTCACAAACACATTCACCCATATGAAATATAGTAGTGGAATAATCCACGTCACATGTTCAGCAGGACGTTGCATCATCCAAATTTCCCTAAAAATTATGAACTAAGAAATTTCTCATTATAGCTTAAGGCCAACCATTTTAGCCTAATTATACATTGAAAGTAAATTATTAACTTTAAAGCTTTATCATTAAATATCATTATATAAATCATTATGTTCTAATTTGATGACTGCAAAAAAGTTGCATTGTTGTCTAAGTGGTTAAATGTCTGTTTTCTATGAGTGAATGTAAAAAAAAAACAAAAACAAAGTTTTGAAGAAATATAAGTTATAATAGGCACCCATTGTCCACCCCCCACAGCTTGGACAATGATTTATCCAGGACAGAGTGTGTGAGCACCCAGATAATTTATATGGGGTGTAGAGAGTACATACACATATTGTATGTGCATATGGTGGGTATTTGTGGGGCTGTTGCACAGCTGACGGGATTAAATGAGGCCTGTGGGGTTGTTCAGCTGTCCCTCATTTCACAGGTGTCCCATGAGAAAAGTGGACATCACAAAAATGTCTGGTTTCACATTACAAGCATGTATGTGAGGTAGTAAAACATGATATAATAAAAGTAATAGTTTGTCAAATCAGTTTTATTGTGTAAGATGTGTCATAAAAGCAATATGTGTTTAGTGCAAAAGGAAATGGAGCACAAATACTCGTTTTTAAAATATAAATATTAAAAATCTTTTTATACAGCATAAAAATCTCTTTCCACTTAAGCACAAGGTGTTAGAAAGTTTACAAAAAGAGGTCCTCAGAATTCAAAGGACTTCATTAAGACCTCAGGTTCATTGCTCACTGTAACAAAACCACGTCCAACAGCCTACAAATCATTGGAACAACGTCTTTTCGCATGCAAAGACAAATTGTGTGTTAGAAAAAAAGTTTGTTAACAAACAGTTCATAGCCTTCTATTCAAGTAAACACTTTGAAAGCTTTTTTACCTCAACTACAGTAATGTGCAATGAGTGACATTATCAATGTACACACAACATGAAAGACACACCGAGTTCATATTTACATCTGGTTCTCACATCACAGGGTCAGAACTGTTCAGTGAACAGAATTAAAGCATGGTGATGGTTAACACTTGGTACAAAATAATTGCACTATTGCATGGTCTACACAACATGATGAGTTACAACATGAATGCTGCCTCCCTCCCCAAAATGCACATTTTTATTTAGAGTGATAACACACAGGATACACAACGTAACATTAATTCTGACTGGCCCGATTTTGACCAAACGGATTTAACATATGGTATTTAAGGCTATACAAAAGTTCCACAATCTCTTTCAAGGTAAGCAAAAAGCTAGTGGTAACAGTAACTCACAGCAAGACTAAGGGGGAGATTTTCTTTTCTGTGAAGTAGACCTGAGAGTCTGTAACTTGTGAGGTGGAAATGCAGGGACAGTTCACTTGTGTCACTAAGTCATAAAGCAATCTCAGGATGATTTGCTTCACAGACGCTCTGAGGAACATAGTGAAGTGGCAGTGATGCAGCATCTTCTACTAAAAATATGCGGTTTTATGAAAGTCTTTATATGATCCTTAAGTAGTGTTTGCAGTAAAATGTAAATATTACTAGTCTGTGACCAATGGGCCACATTAGAGGTAATTAAAAACACAGTGCTTGGAGTTGGGGTGTGCCCAGGCATCTATCTGTGCATATCGAGGACAGTTCACTCCCCAGAGGATTCAAGTTCTATTACCCCGCCACTTTGGAAGCCCTGGTGCTTCGAAACGGCATAAAAATCAGTGGTATTTAATATCACTTTACTGCATACAGTTTCTGTTTTAAAAGTATGTTTACTTCAGAACATGACAGTTCTTAAGATCTGGATGTGAAACAGCAACTTTATACGATCATAAGTTCAAATATGGGTTTGTCATCAGCACAGAGTCTTGAGTGCCCCAGAGGCACACAGTAGAGTCTGCATGTGGTATGGAGTCGGTGACTCTACCTCTATGGCCGGCTCGGGCCTGAACAGAGGTGCTGGAAAGGCAAAGGGTTGAACTTTCTTTTTCAAAATCTGTCCAATGCCCATTGAAGGGAACTTAGAACGATGCTGTGGGCTGCTGGGCTCCTCAGTGCTGCTGCCACTGCTGCCTCCACTACTCGCCCCACTGCTGCTCCCACTACTTCCCCCTTCAGGTTTGCTGTGCCGATCTGTGCTGGGGGGACTACTTTTGGGCTGAGGTTTTACAATGACCACCGGTACACTGGGGATAGTGGCCTTTTTGAGGTAGGAGCTGTCTGGTTGGTGGAAAGCAGAAACATGTCGCGGTGGCAGGAGAGCTCCATTGGTGAGCTTGTACCAGGGTGATGGTGGGTCATCTTTGCTAGGCTCTTTGCTTGCTGATGCCCAGGAATGTGCACCAAGAGATGAAGGAGGCCGCGCAGGCACGTCCACGGCTCTTGGTCCATCTTTCTTGGGTGGCTTGGCATCAAGGTGCCGCCCTCCTTGAGATGTTTGTGGAAACAGAGGGTGGATTTCTAGGTATTCTAATGAGGAGGAGGCAATGCAGCCACCCTGTCTTGAGTAAGCATCCTTCAGGCCAGTCATTGCTTTAAGAAGCCCTGAGAAATCAAGAAACACGGTTAAAACTGGCCTAGCCCATAACAATACCTTTTATCCCAGGACATAGAGTTACCCAAAATAAAATTACATACAACCGGAATCAATTTTACAATAAATATCCTATTATCCAATTCCCTTCACATAATGTCTAGTTCACTGGACATGCACTTGATATTTATTCCCATAATACTACTCACATTCATAGTATTCTTTAACCACATGTTTTAGATGCTGTGGACTGACAGCAAGAGACCGACATCCACTACTCTGAGGAACTCACCTGTTTTCTGTTTCTTTTCTTTGGTGGGGCCTTTGCTCACAGCCAAATAGACTGGCGTCTGCTTTGGCGGAATGGTGACCTTCTCAATGTGTTTCCGCCACTGGGTCTGGAATAGCTCACTCTTTTTCTCCTTTTCCATACTGTACTGCTTTTCCTGTGGAGAAATAAATATAGGTTTATTTACATTTCATTCAGCAGATGTGCCAGTTCACTGCAAAAAAAAAAAACCCTCAGCAAGTTAACATATCTTGAATTTGGTCAAATTTCTTATTATAGGATTAGAATTATCTGGACTATCTAGATTATTATCAGGCCATATTTGACTATTTTTATGATTAAATATTTTATTCAGCAAAATAAAAATTTTGAATGACTACTTAGCATTACACTCACCCTGTACTCTTTGGAGAGTCTTTTCATTTTTTTGTTAAGGAGGAAGTAAACGGCAAGAGTATGGCAAGCTCGGTTAGTGAGCACAGCGCTAAGGACTTCGCTGTGCTTGTAACCCATTCGTTCAGTCATATGCAGAAGAACCGTGTGGTTGATCTCCTCAATATGAATCCTGTGCAAGGCAGCAAAATGATGTTATACATTAGAAAACAGACTGTGACTTAGTTGTGTCTGATACAAATGAAAAAAAGGTATTTTTGCTTCTTTTACCTGTTTAAGTAAGGGATTCCTGTGTGTGGGTTTCCCAACTGTAGCCATGAATCACCCATAACTTGGTGGATGTTAGGTCTTTTGGCAGGGTCTGGTTCCAAAAGGCTCTTCAGTAAACTAACTGCAGCTAAGGCAAAAACAAATATATATATATATATATATTCAATTACATTTAGTTCTATGTCACTGAAATAGCAGACACAGAAATCAGCAAATTTATAATTGACCTTTAATGAAACACTCTAGAAAGAAAAACAAACCGTGAATTTGCGTCACTTTCTTTACAGTGTATTACAGGAACACAACACCTCTCTCATAACCAGGATAAACCCATGCTGTCTCAACTTTATGTAGCAAGATCCAATTAACCTAGTACCTTCCACCTAGTGTGTTACATAAGAAGATGAGAAGACACCCATGTGTCCATGATAATATCTTTGTTACATAGGATAAGGAGGATAATCTTATTTCAGTAATGAATTGTACGGATTAAATTTTGTCCTATGACGAAACATTTCTATACCAAGGGAAGTGACTGAGGGCTCAATAATTGGTTTCCCCGAGTACAAAAACTTATATAAACCTTGAGGCCTTGATAGACAACTAGAACTCAACCAAGATGGAACACCTATAGGAAATGTTGGACCAGTAACACAATCGTTAAAACAACAAGTGAAGAAAAACCTTTTGGAAAAAAGTGATCATCCCTCAAGTACAGTTCTAGAGAATCTTCTAGGGGCTCAGTGGAGGTGCAACACTGTCCTTAAATACTATACAGGATTACATGTATTATGTGCTCTGTTCTGTCATGTCATTCAAACTGCTGAACAGGTCACATGATGTTTTATTGAAATTCTCAGGGCATTTCCTACTTGCTGTAGACCAACTCTGTGGAATGATAAACTGAATTTACTTCATCAGTGTCAAAAGCACACGGTTAATAAAGGAATTGTGTCCAATATAAAAATGGATGGACTTATAACAATACAATACAAACAGTAACAATACTGTAGATTTAAAACTGCTGATTTAAGCGAGTCATTCAATTGCAAGTTTATCTGTACCTGAGGAGATTGATGGAGGCAGAGGGTTCATGTCTTTGTCCACCATTCTCTGGTGCAATGCTTTGAGGTTGAATGGCTCCACCGTGAAAGGAAGGGTGCCAGTGAGCATGGCATACATGTTGACGCCACTGCGTTAAAACAAAAACATGTGCAGGTTATATAAACATGACCTCTTATGATCTATGATCTGTTTATTTTAATGAATTTTAATCCCAGTCACTACTACACACAAAAAAATTATTCTAAGAAGAGATAGAATTTTTTTTTTTTACAGATTGCTATAACCGAGATGAAGATGTATAAAATGCTGTAAAACATACTGTAAACCTGGCTCAATGTGTGAAATAAGTTGAAATCATGGGGTGCAGATTATGTGAACTCACATTGACCAGACATCTACTTTGGGGCCATACTTCTTCCTTGAGAGCAGCTCAGGGGCGGCATAGGCTGGGCTGCCACACTGTGTGCTAAAAGGGTCTGAATATCCCAGGATTCCAGCACAGTTGCTAAGTCCAAAATCTGGGTTAAAACAAAGAGCAAGAGAATTTTGAATAGTCTGATCATTGCTCGAGCTTAGACCCTATGCCGCTTAAGTTAGCCACACAGAAAAAAGCAATCATGACTTCATGTCCTCAGCAGCTTTCTCACAACTGAGGGGGTTTATAGCTGTCCAACAATAAGCCTGTCTGTCACACTCAGCTGTTAACTAGCAACTCTGTATGCTGAGGCCGACTTTCACTGAGGTGAGAGGTTGTTGGGTTTTAATGAGATAATGATTGCTCGCTCCATCAGTCCTCAACACATGCCAAAGAGAACCATTTAATTGTGCTATGAGTTTAGATTAGGACTGGGTCGATGCTGCATTGTAAAAATTCCTTTCTCTGGAACAGGGTTTCGTTAAGTATAATTTTATCACATTCGTCGGAAAAAAGTATCTCAAATAATTTGAGTGTCTGTACTTGCTTACCGATCAGCTTGATGTTGTCTTGCTCATCCAGCAAAAGATTTTCAATCTTCAGGTCTCTGTAGGAAGGGAAAAAAATGCTTTTGCTTTACAGAGCTCACTTGGTTCAGTGTGAATATCTAAGCTACAGATAAGCCAACAATGATAATTAGCATACAGAGCATTTATTCCATTCACAATATAAGCCACACAAAGGTCATTTCTGATTCTATTTTGCTTTTTATAAAATAAATAAATAAATAAACAAAAACATTTGTGTCTATAAAATGTGATACAGAAATGACGGAGAGAAAAGACAGAGCAGAGTATTGTCTTGTAGTGTTTTGCATTGTTTGTTTGCACTAATTTGTCTTGCATTTGTTTGCACTAGGTTACACAGATGCACTTCATGTGGCTAGAACTAACTTACTTAGCTCTGTGTTGTTCTATGTAGCCCTGTCTTTGTTCTATGTAGCACCATTGTCCTGGAGAAACGTCGTCTCATTTCACTGTGTACTGCTTCAACTATATATGGTTCAAATGACAATAAAAGTTTCTTGGCTTGACATTTGGGTCTCACCTGTGTACTACCCCAGCCCTATGCAGGTGCTCCACAGCCATGACTAGCTGGCGGACGTACTTCTGTGCCTCCCTTTCATCGAGTCGCTTCTTCTCGTAGATGTGGTTCATGAGGTTTCCTCCTGGGCAGAGCTCCATCACAAGATAGTAACTGTTTTCTGTCTCCAGGATGTCTAGCAGTTGTGTAATGTTGGGGTGGCGGATCATCTGCTGGATTTGACCCTCTCTGCGCAGGTTTTTGGTAACATACGAGTCTTTCTTGGCCTTTCTTTTGTCAATCACTTTCACTGCAACCTAAATAACAGACACACAAGACAGAAAATTAATACAACTGAATATATGAATAACTGTTTCATAAGATTTATTTACCAGAAAAACTGTGAATAATGCAAAGTATGTTTGAATATGCACAAACACTTAAATCACAAACACTCATAATTGGTTGCCACGTCACGGTCCTTCAAAATGTAAACAATGTAGTATAATGTATGCTTTCGATCTACAGTATATAATCGGTGATCAGACTCTCGTTTTCTATACACTGTGTACTACCGACAGTCTGGTGGTCACTGAAGCCTGGAGAGGGGGAGGGTTCTGGACAAATGACTAGCATAACAGCTAAGTTCCCGAGCCCTTTACACCACATCCACCCAGAGGCTGGGACCCCAAATGGCTTGTTAATGCCACCCATTTGTCACAACAGACACCACAAACCACTAATGCTGAATAAACACCCATGGTAGCAGAATGCTGACAAATGTATTTATGCATGTATAAAGGAGGGTCTGCACTATTAACACTCGTAGTCTCTAGATAATAGAAACAGTAGAAGTAATAAACACTAAACAATAACAAATAGAAGTAATAAACCCTTTGGTGAGGAGGAGACTTCTAACTGAACTTCCAGATTCTTCTATATGACTGCTAAGCTCTTTGGACTCCTAAAACCATAGTGTAGAATAGAAGTAAAATAAAAATCCTATTACAAATAGACCACATGTATAACAGTACACCTGTTTATATTAAAGCACAAATTATTTATCAAACTACTACATTATTTAAATAAACAGCATATTAGTTGATCAATTGATTTTGGATTATTTATAGAGCATACATTTTTTTTTCTTATCTTAGCCACATTTCCTAAGTCAAGGTTTAAAGGTTCAAGGCTCAGTGAAAAGAGCCTGCCAATGATGATCAAAGTGCTTGTCTCTGTATTTGCAAATGAAGAGGATTCAGAAGGTGCCATGCCAAGGCAAATCATTAGACAATAAAGGAGCCTGTGAGCAAACAGGTCATACATGACCAAATGAGCAAATAATTACAGCAATTAGACTAACAGAAGGGCTACACAGATGTAAAGAAAGACCTTAAAAGCCTTGCGGCAGCAGATCCAAAACAGTCACCTAAATGCAAATGTAACAACACTTGCTCTTGATCTATCGCCAATGATCAGCTCAGTCTCACCAAATAGGGTTGTGGGGGCTGATGGTAAGGAGGGAGGTTTGACCCCAAAGCTCGAGGCTAACATGTTTATCTTCTCCACAGACAAAGGATGTAAATGGGTTACACATGATCAAAACACACAAGAGAAGCATGTGCTGTGTTCCCATCGCCCCACCCAAGCCCATGGATGATGTCATGTGAGCAAGGGCGAATGAGGAGATGGGAGAACAAGGCGCGCTTGCTCCTGGTACAGATTTCTGGTGTTTGCATCATCAGTGGAAAAGATGTTTTTTTTTTGTCCCCACAGCAACAGTGAAAGACGACTTTCGGAGGGCTGAACTAATCCAGAATGAAGTCAGTATGCTTTTGAGGCTCTTTAAAAAAAAAAAAAAAAAAAGCTACATATTTTCCAAATATGTCAAATCAACACATAATGCAATACGAGGAACAAAACAAAGGCAAATAGTAAGTGCTTACATCTTCCTAGAAATCAGAGATGAGACTTTTATAAAATAATAATGCATATAACAATGTTGGCATAATATTATGAGAGGATTATTGCATGATCACATTATGTTTTCCACACACGTGTAGAAAAGCTATTAGTCCCATCACTACAGATGTCAGGTCTAAAAATCTCTATCAATTCCATTGGAAACGTTCACTACTGCTTTGTTCAGTATGAAGCTACAGAATATGACTTCAGAGAATTGATTGCTTTCTGGGCTAATCTAAGATTAATTGAGACTAAATCTTAATAAGCCCAGTCAAGTGCCTTCATTACCTATAACTACATAGGTGTTTACCTGGAGGATTGTGTGCACCAGTCCTGACTGAGGTGGATTGTAATTCAAGTGCAAGAAGAGAAATATCTTAAAGTCTAAGAATATTAATCCAAATCGCAAACCAAATCGAATTTGCCAGAAAGAAAAGCCTATGCAGTATAAGATGATATGATTTAAAAGCTTTAATGATGATTAGTGGTTAAAAAGGGCCACAACAATGTCACCTAACAATTATATCAAATATTAAAAACACACTAGAATTTAAACTTTTTTCTTATTTCATTTTAAAAAGTTTCCGTGTATTTCCATAGCAACACGTCAACTTATCGTTGACGTTTAGAGCTACATTTTAAATTTTCTATATAAATTCACGTGCTCTATTGTAAATTAATTAGTAAATGAAATAACCGTCAGCAGTAAAATCACCTTCTCTCCAGTGAGCGCGTGCAGCCCCTCGCGCACCTTGGCGAAAGAGCCTTCTCCTAGCTTCCTGCCGATGAGGTAATTTCCAACTCTTTTCGTGTGGTAAAAGTTGCGAAGGATGTCTCCTGACGGACCACCGGACAAAGACGGAGGTGGGATGTTTTCCGTGCCTACACAAGCCGATGTTTTCAGCTCAAACAGTCGGTCCATATTCATGTCTGTTCCAGCTTCGGGCATCTTGTAGCGCCTTTTGCGTTAAAATCAGCACGATGAAACGAAATAATTCGAGTTTGTCAAGTTATAGAGATGCCTCACGATTTAAGTCTGCATTCCAAGTATGAAAAATACCACAGCAACCGCTAATCATTACTATATTTCAGCTCAGTAATCACGGACGTTAACATAACACCGTATTTCTCTTTTATACCGCACTCTATACAGCCAATTGAACCGTTCAGCGTCTCACGCGCTCGTTTAAGTGGGTTTCCCGGTCCAGGGTGGGGGGCGTTTCCTATTTGCTATAGACTGTTTTCTCAGTCGCTAGGTTGAAATCTTAACCAATCAGAAGCCGCGGCACGATATACTCGGGTCTAGTTGTAAATAAGCCCCGCCCCTCGTCGGTGCACGCCTAGACAACAAAGAGCACGTTTCGAGGACAGTCTCTGATGCACTGTTGATCGGATTTATTCTACCAGGTGATAACTGCACATTTGGTTCATTGTTACAAACACAAAATGATCTTTTTAATTTAATTCATGAGAAAAAAATCACAATATACTGAAGCTGGGACAGCGTTGTCATGACAACATGCATTTGTCCCTGTCACAGCAGACACAAAAAAGAAAGTCATGGTTTGGTTTATAATCTTAATAAAAGAATCTTATCGTGAAACTGAAAAACATTCTATTCTTTTCTTTTTTGTACATGTTCTGGATGTCATACTTATTTACTTTTTTTTAATGTGCATCGCATTTTTCTTATTAATCAGAGAAAAAAAATAGGAAAATGCCCGATATTATCAAGATCATTTGAAAGACCTTTACAAGTCGTAAATCTGTTTTGCACTTTCAGTAATACTTAAATGGCATGTGGTGAGGTCATTGTTAACACAGTAAACATTACCACGTGCTCATAACTGTCTGTGACGTGACACAAATCAATGGGAAAATAATACCACTGGGACATCTAGTGGTAGCATCGGGCAATACACCGTTTGGGTTTGATAGAACTTTAGATTGAAAATTCCAAAATGAAATTAAAAGTAATAAAAGCATCATTACAAAAAGAAAAAAGAAATGTTTGATTTTCAGAACATCATCTTAATTAACATTAATATTTATGTATTTAATCTTATAGTGTTGGGTAGATTAGCCGACAACCTAAAGACCGCTATCTTAAAAATAAATCACCTAAGTAAACCTTTACATGTATATTGTATATACTACAGCAGAGCTTATTCCTCTGCCCCACAGTTATGGAACAGCCTTCCAATTAGTGTTTGGGACTCAGACACAGTCTCAGTGTTTAAGTCCAGAATGAAAGCACATTTGTTTTGTCTAGCATTTTCATGAATGGCTTTCTTAGGTAAAGGAGCAGATATAGAGGGTCCATGGGCATAGACCATATTTAACCAGAATGTTTGGATGCTGTCGCCTTGCCACCATTGTAAGTCATGCAGGTTTGCAGACTGTGGAGTGGTAGGAAATTTTATATCCTAGGAAGCCCTGATGTCTGTGTCACTTTCTGACCTTTTAGTTACACTGTCATAGCTGTCTTGCTGGAGTCCCTGTCTGCACTTTACACATAAGTACTTTGTCTTTGACCATGACATGATTACCAGCATACCTAATAATTTTTTTCTTGTTGCATGGTGGTGCACTCTACTGGGTATAGATCTGCATGGACAGCTCAACAGCCATGGGATTGCTGTGAATAGGACCACTTGGACATGTCACACCATCTTTAAACTTCCATTGTCTTCGAGCTCGGGCCTTCATCAGTGAACATTTGAAGACTTTGGCAGAAAGGAATTAGTGTTAATTCTGACACAGAAATTACACTGACATTAGTTTCTCGGGAGCTCTTTGTTTCCCATTTATATACATTTATTTATATAACCGTTGTAGACGGGAAATTAATTACATTTACATTATTTCCTGTCCAGTGTCACCTAAATGAGAATGGCTTCCCTATTGAGTCTGGTTACACTCAAGGTTTCTTCATAATATCATCTCTGGGAGTTTTTCCTTGCCAACATCTCCTCAGGCTTGTCATTAAGGATAGATGTTAGAGATAAATAGTAACTTAATCTGAAACTTAAATTTCTTTTCTTTTTCTGTTCTTCTGTAAAGTGCTTTGAGGCAAATAACTTGAAATTAAATTGCTGTAAAGCAACACATTACTCATTTTGACAGAACAAACATTATTTACTTTATTTTTCCTTTGTATGTATATATTTCCAAATGGAATGGCTTACTCTCAGCTCAGATGATCGGCTGCTATGCATGTGAAAGCTTCCATCATGTTTCATTGTAATGACACGTTAACAGTCAATGATAAACACTTAAGCAATTACACTATTCATTGTAACCCAATTCATAAAAAGCATGTTTATAAATACTTTCTCTACTCAACAAAGAACTATATAAAACACCACAATGCACCAGATGACAGGGAGAAATTCCTCTATCCTCAATGATTAACGCGTGGTATTTTTTGATTCTGTTGGACAATATCCTTCCCCATTCACGTATTCTTCTAACTGCAGGCCACTCTACTTTCCATTATGCACTGTGCTCTCAATCTCATCACTTTCCTTTACATTTATCATACCAGTAAATAGTTTTTAGCGTGCATTGTCTGTCCTAAAGAGAGCCATTATCACAAGACAACAAATGATTTCTTTGTGAACTCAATGTAAAATATACAACAAAAACAACTCTTTGTTCTACTAAGTTGATCAGTTTCTAATATTTGTTTTCTCAAGCTTAAATTACCAACAGAACGTTGTTACCGGTATTGCCAAATTAAACTAATAGATCTATCCAGACCTATGCTGCAAACTACAGTATATGAAACAAGACTTACAACGACATTATATTACATTTCAATATGGGAACCTCGTTGCTGTGTAAAGTCTGTTTAAATTTTTACATCTACAGTAAAATAAATCAAAGCAAAGCAATTTTATTTCTATTGTATTATTGTTCTGCTTTTTTGCTTAAGTAAGTGAACTATAGCTAACACTGTTGTTATTTACATTTACATTTACAGCATTTGGCAGACGCCCTTATCCAGAGCGACGTACATAAGTGCTTAAATCTCTAACATTGAATACATTAATGCTGGTTCACTAGGTTACATGCTTAAGATACCATGAGTTTAAAACATTTGTTCAAAGTTACAATGAAAAAGTGTCAAAGGTGTTTTTTTGTTTTTTTTTTGTATTTTTTTTTAAATGCAAAAGAAAAGGAAAAAAGTGCTAGTTGAAATGTTTCCTGAATAATTAGGTCTTCAACCGCCGCTTGAAAATAGCCAGTGACTCAGCTGTCCGGACCTCTAGGGGAAATGAAATGGTTGTGGTTATGGTTACCATTGTTAGACCATTATGTACTGTAACAAAGCTTAGATCATTCAGTTTATTAACACATTTGCTTATTTTTCAAACATGTAAAAATCTCTTTATATCCAATATACTATTATTGTTACCAGTAAAATAAAAATAGAAATTCTGGTCAAGCATAAAACCAGAAAAATCATGTCTGTGAGAAGGATAGAAGTCTCATGAGTCATGATCAACAAACAGAGACAAAGAATGTCGCTTACACAATTTCCCTTGTGTATGTGATGTGTTCTCAGAAACAAACAATCTCAAAGACAAAAATGGTTTTATAGATTATCTCCCTAATCAACTGAGTGCGGCAGTGAAAGACATCTTTCAGCTCTTCATCTGTGTCCAGCCACTGAAAAATGTGATGATGCAACAACTTATGGAAATCCACATAGGAAGCTAAAATAAAATTAGCAGTAACTTCCAGATGCATTAAGATTAGTGGAAATGTATCCAATTCCATGTTGTGCACAAAAAAAAAAAAAAAAAAGCCTGGGATTTATTTCACAAGTCAGAAAAAAGAGTTATATAGATATATAAACATCCTTGGCAAGAGTGAGGTTTTAATTTTTCTTGACTAATTCTGAAGGTTCTGGAAAGGGATGCCATACCTTTCTGAAAAGATATCATCAATCTTCGTTTGTTAATTGAGTGCAGGTTGTGGGAGGGAACTTAAATCTTAAAGAGAATATTGAGGTAGGGGGTGACAAGGTCTTCTATATTAAGACTTTGAATTTGATGTGAGCAGCAGGACGGAGACAAAGAGAGGACATTTTGTGATGTTTGAAAACAAAGTGTGCTGCTGCATTTGGAATCATCTGTAGGGGTTTGATGGAGCTGTACGGAGGCCCAGTAATAATGCCCAGCCACTGTGTGGCATGATCAGATGGATAGGGTCTGATTTTGACTATGAGTGTTCTATTTGTCCTGATATAGTAGCTGCTGAGTTTACATACTTGTGTCTCACTTCTATCTGCCATTGTAAAGAAATTATATGACACACTGCTCAACCGTACAGATGACTTGTCATACTACTGCCTGATACTACTAACACCATCGCCACTACTACTAATAGCATTGTGTGCATTATAAAATAGCAAAGAATAAAAAACAGAAGCAAACAAACAAACAAACAAAAAACATCCAAGAGTAATAACAAGCCAAAACAAAGATTATGTATCAAGTTTGTCAAAGTATAAAAGCAAACGTTTTTCAATTGTTTCTAAGGCAGTGTTATTAAAAGCTTTTCAAAAGTTCTAGATTTTTCTAAAGTTGATATTTAAAAGCCATCGAATATCGGCGCCATCTTGTTTATTCCACCCTAACCACCGCTAGTGGGCGCCATTTATTTATCATTTATAAGAAGAGCCTCACTTAATAACCAGTGAGCATTTTGTCATGACTAAACACGACATCGTGGGACGTGCCACATTTTTATCGTGCTTTCTACTGTCTTTTGGTGAGTAAACACGGCTAAACTAACCTATAGATTCAATATTTGTCTGGAGTTGTGTCTCATTTCTCATCTCATGCTGTTTGTCATGATGTACTGAACATTATTTCCCTGTATGCTCTCCTGCAGTTCCTCTCTTCAGCGGCGTTCATGAAGATCCAGCAGGTGGCGCTCAAGTGAGAACAAACTCTACTCTTCCACCTAGACATCTGTAGACAGCAGAAATAATCCTTTACCAGTTTATTTGATCATTCAGCTTCATTAATCACTTTATTTTGGTCATTGTTACAGTTGAACCAGAGTCTGTCAGGGACCCAGACTGAATGGGAAAGCAGTATATGACAACACATCATACACACATGCACACCTACTGGCTATTTAGTGTACCAATATTCATCTACTGTAATTTTTGGGGAAGTGAGAAGAAACCAACATGGATTTGCACAGAAAACATTACAGCAACTTTAACTTGTTTCAGATTTACACAATGTACACCACAAAAGCGGTGCTAATCTTGCTTCAGACCAAGGTGGCTGAACCCTGGGTAAAAAGTGGTTCTAATTCTGATTATAAATTTCAAGTGTAAAATGGTCCTGTATCAGGGGTTAATAGTGGGGGAGTGTGAAATTCCCTAAAGAATAACCTGAGCTCAGGCTCCAACTGATAACCCTGGAGATGTAAGTTGCTGTTCCACCATGTTGCCCTTCTTTTAACGGTGTACCATCTAAAAAAGTTAATTGTAGACTCAAGTTACCCTCTATGGTATTACCATGATCAGTGGCAATTTAGTTTGCCAGAAGGCATAATTACAGGCCACTTTAATAGAACACCTGTTCACCTCATTAAATTCATTAAAGTATCCAATCAGAAAGCCATGAAGCAGCAGCCTTATGCATACAGTCATCCAGATGATAAAGACTTGTCCTGCATCCCAAATTGCTTACTAATTCTATGCACAAAAAGTATGTACAAAATAATTCTTCCTATTGTACATGCTACTTGTATGTACAAGAAAATAGTTTGCAATTCAGAAATCCATAAACATCTGGGTGCGCTTCCTAAAGCCCATTAAAGGAGCTTGGATTATCCAGCACCCACTATCGTGACTCACCGGAAAGAAACTCACTGCAGACAGAAACAGTAGTCTGAGAACTCTAAGTAAGTGGTGAAGGACAAGGCTGCAAGTATGCTGATGTTGGAAACATTCATAATTTGTTTTTTGATTTTTTTACAACTATCCATAGACCTAAATGCTCTGCAATGACACCTGTAATGTCAGAAATGCTGCATCTCAGCAAAAGTTAAAATAGCCTTATTAAATCTATTTCTAGCTTTCATTCTCGTTCAGAATGGCCATGCAGTCCTTGGTGAGCCTTAAGAAAAAAAGCCACAAATTACAAAGGCAAAAGTGGTGGGATCACATTCTTATCAACAGCAGGGAAAATACAAATGTAGATGCTATTAAATAGGCTTGTATACATTATCTCTGGAGACCTGAATGCCAGAATCCCAGTGTAGTTTTTGTAATGACAGAAGCACTGTGAATATGGTGAAAAGATAGCTGAGACTTTCTGAATGAATACATAAGGCAGACATGGATCCATCTTTGTATATAAATTATTCAAGTACATTGTGATGCATGTTAAAACATTATCACATTAAGTGCTGCAAAGTGATAGTGGACTGTCACCCCAGATGATTTCCTACAGCAGTTACAGCTTAGGGAAGAATGAGACTTTCCATTAGCATTAATCAAAACTAATGGGTGCATACTACTCTTAGCCACACATTTTATATATATTTAATTCTCTTTCAAAATAATATTGATAATGAAATACATCACAGAGCCAATCAGATCAATATCCATCAGTTCAAATCAATTTCAGTCCCAGCATCCAAAGCAATCTGCATAACTAATTATGATGTGGGCATAGCATTTAGATGTCACTTTAAGCTGCTGGGGACTATTCCATTGAGAAGAATAGTGCCTCATACAGAGGTGCATCAAACAACTAGCTGACCTTCAATAGCAAAACACAGGCTGCATTGCATTTGACATGTCATTTGCAAGCCAGAGAGGTTTTGCATGTCATTTGCAACCTCAGCAGTTTTAATATGGCCAATTGTATAGGAAGACAGAATAAACTCTTTACATTCTAACGAAAAATAAATATGTACCCTGGCAGAAAATTTTTAATTCTATGTCTTCACTGGTTTGAGGGAAAAATTGTGGCTAAGCAGCAGCAGAAGTAGGAACAAAGGGATGCACTTGGCGCTGATATACACTGCTCAAAAAAATTAAGGGAACACTTAAACAACACAATGTAACTCCAAGTCTTCTGTGAAATCAAACTGCCCACTTAGGAAGCAACACTGATTGACAATCAATTTCACATGCTGTTGTGCAAATGGAATAGACAACAGGTGGAAATTATAGGCAATTAGCAAGACACCCCCAATAAAGTGCTTTCTGGCTGATGTTTTGGTCACTTTTGAATGCTGGCGATGCTTTATCTCTAGTGGTAGCATGAGCGGTTGGCCCTGGGTTCCTCCTAATGAAAGACCATGCTAGACCTCATGTGGCTGGAGTGTGTCAGCAGTTCCTGCAAGACGAAGGCATTGATGCTATGGACCGGCTCGCCCGTTCCCCAGACCTGAATCCAATTGAGCATATCTGGGACATCATGTCTCGCTCCATCCACCAATGCTACGTTGCACCACAGACTGTCCAGGAGTTGGCGGATGCTTTAGTTCAGGTCTGGGAGGAGATCCCTCAGGAGACCATCCGCCACTTCATCAGGAGCTTGCCCAGGCATTGTAGGGAGGACATACAGGCAAGTGGAGGCCACACACACTACTGAGCCTAATTTTGACTTGTTTTAAGGACATTACATCAAAGTTGGATCAGCCTGTAGTGTGTTTTTCCACTTCAATTTTGAGTGTGACTCCAAATCCAGACCAACATGGGTTAATAAATTTGATTTCCATTGATAATGTTTGTGTGATTTTCTTGTAAGCACATTCAAATATGTAAAGAACAAAGTATTTAATAAGACCATTTCATTCTTCAGATCCAGGATGTGTTGCTTAAGTGTTCCCTTTAATTTTTTTTGGGCAGTGTGTGTGTGTGTGTGTGTGTGTGTGTGTGTGTGTGTGTGTGTGTATCGGTCAACCCACTGCCAATTACCGAACTTTCACATTCTTTTTTGTGGTTTTCTAAGCTTGAACTCCAGCTTCCTTTATTTCTTTTAGTTTTTTCCCTTCAGTTTTCTCTTCAGGAAGTAAATGCATGCTTAGTTGGGTTCAGGTCTAGTGATTAGCCTGCCCAGTCTAAACCTTTCAAGTTTTTTCTTTCTGTTGAAGTCCTTTGTTGTGTTGACAGTGTATCTTGGGCAGTGTTGTACAAAGTATTAGAAAGCAATACTTGAGTAAGAGTACAAGTATCGTACTAGAAAAAGACTTTGGTAGAAGTGAAAGTCACCTTTTAGAATATTACTGAAGTAAAAGTCTTAAAGTATCTGATACATATTTAAGTATCAAAAGTAATTTACTGATATTTACTGTATGCGCGTTCCTGTGTATTTGAAGAAAAAGTAAAAAGTAAAATTTCAGTGATTTTCGGTAGGCATAAGAGCATGGGCGGTTCTAGGATTTCATCTTTAGGGGTTTTAGCCCTCAGTGAGAATTTAAAACAAGAAGAGTTATAATATTATATGACTACATAGTAAGCCAAAAGTTATGGTATTATTAAATGGCAAAAGTGGACACCAAAATTTTATGCATGATGTAATGATGCCAGTCTTGAATCAAATCAGTTCATGTATGTGTGCATTCTCTACAAACCGTGTGTCCAATGAATGCAGTCATTAATAAAAAAAATATTCACAAGACAAAGACCAAATCAATAAATGTTATTTTTATTTAGTATTGAATGGATTGTTTGCATTAATATTTTGTTTGTGCTACAACTCTGGTAAGAAGAATAGAGAAATTTCACTGCTTTTGTTTGCCGTCTTTGCAGCTTTCAGCCGATTAACGTTATAGATAAACGCCCCCAGCTCTGACTGCGCGTGCACGCTGCGCGTACCTGTGCTTCTCCGTAGAGCGTGCAGACGTGCGTAATGCAATCTAGGAGCAGTGATTCGCCAAACCTCCCTTATTGCAGTCACACATTTCTTCTGATTTTATTTCGTAGTAACGAGTAACGAAGATGCTTAGTGGAAATATAACGGAGTAAAAGTATACATTTTATCTAGGAAATGTAATGGAGTAAAAGTGAAAGTTGACAAATTTAAATAGCGAAGTACAGATACATGAAATATCTACTTAAGTACGGTAACAAAGTATTTGTACTCCGTTAAATTGCAACACTGATCTTGGGTCATTGTCTTGCTGCATGAACTTTCTCCCAATTAGACTGGATGTATTTCTCTTAACTGTCAGACAGAATGTTTCTGTCTAGGTTAATCTTGGCCACAGAATTTGTACGTCATCTTTGGTTTAGATCTTGTGGTATGGCCTTTATATTTCTACTCTTTCAAATAGTGATACCTTCACCCCTGCCTGGTGAAATTTGTTGATGTCACTGACACCTGTTTCTGTATTTTCTTCACAGCTTTTACAGTTCTTCTGTTATTTAATGACCTTTTTGATGCCTGGTTGTTTGTACGTTTGTACTTAATTTCTTTTTCAGGACATTCCAAATTATTGCTCTGGCTGTGCCATGTTTGTGTAATGGATCTGACTGATTTTTTCGTCTTTTCTCAGCTTCAAAACAAGAATGCTCCTTTAGTCAGCTCTTTTGACATGCAAAACTGGGGGCTTAAAACAAGATATCATGTGCTATTGTTTTAACAATCAATCTTACAGGAAAACCTGTTAGTCACAATTCCAGTATTTTGATCACTTATAAAATGGGTGGCCTCAAACAAAAGGTGGCATGTTTTAAGTTATTTAAAACATATAGAAATACATATGAGGAAATTAGAGCTAAAATTCTGATCTGTGTCATATAAGGGATGAACTGATAATCATTTAGTGTGAATTTTTTTCTAAAGCAAACAAGAATACGAAATTTTTCCAAGACTTGTATTAAGGGTTGTGGGCATTTTTTTTTAAACGGTCAAGACACACTAACTTCACATGAATCCCGAAACTTGCTTGTGAGTCTCACTTAAACAGGAACACAGAGGGACGTTCAAATAAGTCCTTGTGGACACAAATGAGCACCATCAGAGCAAACTCAGAACCTGGAGTTTAATTCAGTACTGCTGAGTTCTGCAGCAGTTAAACTACTCTAGTAATAAACCATCAATGACTCTGTATAATGATGTTCATACATTAAAGTCCTTTCCAGTCAAAAATGTGTTTTTTTAGGCACTTGGCTCATAACATTCATTATTATTTATGTTTCCACAGACAACACACAACATACATGTTCCTGTTAACCAGATCTTAGGTAAGTTTAACCAGTGACCTCTTAATGTTGAAGGAGAATATAACCTTCATGACAGTCAGTGAATGTTTGCAGCAGGGAATATTAACAGTTGCTCTGTAGACCTTCAGTGTCTCCTCTTACCTTTTTTCTTACAGTGACCTAAATGTTTCATAAAAAAAAGTTTTATAATTGCAGAGAACATCCTCTGTGGCTTTGTTTTTTCATGAGTATAAATATGAAATTGATTTAGATTAGAAATCTGAACCTCCCTCTCTCTCTCTCTCTCTCTCTCTCTCTCTCTCTCAGAACTAAGGCAAGTTGTATTTGTGATTCAGAGTCAAAAGAACTCCTACCACGTTGAGAGGGCAGAGCAGAGGAGAGCACACCTTATTTCCCAAGAGCAGGTAGATCTAAGACCAGCTAATTTTTCTTTCATAATTCACAATCACAATTCCACGGTTTTCTCTCAGCCATTATACACAGAACCCCAAAATGTAAGGATCTGCAGAACTTATTTCTAGACAAGCCAAAGGTAGACTTTGCCAAGTGCAGTTGCAGCTATTCCTGGAATATTTGTAGATCCCACAAACCACTCCCAGAGATAGGTAATAGTGGTAAATTATGTCTCAAGTAATAAATAAATAAAACATTTAAAATTTATTCAGTAGCCAGCATTTATCTTTATTATGTACTATTTCCCTTTGATGGAGTATAATTTGATTACCTCATTTGGATCACATTGTTGCAGACGCCATAACATTTAGTTCAGTAATTTAGTTGTAGTGGTTCTGACCAGCTACTCTGTTCAAAATGGAGAATGGTGCAATCGATCATTTTGCCATTAGCCATAACAGATATTTTGTTCTTCTATGAATGGAAAGAAATATCCACAGAATATCTGTAGGATTGTCAACTGGCTCAAGCCTACTACGAGATTTTTTAGCAAAAATGATCAGTTTTGGTGTTAGTGGCAGTAGTTTTGACATGGAAATCTGCTTAATTTTTGACCTAACTCTAGATTTTTTTAAGCATCTGCTGGATTCTCAAAATGCCATAAAAGCAATTTTGAAAGACAGTAACTTTTTTAATTAAAGTTTAAACGGGTACTGTGCTTTTTATTGATAAGTCTTTGCTCTATTAGTGTTGGCTGGAGGCGGAGTAAATGATTTTGAGTCATGGTTGATTGCCTACAGGACTGTGATTGGGCTATGAGAGCATACTGAGATTCCCACATGATTATACCTGCAATCAAAAACTCCATAGGGCTCTGTACTGCAGAGATCATTTATACAAAGCGCAAAGTCTTCAAACATCATTTATATCCGAAATATGGTTATTATTTTAGATCTGATTCTTTCCAAGTCTTGGAAAAAATCCTATTTCTTCGTGTTGGTTTATGAAAAGTAAAATTCATCTAAAGGAACCTTAAATTCATTTATTGAGACAATGTGTGTGGCATTAATGATTTATCTTGCTATGATCTAACACTGATTAGTGAGCATTTGAAGATCCAAGCCAACTCACTATGATTCTATAGTTGAACCGATTTTCATCTCAATTATTTTCTCATCTGCTTTCCTTCCAGTGTTGATTGAGTTCAGTGTCTGTTTGATTCATGTACATTCTGTAAAGCAATAAAATGTACTGAGCACAGGAATTATAGTGATTTGTTCATCCATCACTTTAGTACTTGCTGAGTTTGGTAAGACCTGAGATCTGATTTCAGCAGTTGTTTACAAATCTGTCCTTATGCAAATGACATTTGAAATCATACATACTTGTAAGTGAAATCATGAGACCACTGTTTGGATGTAAAAACCCTCAAATTAAAACTGAAAATGAAAATGATTTAATTTCAACCTAATTTTCATCCCTGACTGTATACATTATAAGCTAGTGATATGAATGGATGCCCTGCCAGCCTGCCTACTTCTTAACATACAGTATTGAGATTAAAAAGCCTAGTGTCCGAGAAAATTAAACGTCTCCAGCAGGTTTCTATTTGTCTTTCAGAGCTCGGCAGCTGTTGTGCTTCTCCATGAGTTGTCAGAATATGATGGAAACTGGGGGATTCTTCCTGCACTGCCTCAGTGAGCACCACTTTGATACATAAAAAGGATACAGGGATGTGAACAAGCATATTAATAGCAGACAATTTTCACATACATAAAGGGAAGTGTGGCATGACTATTCTCACAATAGTATAACTAGTATGACTAGTATAACTTTAATGAAATGTAATTTTCTTGGTCCCTGCAATTCCAGACTTAAAATAATGTTTTAATATCAGCTATATAATCCTCCAACAACAGACACAGACAAACATAGATAGTTGGTGGAAACGGTCTATTGTTGGAGGCCCCGGAAGAGCTGATTTTTGAGTGTTTTTCCATTCAGAATAATTTCCATCCTTCTAAATTTGCTAAAAATATTTAAATGGGCTGGAAAGCTCTATTTCTGTACAATTCTATGTAATGTCAATTTGCTAGGGCTTTTAAATTTTTTAACATACTGAAGTGTTTTTTTTTCAGTCTGGCAGAAGGTTACTGCCAGAGCTCTTTGTGGATTTTTTTCTTGGAGGAGGAGACCGTTGTCAATTTAGGCAGACTGCTGCAGGTGCTCAGCAGATTTAACCCTTGGAGAGTAAGATCTTTTTATATTCAACTATTTACTATTCAGTTTGATCTGTGATATATATATACATATATACATATATACATACATACACACACACAGTAGTATGCAAAGGTTTGCTAACCCCTGACCATTAATAAATATTTGGGTGTTTGGATCAGCAATTTCATTTTGATCTATCAAATAACTGCAGCACACAGTAATATTTCAGTAGTGAAATGAGGTGTATTGGATTAACAGAAAATGTGCAATATGCATCAAAACGAAATTAGACAGATCATAAATTTGGGCACCCTTGCCATTTTGTTGATTTGTGTGCCTATAACTACGTAGCACTGATTAATTGGAACACACAATTGGTTTGGTGAGTTCATTAAGCCTTGAACTTCATAGATGGGTGCATCCAATCATGAGAAAAGGTATTTAAGGCCAATTGCAAGTTGTTGTTTGTGATGGCGAAGTGAAGCTTTCTTGAAGCAGTGTAGCTTTCAACCCAATTGTATCGGAAAAAGGTTCATTACTCAAAGCTTTTCAAATCAGAGCTCGATGAGGACCTCTGCTGGTGAAAGTGCTATCACAATGTTCTACAATCAAACAATGTATTTATTTTAGAAGCACAAATTAATGGATTGACAAATTAAGGATAGATTAATAAATAAATGAATCAATATATTAAATACATGACCAAATCATGTTCATGTTCCTTTGCATAGGCATGGTAACCCCAAACAAAAATGTAATAAAGATAACTTTTTGTATGGTGAATGTGGAAATTTTGACTGTTTTTAAAAAAAAATCAGACTCATGAATGTTGAGGGTACATAAGTGCAGACACTTTTACACAATTATAAACCTGCCATACAGTCTACTGTACTGTAGGCTAGATAGATGCTTTGTGCTTAATTATGTTTTATTAACAATCAGCAATCAGGTGTCCACCTGTTCAGCATGACTATATAGCCACACAGTCTTATTTGTAAGTGTGAGCTCGTGAAATGGATATTGTAAGTGTTCTTGAATGAGTGACTTGGATGATGTATTACAGCTGCTGGGAGCAAATCAAACACTGGACCTAAAAACAGATTAAGGATAGACCTTGTCTCAAAAGTATAAAGTGTGAACCATAACTATTCATTGTTGTTATTAAACGGTGCTCAATAGGCTTTTCTTGCATTCCTATATTTTTAAACTTATTGCTACTATCCAATAAATATATATATATGACAAAATATACAACATGAAATGTTAAATTGAATCATATAATTGCCCAATGATGAGTGAGATTTAAGTTATAAACATAGGCTTCACAACAAAACCATATATATCCACCTCATTGGGCGAAATCAAATGAAAGTGTTCCCACATTTCAGAACGCGATCTTATTGTAACAGGCTCCATTGACAACTCGCAGCAATAAGCTCTCCTAAACTCGCAATACAGTAATAGATTCCATGTAATACTCCAATACAACCCACGAGGGCGCCACGTGTCACGCATGATTTTACACTTTTGAATCAGCTAAAGGGGGCACGGTGGCTTAGTGGTTAGCACGTTCGCCTCACACCTCCAGGGTTGAGGGTTCGATTCCCACCTCCACCTTGTGTGTATGGAGTTTGCATGTTCTCCCCGTGCCTCAGGGGTTTCCTCCGGGTACTCCGGTTTCTCCCCTAGTCCAAAGACATGCATGGTAGGTTGATTGGCATCTCTGGAAAATTGTCCGTAGTGTATGATTGCGTGAGTGAACGAGAGTGTGTGCCCTGTGATGGGTTGACACTCCGTCCAGGGTGTGTCCTGCCTTGATGCCCTTTGACACCTGACACAGGCTCCCCGTGACCCGAGTAGTTCGGATAAGTGGTAGAAAATGAATGAATGAATTAATGAATGAATCAGATAATGAAGCAGTCATGTGGGTGTGTGCGAAACGAAGCTTCGGACGCCATTGGTCACGTGATTTTGCCAGAATGAATCAAGCTTCGATACAAAGCTTCAATGAAAATCGGTTAATTTTTTTGACACACTTCTCTGAGCTTTGGTGGCACTGGTAACATCACTAGTTGTTCTCTTTGACTCTCCTCTGAAAAGTGGCAACATGGAGGCCTCAAAACAATTCTCAAATGACCTGAAAACAAAGATTGTTCAACATCATGGTTTAGGGGAAGGCTACAAAAAGTTATCGCAGAGATATAAGCTGTCAGTGTCCACTGTGAGGAACATAGTGAGGAAATGGAAGACCACAGGCAGAGTTCTTGTTAAGGTCAGTAGTGGCAGGACACATAAAATATTGGAGAGAAAAAGGTGAAGGATGGTAAGAACGGTCAAAAACAGCCCACAGACCACCTCCAAAGACCTACAACATTAACTTGCTGCAGATGGTGTCACTGTGAATCGCTCAACAATTCAGCGCACTTTGCAAGTTGAAGCTGTATGGGAGAGTGATACGAAAGAGGCCTTTTCTGCACGCCACAAACAGAGTTGCTTGAGGTATGCAAATGCACATTTGGAAAAGTCAGCTTCATTTTGGAATAAGGTGCTGTGGAGTGATGAAACAAAGATTGAGTTATTTGGTCATAACAAGGGGCTTTCTGCATGTTGACAAAAGAACAGAGCATTCCAAGAAACACTTGCTGGAGGAGGTTCCATCATGGTAATCTGGTTAAAGTTGAGGGTCTCATGGATTCTTGAAAATATCGTTGAGGAATCAGTCACAAAGTTAGTTATGCCGGGGCTGGATATTTCAACAAGACAACGACCCAAAATACTGCTCAAAATCTACTCGGGCATTTATGCAGGGAAACAATGTTCTGGAATGGCCATCCCAGTCCCCAGACCTGAATATCATTGAACATCTGTGGGGTGATTTGAAGCGGGCTGTCCATGCTCGGCAACCATCGAACCTAACTGAACCGGAGATGTTTTGTAAGGAGGAATGGGCCAGAATACATTCATCCAGAATCCAGACACTCATTACAGGTTATTTCTGCTAAAATGAGGCTCTACTAAATATTGATGTGATTTTTCTGTTAATGTCTAATTTTGTTTTGATGCATATTGCGCATTTTCTGTTAATCCAATAAACCTTATTTCACTACTGAAATATTACTGTGTCCTTCAGTTATTTGATAGATCAAAATGAAATTGGTGATCCGAAACCCAAATATTTATAAATGATAATCATGGAAATTGTCAGGGGTTCCTAAACTTTTGCATACGACTGTATAGTTGCGTATTTACTATACGTGTGTTGTATAGATATTTTAATGGATTTTGTATCTAGGGCTTTTTTGTATCTTAAGAAGCAAATTTAGTGTGGCTGTATATAACACCATTAACCTAGTTGCAGTAACCGATTTTAGTTTTATCTTATAAGCTAGTTCTTGAAAATTGAACATGGCTAGCATATTGCTTCTTTCTAACGTACTTACTCTAGATGTCAAACATAGAAACATATAGTACAGTTGCAATATGCAGCACAGCATGTGGTAAGTAAACACTCCTTCCCTGTAAATTGATAAGTTCAATCATTCCAAATAATGCAGAAATTGCCACAAGCAGGTACCTTCTAGATCTGCAGGCATCTACTACTGCCTGTATTGTACTCTTGGTAACTAGATAACACAGACAGGCAATCAACATTATAGTCTGTTTTTTTACACTACGTTGAATAAATGGAAATTAGAATGATGTAAATTTCTGTTGAACATGTGACAATCTTTCTTAGAGGAAAGGCATTTAAGTGAATAGTGTGGAATCAAAATATATATACAGTTGTGTACAAAAGTTTGCTTACCCTAAAATACATTGCCATTTATTTTAAAAATATGACTGATAATGCAAAAAAAATTTCTTATTTAATGATAGTGGTCACGTAAAATCATAAATTATCACACAGTTGTTTGACTGATTTTAAAAACTTGTGATAACTGCAATCATTTAAACAACCCTCATCTAAAGTTTAAATATGCTTGAATGTTTGGCCACATTATAAACACACGGGTTTAAATGGCTATTAAAGGGGCGTTTACACATCTGTGACTCATTGTAATTGTAATTAGTGTCTGTGTATAAATAGTTAGTGAGTTTCTCAGCTCATGAGGTGATACATGTGGCTGCCAGTTGACCTTCAAAATAAGGTATGTAAACTTTATAAAGCAGGAAATGGATATAAAAAGTTCTTAAAACTGCCAGTCAGAACTGTCCAAGCTCTGATAAAGAGGTGGGAATTTAGAGGTTCTGTTGATACTAAGCCAAAGTCAGGTAGATAAAAAAAGATTTTACCCACTACATCCAGAAGAATTTTTCTTTTCTCTTCAAAGATGTATATGTGTAATATATTAAGAACTGAATGTATGCAAAATTGAACATGGATTATTTCTTTATTTTCTTTTTTGTTATGTTTTGTTTGATGATTGTTCCATTCTGTTATGCCTCACATATTAAATTGAGTCCTATAAGAATTAAAATACATTTGTTTTGCCTTCTTACTTATGTTTTCTTTAAAAAATTGTCTTTAAAAAATCTTTTAAAAATTCTCCCAAGGTATGCAAACTTTTGAGCACAACTGTGTGTGTGTCTGAAAGATAAAGAAAATGTTACTCCCCTCAAAAGGTTGCTATTGTGAACAGGACTTTGGTATTTTGAAAAGTGGCTATTTTCAATTGGTAAATGTGTGTTTTTTGGATCACATAATTCACAAAAAAAACAAAAAACATATGAATCTAAATGAACATCTGTTTATACTAAAGCTATACCAAATGACAGATTTGTGATTATATTGTAGACACATCAATGTTTTGGTCAAGTATGTCCTGGTGTATATCCTGGTGGAAGTGCTCAAATAACTCCTTTGGTTATGCTCCTGTGTTTTTGAATTTATCAAGATAAGCATGAAGGATATGAGTGCCCTTTAACCCACTGTGTTGTATTTCTTCAGCAAAGTCTCAATTTACTCCTTTTGGCTTTGTGATTGTCCATTAAGCTCTGAACCAGTGCATCAAAGCTTTCCTAAGCCACTTTCTCAATCCTAGCTAGATTTCTGAGGAGTTACTTGCACTCCAGGATTTTTGTATCTGTGGACCAACAAGGTGGTCCTGAGGTGTTTTTTTTTTGCTTGTAGGTTTGTCCTGATCCATGCTGAAATGTGCCTTGTAGGCCTCATACTGTACATCTTAGCATACATGGAGAACTCTTTGCTTTTAAATATAAAGTATACTTTAGAATTTACACTTTTTATATATTATTGGAAATTTGAAAAAATTACCTGTGTTTTTCTTCAATGAAATAAAAACATTTCAAAATAGCAATTTCCTGAAGAATTATAGATTGTTTCAAACGAGGTAAATGTTATCATATTAAATAATATACAGTAAGATTGAGCTAGTATTTAAAGGTATAGATGTACACAGGGATGTACACTCTGTAGAGTATACTGTATAATGGTATATGCATTTTTTATTAATGTTTTAAATTATTTATCAGAAACATGGACAAGGCTGTTGTGAAGGATATTTTACATGGTAATTCTATGTTCTATATTATATGCTATTATTTAAATTACACAACATAAGTGTATAAGTGCCCGCCTCCGCCTTGTGTGTGCGGAGTTTGCATGTTCTCCCCGTGCCTCGGGGGTTTCCTCCGGGTACTCCGGTTTCCTCCCCTGGTCCAAAGACATGCATGGTAGGTTGATTGGCATCTGTTGAAGGCTCCCCGTTGACCCGAGGTAGTTCGGATAAAGCGGTAGAAAATGAGTGAGTGAGTGAGAGAAGTGTATAAGTGTCCAATTATTTGATTGGATTAGCAGTGTTTCAGGAATGCTGATATTTAGTGTAACAACAGTGTTACATTTCACTATTTGTTTTCCTCATTGCTTGTTATATAAAATTCTAGTTTGCAGCTCATTTTGTTTAATTTCGACACTTTCTGCAGATTTACACTCTATCCAACTGAGAGAGATATAAACGACGGGTTTCCTTACTCTATTTTTTGACAGTTTTATTGCCCCAATAAAACAATAAAACCATAAACCATAATCGATAAAATGATAAAATCATAAATAAAAAGTCAATACAAATGAAAATGTCATACCTTTTATCTGACAGATGTATATCATGATTTTATGATGTTAGGTTTAGGTTAAAAGTTCATAATAATAAAGTTAATGATTGTATTGATATATTGATATAAGATTTTTTTGTGTTGACTCCAAGTAGTTAAAGAGCCCACTTTCCCTCCCACCACCCCCTCTTTCATATTGGTTAGCCCCATTGTGTCTGCTTCAAGTAGATAGGTGACAAGTAATTAAAACCATGTGTTTGATCCAATAGATAGACCAGTAATTTTTTTTTAAAAGGGTGGTTTCTGATCCCTCAGATAAAACGGTATTGTAAAAAAGGCCATGTGTGTTTGATCAAATAGATAGTAGACCTTTTTTTTTTTTTTTTTTTTTTTTTAAAAAAAAAGGGGGTTTACGACCTCAGATGAAACAGTATTGTAAAACAAGGCCATGTATGTTTGATGCGGGGTGATAGGGTTACCCCCTCCCCTCATACTGGGTGGTAATCAAATCATGATTATGACACCCCGCGGAGTTAGGAGCGTCTCTTGGACCGATCTTTAGCCAATGGGGGGCTACCTTTAACATCACACAAGCGTCACCCTGAGCAAACGGGCATGAGCAAAAACACGCACATGCCCCCTGAGCAAACACGTGCAAATGCGACCCTCCAGGGGAATTTCATTCTGACTCTTAGATTTGTGTTTTCAGTTGATTATCACATATTACTAAGATAAAATATCTGTTTTATTTTAGCCAACTGTATTGAGATTATTTCCTAGCTGAATTTGACGAATTCAGAGTAAAACTATACCTTGATTACGAGTGAATCTTTCAAAACCCATCACCAAGACCCCCACCCCCAAGACCTCCCACCACCAGCACCACCCATGAAAAAAATATCAACATTCAAGATGTTCTAGGGAATTCTTACATAAAAGGGATAGAATAGTTGAAAACTTTGAGCATGTCTACAGTGCGCATCAAAACACTTCTGATAGTGAATATGTTCAATCTTTGTGTACTGCTCAGGAATCCTTGAATTGGTGTGTTTTGTTAAATAAAGAATTGTTAAGACATTTTTACATTAGACATGGCACAGAAGTGTTCGAATAATTCTCCCACTTTAGAAGCTAAAAAATTTGAATTGAAAATAACCCAAACATCCCATGATTTCCTGCCTTGGTGAAACCTCGACTTTTTCAAGCAGTCAGTACTGTAAATCCAAATGCTCAAAATATTATTTATTTAATAATTATTATAATTAAATAGATTGAGAAGTGTCAAATTAATTTTATAAAACTATTCAACTAACTTAAGTATTTTAAGTTTCTAGTACTTTTTTTTCACTTTTTGATTTTATTAAACAATTTTTTTTGATTTACTTAAACTATTAAGTATGTGACGAGTATAATTTCATTGTACTTATTTCTGTACCTCTGGGATCAATTATGCACAAACTTTATGTACCTATTAAACACAAAGATAACTCGGCATACAAGATATTGGAGGCTTGGCAGCAAGAACTCAAATTATGGCTTACAAATAATTTTATATTACTTAACGATGACAAAACTCAAATCATACAATTTGGGCCAAAAAAGCACCCAGATAAAGTTTCAAGGTTTCTAAGTTTCACCTAGATAATGGCCTTAAATTAGACAAACAAATCAACACTATAGTTAGTACCAGCTTCTTTCACATTCGCTGGTCAGCTAAAGTCAAAACAGGAAATGTTTTGAAAGTTATCCACGCTTTTATCTCAACTCGACATGACTACTGTAATTCTTTGTACTCTGCGTTACCTCTCTCTTCCATCTCTCATCTTCAGATGGTTCAAAATGCGGCAGGTAGCCACAAACAAGACCATATTACACCAATCTTACGTTCTTTGCACCGGCTGCCAGTCCGATACCGTATCGAATACAATATTCTGCTATTTGTCTACAAGCTCTCAATAATCTAGCTCCCAAATATTTATCTGATTTGATTATGTACAATCCTTCAAGATCACTTATGCCCCTTTTCCACCGAGGCAGTTCGAGTGCTGGTTCGGAGCCAGAGCCTAATTCAGAACCAGTTCTTTCTGTTTCGACCACCAAAGCACCGGGCTCCGAACCAGGAAAAGTGGTTTTTAAGTAGCACCAAAACGTTGCTGGTCTAGACTTAAGAACCACTTGCGTCAGGAGCTGGGGGCGGGGCTACTGTTAGCGCATTTGATAATGTACCTTAAGTATACTAATGTTTAATACACTTTTACTTTACCGCAATATGATACATTATCAGCACACATGATAGTAGGTAGCTACATGCTAAGGCTAACTTTTTTCTGTGTTAACGATAAAATAACATTATGTACTTTATTGATTACAACCTCCGTTTATACAGATTACATGGAGCTGCACGTACACGTTTTATTCGCCGCGTTTGGATGCCAATGTAGGTTCGCAAAGCCATGAGCATTAACAGTAAAGCAACATCCGCCATTGTTGTTGTGTTTGCCACTGCTGCGCTAACGTTGCTGGGTCACGTGACACGTATATAGTGACGTCACACTCAGCTCTGAACCAGCACCCGGTTCTTTCCGGTGGAAAAGAGGCATTAGATCCCAAATTGGCCATCTTTTACTGGTACCATGATCCCGTCTGCAATGCAGGGGAGACCGAGCTTTTTGTAGTGGTGGGCCCTAAGCTGTGGAATAGCTTGCCACCACCAGTCAGAACTGCTTCTACTTTTGCTGAATTTAAATCCATGCTAAAAACACACCTGTTTTCCTGTGCTTTTAATTGTTGGTAGCTTGTAGGTGTTCTTTTATATTTATGTTCTTTCTTTTTTCCTTTTCATTTATCTCTATGTACAGCACTTTGGCCAGCTCAGGTGGATTTTAAATGTGCTTTATAAAAAAATTGAATTGAAATTGTTTCAACATTAGAATTTCAAAAGTTTAAAAAAAAATTGAGGTAAAATGAGCTGCAACCAAACTATTATACAACTCTCCAACATATAATGATAAAATATTTAAACTGAAAAAAAATAATTGGCGAAGTGTTAGTGGTTCAATATCAAGTAGGAATATGGTAGTACTGTAGTTCTGGACTTATACCAGAGAGCACTGTTTTATACTTTAGATTCTGAACAGACGTACAACTCTCCAACATACTGTATAATGATAAAATATTTAAACTGAAAAAAATCAAGTAAACATTTTAAATTAATCAGGATTATTGGTGACACGGTAATGGTTCAATGTGTTTTTTTTACAAGCTATTATACAGTAAGTATGTCTTTTTTATGTAGTGAATTTCCATAGTAAACTGTTACCCACAAATGATAACATTAAGCTGGATACTGTTTGTTGTGTTTCTTTATTTATTCCTCTAGTGCAGAACTCACAATGTACACATACGTTATTGCTGTAGTCTTATTTTCAGGATTTGTTGTTTTTTTGTTGCACATTTATGTGTGTATGTGTATACATATGTACATGTGTGTATGTGGTCAAACTGCAAAACACAAACAACTCAAAATTACTAAGCAGTATTGCTCACATAACCAAATGCAATTTAGAACTAAATGCAACATATTGTATGAACATCTTGACAAACAATATAAAAACAGTAAACGTCTAAACAACATCAAACATATGCATGTACTGTAGCATTAGCCATTTTGGCACCTCGGCGCAAATTACAAATAGCGATTTAAATAACAACTCAAAAAATACTTAATAAACATAAATCACTCACCATGCTGGGGAATATATAGTTTTGTTATTTTTTAAACTATAAATTTTATACTTGTTCTAACAAAGTTTAACTAAACAACGTGGCTTTTCTCTCAGTGTTTTTTTCTAACTAACGGCACCCTTTTTTTTCTCTAAGCAATCACATGAGTGCACTGTACTGGCGTCCTTAAAGGGGCAGCACATAACATACCGGCCCCAATAACCCAAACAGGTCATTCAAACAAAGGAAGGGTGATGTCTCCATTAAGCTATTTCAACTGAGACGAGTCAACTAAGAAGACTGGCTTCCAGGAGGCAGATTTTGTCAGCCGGACGGTTGAAGACACCTGCCTGTGTTTTCACTTCCACAGTATGCACAAGTCCATCTGCACACGGATATACTTGAGTAATCAGACCTAATGGCCAGTGATTGCATGGTGTGTTTTCATGCAGAATAAGCACAAGATCTCCTATTTGAAGATTCCGCTTTGGTTGTAGCCATTTTTGGCGCTGCTGCAATGCAGGTAAATACTCCTTGAGAAATCTGCTCCAGAATATCTGCCAGATATTGCACCTGGTGCCATCTACGTCTGTAGAGGTCTTGTTGGATGAAGGCTCCTGGAGGTAGAATTGGACCAGAACGGAGTAACAACAGATGATTTGGTGTGAGTGGTAGAGGATCTGTTGGGTCGTCTGAGAGTTTAGTGATTGGTCTACCATTGACAATAGACTCAACACAGCAAAACAGTGTTGTCAACCCCTCATAATCTGGTGCCTGCTGTGCTAGGACAATGCTTAGACAATGCTGTGCTAGGACAATGCTTAGACAATGCTCCCATGTGGGAGGCGGCAGGTAGATTAAAGATCCATTTTCATTGTTCTGTAGCAGATAATCAGAAATCCTTTGTTGATTCCATTCACTAATGGCTTTCCGCAACTCTCGTAATCCACCGACAAAATTAGTCCCATTATCTGAGCATATTTCTGTGGGTGGGCCTCTCCTAGCGATAAATCGCTGTAAAGCATTGATGAAGGAGTCAGTATCGAGAGTGTGCGCAACTTCCAAGTGGATGGCTCTCATAGTGAGACATGTAAACAAACGTCCATACCTCTTGAGTTCACCTTCTTTAGGACTTCTTAACCAAGAATGGCCTAAAGTAGTCTACACCCACACGAGTGAATGGAGGCTCACCTGGTGTCACTATTTGCTGGATTTGTGGCCTGGCTCTTAACCTGCGACACTGTAGACATGACTTGAGAAGTCGGTTAATGACAGCACGTCCCTTTTAGTATCCAGAAAAGTTGCCGGATTTCTGCAAGTACCAGCTCTGGACCTGCATGACCCAAGTGAAGATGGTAGTGACAGATAATCAGCTGGGTGACGTGATGATTGTTAGGTAGGATCATTGGATGTTTAGCCTCAAAGGGAATTGGGGCACGTGTTAGTCTGCCTCCCACACAAAGGAGTTGGTTAGGTTCGGTTGGTTAGGTTCATCCTTAAAAGGTTTAAGCTTGAGAAAAAGCTCCAAAAAGATGTCTGTATTCAGAGCAACTGGTTCTTGCCTCAATTTGCAGCAAAGTGCTTCCACTATTCAGCTCTTGGGTTACCTGAGACAGGAGTTGAAAAGTATGTGTGTGTGCCCTGCGATGGGTTGGCACTCCGTCCAGGGTGTATCCTGCCTCGATGCCCGATGACGCCTGGGATAGGCACAGGCTCCCCGTGACCCGAGACGTTTGGATAAGCGGTAGAAAATGAGTGAGTGAGTGAGGAGTTGAAAAGTCTTTATTTATTGTTAACTCAGCCTTTTGACGATTTTCCTCCATCTCAGCATCTTTGAGTTTCAGTAAGCCTTTCAGTCCATCCATTTCACATTCAACATGCTGAAGTTGTAATTTAAACTCTGCACGCAGACATTCATCCTGTTGAGTGATTAGCATGGAAAACTCTTTCTTTTCTTTCTGTCTTAGATTTTTTAGCCCTTGAAGCTGGGTAGATATCTGTTCTACAGAAGACATTGGAGGTTAACAACTTCATCAAGCACTGGCTCTTCCTCGTGGAAATTAAGTGCATCTGATGATTCAATGCTTGGATCCTCCATTGATGGCTTAAAGTCGTCAAGCCAGCTCAAGACTGTGTGTTGCAAGTCTTGAACATCACGCAGGAACGATATTAAATAGCCCTTAAAAGCATCAAGGTTATAATCATCTTCTAATGTTTTTTGGTATGTGTTGTGAATCTCATGAAACTGTAGTACAGCCTCATCCAAAGCAGCAAGTTTAATTTCCAACTCTTTGGGCTGGTTACAGTTCATAGAAGTTGTGATCTGTGTCATCAAGCATGCCACTGCAGCCTTTGCAACTCCACGGTGATGCTTGAGACACGTTTGTTGTTGCTCAGGTGTGGTAATTATTTCTGAATCTTTCTCCATTTTGTCATTAATCTTCTTAATTCCTCGTTTTGACTTTAATGTTACCTACAAATGATAACATTAAGCTGGATACTGTTTGATGTGTTTTTTTTAATTTATTCCTCTAGTGCAGAACTCACAATGTACACATATGTTGTTGCTGTAGTTTAATTTTCAGGATTTGTTGTTTTTGTTGCACATTTATGTGTGTATTTGTACATAAATCACTCACCACGCTGGGGAATATATAGTGTTGTGACAGCAACCCAGAAAATATGTCACAAGCATTGATTAAAACAATAATGACAATAATCACATGGAACCACCCGAACCCCAAAAGACAGATTCAGGTGAGAGACTAGGGACAGTCCATAATGATCTTGTGAAAGGAATTTGTCATTTAAATTAAAAGTTAAAAGCCCAATAATAATAATAATAGTAAAGACATTTAAAATTACACGCCTCTTTGGATCATATGCTTAGCTTCAGCACCCCTAAAAAGGAGCTCAATACCCCTAAAGCTCTGAACCTAGAATCGCCCCTGCAACCAAATGAAAACACAAATCAAACACAAAAAACACAAAAAGGAGTCAGGTTGCGTGTGCGCGTTTTTGCTCATGCGCGTTTGCTCAGGGGGGCGTGTGCGCATTTGCGCGTGTTTGCTCAGGGGGCGTGTGCGCGTTTTTGCTCATGCGTGCTCAGGGGGGCGTGTGCGCATTTTTTCTCATGGGCGTTTGCTCAGGGAGGCGTGTGCGGGTTTGCTCATGCGCGTTTGCAAAAAACACCCCCCCCCCCCCATTGGCTAACGATCAGTCTGAGAGACGCTCCTAACTCCGCGGGGTGTCATAATCATGATTTGATTACCACCCAGTCTGAGGGGAGGGGGTAACCCTATCACCCCGGATCAAACACACATGGCCTTGTTTTACAATGCTGTTTCATCTGAGGTCATAGCCCCCCCCCCCAATAAATAAATAAATAAATAAATAAATAAATAAATAAATACTATCTATTGGAACAAACACACATGGTCTTTTTTACAATACCGTTTCATCTGAGAGTCATAAACCCCCTTTTTAAAAATAATGGTCTACTATCTATTGGAAAAAAACACATGGCCTTGTTTTACAATACTGTTTCATCTGAGGGTCATAAACCCCTTTTTAAAAATAATGGTCTACTATTATTGGAACAAAACACATGGCCTTGTTTTACAATACTGTTTCATCTGAGGGTCATAAACCCCCCAATAAAAAAAATTACTGGTCTATCTATTGCATCAAACACATGGTTTTAATTACTTGTCACCTATCTACTTGAAGCAGACACAATGGGGCTAACCAATATGAAAGAGGGGGTGGTGGGAGGGAAAGGGTAAGCAATCGGTAAGCAATATATCAATACATTAACTTTATTATTATGAACTTTTAACCTAAACATAATAAAATCATGACATGCATCTGTCAGATCAAAGGTATGACATTTTACCTATCAGTAAACATTATATAATTACAGTCATAATTTTTTTTTTTATGATTTTATTGTTTTATCGATTATGGTTTATGGTTTTATTGTTTTATTTGGGCAATAAAACTGTCAAACAATAGAGTAAGGAAACCCGCCGTTTATATCTCTCTACTGTGGCTTCTTTGGGAACTGTTTTAATTGATGGAGCAAAAATATACAAAATATTTAGTCATGTAAATGTTAGTTATTCTGTACAACAGCACTGGCATCCATGTATATAAAAATAATTCATATTTGACTTTTTCAAGTCAGTTTTCAAAATAGATTATAAAATAGGCCAACATAAAGGATAGCTTTGAAGCTTTTATAGTTTTTGCCCTTTACCTGGTACTGTTTTAATAATTTATTCCACACTTAACTAAACTAATTGAAGAGGCATGTATTTCTCAAAAGACAAATACAGAGAAGTTAAATGATATTATTTCTAGGACACAACTGGGAGGTTTACTTAGTCTCCATCCAGCACGCAGATCACTACAACATGCTCTAACCTAGCTGTGATAAGTTTAATGAGTAGGGTTGGATGGTGCAGTGCAACCCACATTGAACAAATCTCACTTGATACCTTGTTTCTTGCTGGGCCAAGTTACATTGTCACTTAGTCACTGCTAACTTTTTCTCTTTACGTGTTGTCAGATATTGTGTATGCACTTGCATCTCTGCACAATCCTAGATAGACGCATGCAGGCTTTTGAATCACAAAGCCAGCAGCAGTTGTTTTGCATTGTTATGACACTCCACTCTAGTTTCATGTTCACATGCCTGCAAGGAGGACTGTAATGCTTTTAGGCTGGAGTGTCCACACCTTCAGACTCAGGTGGATGTCTTACAGACAGCAGTAAATTCAATTGTACAATAAAACAGGCAGATAAAACTGGTTCTCCTGTCTACACCCATAAAAATATTATTTATTAGCATCTGAAATGGCTAAAATCTGCTCATGTTCACCATGCACCTCACAAAGAGAAACTGCTGTGTCTTAATGGAAGTGTCTCACTGGTATCGTGCATGCCTAGACACTGCTTTGCTGTGTCAGAGCATGAAGGAGATGAAGGGAAATGTGGTCAAGGTCAACTTGGTGTGTCGGTCACATCATCAGTGCTAAAATGCATTTACACGTGGTACTGTAAAAGACATCTTTCTCCCAACAGGAGTGGTTTTTGGGAAGGGCGCTTTATGATGCTAGTGCCACAATTATCCACCACTATGCCTTCTCAGAAGAGCCGACTGCTTTCAGCTATCCTGATTTTGCTGCTGGCTGGGCCCTTAGCTGCTCTCTGGTTAAAAGGTGAGGATGTCTGGTTGCCCTTCCTTACTTTAAAGAAATGCTTATAAGATGAATTGCTTTAGGGAAATATCAAATGACTTCATTCGTTTGGAATTTCAGATTAGCTGATTATGTGAAGCATGAGCCACCCAAATCAGATTTCACCATTGACCTTAAGCATGAGGTATGTTTGTCTTAAAAAAGTCCAGTTTGAGTTTATGAACTGAGATATTGTTGTAGGGTTGGGTAATTATGTGTCAACCTTTTCCAGGATTTTGCCAGTGTCAGCTCACTATCCCAGGTAGCTGATGCTAACATCATAATGTTTATTTTTTTGTTATTAAATAATTAACTATATATTTTGCGTTAAATAAAACATCTATTCTTTTGTTATAGTACTTGCCGGAAACATGCCGGAAACATGTGGAACTTAAGCATGCATGAAATTAAAACTCTCTTGGTTGATCGCCTGTACTTCATGCCTGGAAAATCATTGCAGTTTTATTGGGCATAACCTTTTCCTTTTAACATATTAGTGGGTTTTACCCATGACTTTTACCATTAAATGTGCTGTGTGGAGTGGTGTCAATTTAGTTCTGATGATAGAGGCATTTATGAATGAATGAAGTAATTTGTTTGTCTGTTTCTGTAATACTCCTCTCAAGTTAAGAAATTTTCTCCTGCCATTTGTTATTATGACATCATGTTGAAACATGACCTGCACACAATACACTTTTCTCCTCTGCTCCTCTCTCACTTCTGTATGTGTAACAAATTATATAACAGATATCCAGTGACCTTTTCCTCTTCCAGCCCAGTGAGATGGTTTCCGTTATTACTCACCTTCCTTATTTTAAGTAGTGTTACGTACATACATTTGTATGAATACAAATCATTAGAAAATGTTACTTGTGTCGAGTATGAATTTAATTATGACAAGATAAGCTTCTCTTTCTTCCTTTCTTCTATCCCTTCACTTGTTTTCTCTCTGTCACAGGAAAAATAAGACTGTCTGTTCCTTACAGAGAGCTGTCATAGTGCGCTACTTCCTTCTTATTCTTCTCTGTAGATTTCATGTTTCAAACTGCCTGGTCTTGCCTCTTATACCTGTCTGTATACTGATTGTGTACCTTCCTTCTCAGTAATTTTCCTTTGTACTCTTACTTATACCTGTATGTTTCCTAAAAATCCTGTTGTTTGTTCCATATCATCAGCAAGGTGCATGTTGGTATGGTCTAAATCGGGAATCTTCAACCTTTTTTAATCTGAGACCTACTTTAACAGTAACATTTATTTACATATTGCCATAAACCAAACTAGGAGAATAAGCTACAATTGTGTGAAATGTCAATATTAAATAGTCATATTTTCTATATAATCATTTTAAATTCACATCAGCAGCATGTTCAATTGTTAAGTCGAGAGCCGATTTAATACAACAGTTTTGCTCACTAGACTTATCAGTTGTTATTATTGCCAGATTTTGTTCATTCACATGGATCCTGTTATTCATTAAGCCCAATTGCACATACCTTTGATATTGAAGATAATATTCTTTTTGAAAACCAAGACCTGACATTGTATTGGACTTAAAAAATAGTATTTTTTGGCATTCATATGCGTGTGTGATGGGAAATATTAAACAGTATTTTACCACGAAACAGCATCTGCACTAATAAGAAATGTCTACAGCACACTCGTCCTGCATCTTCGTGCAGCAGGATATATTCCTTTGGCAGCTTGGTAGCTTTATTCCTAATGCTGTCAAAATTTCTAGCAGCTTTCAAGTTGAATGAATCCACCATGTGTTCCTTTATTCTTTATCCAAACTACTTCAGTTTTGCCCTTACACTGGAAAGTGGTGGGGCATAAGTGAGTTTAATTGGGATGAAACTTTATTTTTAAACTTAATTTTTATTTAGTAAATTTGATTTTATCGAATTTGCAAATATTTTATGAACTTTTATGTCTGTTGGTCAAGTTGTCGTGTCGTGTTGGGAGTGTTGGAGACCTGGTCTGAATAGTTTAATGATATGAACTTTTCTATAGATTGCGCTGTATATTTGGGAAGAGGGTAGAGGTCCTGCTTTAACTGCTGTACATGAGTTCTGCTCTGAACTTTACGGCTCAATGTACACTGAGCATTGTGCTACCACTGTCAACTCTTACCTGCCAAGCTGTGTAGGTATATTATTTATTATATTATATTATGTGTTTTGTTTTGAATATACAGATTGCCCTCAAATCATAAAAGAGCTTAATTTATGCCTTGTAAAATCTAGATTCAAGTAAGGAAAACCCATAGTTTATGTTAAAAATTAACTGATAATAAAAATACAGTATGTTGCTTATATTGCTTGATATTGCCTAGTTTATTCTGCACATGAAGATCTGTATTGAGCAAGACTGAAATGCCTAGTTTATTCTGTGAAATATTTTGAGACCACAGATCTAATAGCTCTCCTAGTCCTTCTAGATTTTTTTATACTGAGTCTCTCTCTCTCTCTCTCTCTCTCTCTCTCTCTCTCTCTCTCTCTCTCTCTCTCTCTCACTCTCTCTCTCTCTTTCTCTCCATAGGTTATGCTAGTGAAAAGCGAAGACCTTTTTGTAGCAGTGAAGACTTGTCAGAAATTCCACCAAGATAGAGGTGTATTATCTCAGCTCTCGACTGTGCTTTCTGCATTTTTCTGACCAAGAAGTAGAGACTGTGTTTATTAAGTGTCTGTTTTCCCTGATCTGTATTTTGGAATTAATTCTTTGTGGACACAAAACTTGCAATGATGACACCTCCCACAGACCAGCCACAAATTGTATTTTGGGCCAAGTGTGAAAATTCCATCAGTGAAAGATTATGTAATTTTCTAATCTTTTTTTTTTTTGTAAATGTTAAAATGAATGATTTTTTCCTAGCTAATAATTAGTTAATAAATAGCTATTAGTGGCCTTTTGGGACCCTACTAAAACTAATTTAATACAATGTCTGTCTTTGGTTGTCCTTATTTTGCATCCAAAAGGCTTTTATGAAAAGTCAGCGACATTTCAGCTTGTTTCATCATGTATTCGGGAATAAACATTAATTTTCTAAAGTGGATTTCTCCTGCATGGAGATCTGCTTGGTAATTTATTCAGTTCTAGACCTAAAACAAGGGTAAGAGGTACATATTTTTTGTAGTATGTGACCGAGATAAGTGGTGTCGGAGCAGTACTTAAATAACCAGCATACGTAGACACTAGATTTAATTGTAAAAGTAACTGTTTCAGGTAAATGTTAAAAGGTACCACATTAAAAAATTAAACATTAGCTAAAAGCATGTTTTAGAAAATAACTATAATTTTTTACTGTTTAAGGTCTGTGAAGTGTTCTGATGGTGTTTACTGATTTGGCTGTTGGATTAGTTTGATATGCTTATTATGCCCATATACCTGTTCAGTTAAATTGTATGCATGCGTTAGGATTTTTATTAATTCCCAGAATCCTTTTATAATTTATAAAGAAAATTTTCATTGAAGACTCTCTAATCTTTTCTTAATCTTCTTTTTGTTCCTCGTTTTTGCCTCATCATTCCTTCTTTTTTTTTTTTTTTTTGAATGAATTTTTTCTTTAGTGCCTGTAGTGAAGAAGACCTGGGCAAAAGACGCAGCACTGCTAGAATATTATAGTGATATTGCTGATCCAACTATCCCCACCATTGACCTGGGTGTCTCCAACACAGAGAGTGGTCAGTATTTATAGATGTGTTGTGTGTTTTGTGTCTGTCTTTTTTCCAAAATGTATCAGCAGCTTTAATTAAAAATGCAGTTTTACTAATAGCTCAAAAATGCAGTGCCATGTCTGGGCTAAAAATACCTACTCATTTCACTTCCACCTTCCCACCTAGTATTTGGTGGACAGCCCAGAGGGTAATTTGCTTCTGCTTCACCTAATTACCTTATTTAACACACAATCATTCCCTGTTGTGTACACTGACTGACCATTTTATTAGCTTCACTTACCATATAGACAGGTTTGTGCATGTACAATTATGTTATGCGTGTACTGTTTATAGCCCATGTGTTGATAAGCACAATTTGTCAGCTCTTCTCAAAATGGCCGATCATTGTATCAGTGATAACCATATATTACCTTGTCGGTGGTTCATTCCTATTACAGCAGTTAGCATGGTAGCATGTCGTTTATTTGTATTATTCTCAGACACAAATGCAGGGTTTTTACATATCTTTAAGGTCAGTACAGGGGTTGAAAACTAAAATGGTAACCAAAAATATCCAGAAGTCAAAATGATTAACAAACACAGAACATGTGGTATCTAACATCAATAATTATACACCTACAGAAGTGGAATATTAATAGTTGGGTGAAGTATATACTGTCAGTTTACCTGAAAAAAGTGCAGACTTATTTTTCCATTTTACAGTATGTTATTCCATACACAGCATAATAATAAAGTTGAAACCAGATACTTACGTACACTTCAAAAAAATACACAAAAACTTTTATTTCTTTACTGTCATACATTAAATCAGAGTAAACTTTTTCTGTTTTAAATCAATAAATATTAACATATTTTTAATAGAAATACATAAATAATAGAAATACATAAAAATTCTCCCTCGCTCGATTCTGACATTTAACAAATGCAAAAAATGATTCAAAACAGAAAAAGTTTACTCTGATTTAATGTACAGTAAAGTGTTTGTAAATATCTGGTTTCAATTGTAGACTTAAGCATGGTATAAAAATAATGACCTTTATAATACTGAAGGAATTCAGTCATTCAGCTGGATCATCAGATATACCTTCAACCACACATATTGAAGATTCATTGACCTTGCCTGGTTAGCATTAGCTGGCTATTTTGCGAAGACAACCAGGCAACACTGCTATGTTAAAAAGATTTAAAATGTAATTGTCAGAGATGTTTGAACAATTAACATGACTAGCTAAACGCACATCTTACATAGCTCTTAGGGGATATAAATGGATTATGCTAGTTTTTACATGCATTACTGTTTGTGCTTTCAAAGAAAAGAAAACCATTGCTACAAACTGCACTGTCAGTGTCCAATGGATGAATATTCTACATGGATTTTAGGTTTTCTGCCTAAAAACATAATCAAGTGCACAATTATGCAAACCTTAGAGTTAACAGTCAAATGATTTGGTGATTTGATGCATTAAATTAAAATGCAATGAGTGAAAGAACAAATGTTTTTTTTTAAAGATTTTTTTAGGCTGATGTGTAAATTTGTTTGTGTAAATCTTTAATATTTTAAAACAGTTTTTTTTATCCTGCATAAACTAATGGTAGGCCTACCATTAATCCAGCACAGTTTGTCACAAAACTCTGTAAACTCATTTTAAGCTTTTATGTCATTTTAAACTGGTATTTATATCACTTCAGGTACACAGGGATCTCTTTTCAGGTCAATAGAAGTTGCCATAATAGACTAATTATAAAATAATATTCATAGTCATTGATTCTTGTTCATTTGCATATAAAATTACAAACTGGGGAATATAAAAAGGAAGGTTTTCTGAAGACAATTAGGTTGGAAGAGAATATAATACAATAGAACTTTATCAAAATAGAGAATAATACTCTTATCAGACAAGAATACCTTTCTTCAAATAATCATAATTAATATTAATATTCAAGAGGTTAGTTTTAGTTACTAATACTAATTACATTTTTATTAATCATTTTTTCCAATATCAATCACATTAAAGCAAAAATTAGAACTTAAATTCTCAATAATTCTTACTGTTTGCAAATAGGGAGACACAAGAAATAAGTGCTCTGGTGAGTCAGGACCCCTTTGGAGGTAACTTAAAAGAGTGCCTCTGAAGCACTGCTGGCTGAAATGTGGTAAACACCCGCTGTTAAAAAGTATTGCATTTTGTATTCCACTAAAGATAGCACAAAGCACTGCATTCATGCAGTAAATTCTGGCTGTCTGTGGAGAGAGAGCAAGTTAAATGGAGAGGAGGAAAAGCAAGGTGAAACCCGGGTTTGAGGTGACAGGTTCTGGGCTCCAGCACATTGGTTTCAGGTAGATGGAACCAGAGAGACAGACAGAGAGAGTGGAGAAGCCTGGACCATGGATCACTGCCAAGTAATCCTGTGCCAACTGAAAGGCTCCATCCAGGGACATGTGCTAGTGGTACTACCAGCTCAGTTATCTGTTCTACTCCTTTGCTGTCTGCCAGCAACCATCAACAACAGGAGGCCTTAATTTGCTGAGTGTAGGTAAGGAGCAGTTAAACCTGGCCAGCTTCAGTGACTGGAAGCATCGTTGGTGCTCCTCTGCTGGTCGTCTCGACACACTCCAGGACTATGCTCTGGATAATCTGGATACTAAAGCTGTGTCCTTGGCAGAAACTGTTTGACTGCAAGCTGGGCTTCCCCCAATATCAAGGTCTTGGAGTCCTAGAGCACATTCATCCTCACCCTATTCCAACGCAGTGACCGCATCCTCAAAAAACCTAATGAAGCCCCCCAGACTGCAAGTAGAAGCTCATGAAGTGTCACATGTTGGATGATGGCGTGGGACATGTGGATATGGTGGACCACAGCAGCTTCTGGAGTGTCTGTTTGCTCTCAGCCTGCTCTTAAGCAGGGCCATTAATGTGTATCTGCTATTAATTGTGCAGGTTGACAGGTGCTTAGTGTTGGGTTTGGTGGAGTCCGGTGAGGAGCTCAATGACTGAGTAAGGAGACTACCATTATGGAGAGGTGGAATTTCAGCAGAACTCTATGCTCTCTTTTTTTTAGCAGCCTTTCAGGTTTTAAAAACTCAACATAAAAGTTCAAGAAATGTTTTACTATTCATTTCTCCATGTCTGCCAATCTTTTTAAGCTTGTTATTAAATGCTTGCTATACTCTCCCATAGCCAGAATATCACTAAAATGCTAACTTCTTATTGGTGAGGTTGATTGTATTTACACATCCATTTGCTGTTGCATTTTTTTTTGTACTGTAGAAATATGAAGTAATTTCTAGGACGGTATGTTTTATATACAGTATACCAGTTCTACAAGGGAATTTTGTTTTGTTTGCCATGACATTGCTCATCCTTGAAAATGTACCTATTCTTCAAACAGAGATTAAATAGATAGATGTTTTGGTGTATTTTAAAATCAGCAAGGGAGCTCTTTTTTTCCCCCAACTGCAGCTCTTGGAATTGAAAATCTGTCTTTCTCATCCCTTTTTTTTTTTTTTTTTTTTACTTTTTATAGATTTTTTTCTGTATCATTCTCTCTTCCTCTTTAAAGATGAGACTTTAACCTGTTATCTGGTCACCATTTTTTGTATAGTAGTGTGTCTTCTATGGTACAGTGTGTAATAACTCTTTCATTCGTATTCAATATATTCATGTTTATTCAGGGTTTAGTACTAGGGTTGCAAAATTCTCGGTGAGTATTAACATAAAGTATAACATTGCTTTGTATAAGCTATTGTGCAACAAAATTATTCCATTGTAAAAACAAAGACATTTAGGCGAGATAATAAAAAACAGTCTAAAAAGACTATGCAGTGCCTTGAAAAATTTTCCTGACAGAATTGAACATTAAATCCATGCCTCAAAGAGCACCAACAGGATGAAGGCTAGTGTGAGCGTGTGCATTTAACAGCACATAGAGTTGCAAAAGTTATTACACCCCACTCTCGCACAGACTCATGGAACAGGTAGGAAGATTAATCAGTGCCTTTAAAAGATTCCCTGGCAGCGGTGGGATTTGAACCCACGCCTCCAAAGATATCACTACAAAAAAGTTTTGGCAGCAGTGGAATTTGAAACCACTGGAGACTGTAGCCTTAATCCAGCACCTTAGAGCGCTTGGCCACACTACCTGGCCAAACTTGGTGAGAATCCAAGATGGCAGCCTGTCCTTTGTTCTGTGTAGTGTTTGTCTGTTTTAACATTTTATTTTGTAAATGGATTTTAAACATCTTCTCAAACAAACCATTTGCCTCTAAACAAATCCTGGTGTGAGCCTTTCGAAAAATTGTGGTTTACCTCTCAACTTATGAACTATTTTTTTACCTAATTTGGTGGCCTGCTCCATTTGCTCTGTCTAATCAGTTTGGCACTTCTGCTGCAAACCATCTGCTGTGGGGTTTGACTTTGGCCTGAATCAACAGCATAGGCCTATTGAAAAACTGGGTCTGAAAGTGTGGATTTTGCCTGGATTTTTGTGTTCGTCCACTTTCGGGTTGGATCTGCATCATTTTACCTGCTCCAGTTGCAGCCTGGGTTCCATTTACTGCCTGGCTTACATTCTACCAGCTACCAACTACAGCCTTGATCTCTATATTAGCTACCAGCTGTAGTCTGGGTTTCTAATAGCTACAGCCTGAGTCCCTCTACTCCTCCATTAGCTATTGTGCTATGCCAGTTATCCTGTGCTGTGGTGTGAAACTCCATCATGGCGAGTAACTATGACGTTTCCTTAGATGCACTTTATATGTCATCAAAATTAAAGGTTACTATCTGTGTATGGGAATTGGAGGGTAGTCAGGGGGGCTGGATGTACAGTATATGAGCATGGGTTCTCAATATACAAACTTTAAATATCTTTTTAGCCTGCTCCTCCTAAGTGACTGGTTTGTTCCATCAATAAACTCTTGGTCCAAAACCACAGTGACTGGCGATTCTAAAAACTGTATGAATCATTGTCTTAATACATGTTGAAAGGTATTATCATGCTTATGTTGTTGATGTCAGGAAATGTACAACCTAATCCAGGTCCTGTGAATGATAGAATATCGCTGCAAACTCCTGTTGACTTTTGAAATAGGTCTGGTATTGGTTTTGTGCACATAAACGTGAGACGTTTATTGCGAAAAATTGACATGGACAGAATTTGGGCCAAATCAACAAATGCTGATATTATGGTGTTATCAGAGACATGGCTGGGTAGGTCCACCCCTGATAGTTATATTTATATGGAGGGGTATAATATATTTCATAGAAAATAGTTTGCAGACAACAGTACTTATATACAAGTCTGTGCCTAAACAATTTGAATTGCTTGTATTGAAAATTTTAATTATCGAAGAATTATGTTTTAACAGTTGCAGGATGTTATAGACCTCCTTCTGCTCCAAAGGATACATTATCCTTATTGTCTGGTTGTCTGTCTGTCATCTCTAAAATATACCGAATTGGTTTTAATGGGTGATTTAAATTGGGACTGGTTAACTCCGGCATCTGACTTAATTAAAAGCTTTTGTGATTCAGCAAATTTGACCCAAATTATAGACTCGCCTACTAGGCCAAATCCTAAACATCCAGAAAAATCTATGTTACTTGACTTGTTTTTAACCAATAAGCCACAGAAATATAAAACGACTGCTGTTTTCGCAAATTGTTTGAGTGATCGTTGTGTTATTGCAGGTGTAAGAGACACCAGGAAAGCTAAATGTAAACCGCGTATTATAATTAAGAGGATTTTTAAGTCATTTTGTGAACAAGCTTTTTTAATTGATCTTAATTTCTGTGATTGGACCAGGGTAAATTTGATCCTGGAGCCCAAGATAGCATTGCAATATTTTAATTCACTTCTATTGGACATTATAAACAAACATGCTCCTCTTAGAGAGTACAAGATTAAAGGGCGTGATAATCCATGGTTCTCTGAACAATTGTCTGATTTAAGTCATGAGCGTGATCTTGCGTAGGCAAAGGTTAAGAAATCTAAAAGCAGCTCAGATTGGCAATATTTTAGGCATATGAGAAACAAATGTGTCTCTCAGAAACATAGAGCTAAATCAGATTATTATGTAAATGAATTATGTGAAAGTGCAGCTAACCCCTCTAAATTTTGGAAAGTTATAACTGTCTTCAGACTCTAGGGATACGGTGTTGCCAAATGCATTGAAGGTGAATGATAATACTATTACAGACAAAAAAAAAGGATGATAGATTCCACGAACGAGCATTTTATATCTTCTGGGTTGTTGTTTAAGCATGCAACAAAACCACAGACGACACAAGAGGATCACTCTATGTCTGGTGAAAATGTACCTTTCAATTTTGATCTTGTCCCTATAGAATTTTTGGAGGTATATGATGCTCTGGTAAGGTTAAATGTTAGGAAATCCTCTGGTCCTGATGGTTTGGATCCGTATTTTTTAAAAATTGCTGCTAAACATATTGTGGGACCTTTGACACATATTTTCAACCTGACTATTGAAACTGGAATAATACCTAGTGTATGGAAGTCAGCATATGTCACTCCTTTATTTAAGGGTGGTGACAGAACAAATCTAAATAATTATAGGCCAATATCTAAGCTACTGATTTTAGCTAAGGTTTTAGAAGGGCTTATAAGTGATCAGTTTAAAGTTTATTTAGAAACAAAAAAACATTTTAAATGATTTGCAGTCTGGTTTTCATAAAAAACATAGCACTGTCATCGCTACTATGAAAGTGTTAAATGACTTAAGTGCTATTGATTCTAAAGAATATTGTGCTGCGCTATTTTTGGATCTGTCAAAAGCATCTGACACAGTCGACCACTCTGTCTTGTTTCAGAGATTGGTGGATATTGGAATGTCTTTAAAAGCAGTCAAATGGTTTGGTGGCTATTTGAGGGGCCGAACACAAAGTGTTCAGATGGATGGTGTGTCCTCAAATTCATTATTTACACAAAATGGTGTCCCTAAGGGATACATTTTGGGGCCCATTTTATTTATTATTTACATAAATGATCTGTGTCAGAATGTAACAACAGCAAAGTATCATTTTTATGCGGATGACACCATTTTGTACTCCTCTGCCTCTTCTTTAACAAGGGCCTTAGAGGACCTGCAATCACCTTTTAACATTATTCAGAAGAATCTTAAAAAATTGAAACTAGTATTAAATGCTGACAAAACTAAAATAATGTGCTTCTCTAAATCAAGGAACACAGACTGCTTGTCAGATTGTTACTCTAGATGAGAGAATAATTGAACGAGTAGCAGTCTACAAATATCTTGGTTTCTTCTTAGAAGAAAGTTTGTCTTCTAAGCAACATATAGAATGTCTAGCAAAAAACTTAGAGTAAAGTTGTGTTTCTATTATAGAAATAAAGGCTGTTTTTCTTTTAGTGTGAGAAAAACACTTATACAAGTAAGATTTTTGTCAATGCTCGATTATGGTGATATTTTATATATGCATGCCAATCAATCTTCTCTGAAAATGCTCTACTCAGTATACCATGCAGCACTAAGATTTAGAGCGAATTCCAGCTTTCGTACTCATCACTGTAAGTTCTTTGAGAGTGTTGGTTGGCCTTCTTTGCATAATTGCAGGTGGGAGCATTGGTATATTTTTCTTTATAAGGCCATTGGTCACTGCTGGGAAATGTAATCTTAGATTAAATGGTCAAATCATCTATGACTTTCCCCCGAACACGAACTGTCTTCGGTGAAAGTGCCTTTAATTTTTTTGATCCATCATCCTGGTATAAACTGCAGAAACATTTTAAATTAGACTATTTACCAACATTGATGCAGTTTAAAATTAGGATAAAGGATTACTTGAGTACTATATGCACATGTGCTACTACTGAGTGCTAATTTAATATTTTTTTTCTTTCTGCTATATCTTGTCTGTTTTTGCTGTATATTTTAAATATGAAACTTTTTGTACTGCTGTCTTGCCCAGGACTCCCTTGAAAAAGAGATTCTGAAACTCAATGGGATTTTTTTCCTGGTTAAATAAAGGTTAAATAAAAATAAAATGTAAAACCAGAGTCATGAGGGGTCTGTGTACAAAGACTGTACCATGCAAGCTTCCTAAAGCAAATGCGCTTAAGCAGTGTCTAACTCAATACACCCTTGTGAAACACCTAGACCCAGGGCTATATTTTAACACCCCGCTCTAGCACGGACCAGGTGAAAAGCGGTTGGTGTGCAACAAACGAAGGTGTTGAGGTAAAGACCAGGTCAGCGATGAAGGTGGAATTCAACCCACACATGCAGAACACAATGGATTAGCAGTCAATTGCCTTAAACTCTTGGCCATCTTGTCCAGCAGCAAAACTTCCAAAGCGCGCTATGAAAAACATGGGTTCTTTCAATGTAGCTCTCAGGCACAGGCCCCTCGTGACCCTGGGTTTACATGCAGGTAGTGTGGTCGAGTGGTCTAAGGAGCTGGATTAAGTCTCCATCTGCAGTCTTTTTTTTGCTGGACAGCAGAAGACTTCCTTCCACTCACACATTTGGGAGAGCATAAAGGCTTTGGTGTGCTCCTTTTAGGCTCTCGTCTCTTTAGAGTCGTGGGCCGCTGCCAGGGAAACTTTTCAACATTGTAAATTTCTTTCTTTTTTTTTTTTCTTTTATTTGCACAAATTCAAAAATATTTTTATATTGCATATATTGTGCAGGGAGGCAAAAAACCCAAAGTGCTTATTTAAAACCTCCACCTAAAAAACAACAACAAAACTAAACTAAATACAAAATGAAAAAAAAATCAATAAATAATAATAATAATATCAATAATAACAGGCTCCCCATGACCCGAGAAGTTTGGATAAGCGGTAGAAAATGAATGAATGAATAATAATAATAATAATAATAATAATAATAATAATAATAATAATAATATATACGTCAAAACTATATAGAGTACATAAAATACATAAAACCTCAGTGAACAAAAGCACAATTACAAAGCATCAATAAAATGATTCTTTATACATATTTTATAACTTTTTAAAGAAGATAAATCATTCCATAATTTAATACCCTTAAATCGTATAGAGTAATAACCTCTACAAGTAAGAATTTTAGTGAAATGAAAATCTGAACATGGATGAGTTAAGTAACTGTGAACGTGTGAACTTACTTTAAAATACATTGTAAATTGCTCTGGAATGTTACCTTCACCTGAATATATTTTATAAATAAAGACACAAATTCGCAAAATGTTGATATATAAATAGTAAGAACCTGAAGTTTTTGAAATAGAGAAACCGATGAAGTATATACATTGGATCGGGTTGCAATCCTAACAAAGCGTTTCTGAAAGGAAAAAAAAAATTATGAAGAGTAATAGGAAAAGTGCTCACCCAAACTATATTACAATATGAGAGATGCGGATAAATTAAACTATAATAAAGAGTAAGAATGTGGTAATAAGATGCCTAACCCTCCTTATTATTCCAGTAGATTTATGTATTTTCCTACTTATGTAATCAGCTTGTTCCCTCCAACTCAAACTCAACGAAAATGCCCAAGAATTTTGCAGTTGACACCTGAGGCAACTCAGTAAAGCCTTTGTGTTGTCAAGACTGTGTACAAAGACTGTACCATACACGCTGCCTAAAGCAAGAAGGGTCTAACTCAGTACACTCTTGTAAAACCTGTGTCAAAAACCGAGGCTTAAACCATTAGATCTTCAGTCTAACGCTTTTCCAACTGAGCTATTTTGGCAACATTGTGAATACTAGAATGAGCCTGTGAGTTTCTTTGGGTCCGGTAACACTTTTTCCTAAGATTCACATCAAGAAGGCATGGGAGCCACAAACTTTGTATAGCCTGTGTGTTGCCAAGACCCCACAAAGCTTTGCAAAGTTTATTGGCACTCCGTAACCTTAGCTTTTTGTTTGGCTGGAAACTTTCAATGGGCATTAACAGGAATATATGGGAATTAATGGGAATATAACCAGGAATTTACAAAATTGCAGGTTAGCCTCTAACAGGGAACTTAAAACAAACAGATATACTGCAATTTTAGCTGAATTTCTAACCTGCACATTCATCAATCCCATGCATATAGCACTTCCCCTACTGCAGGTCTATTAAGGCCATACCCCCTAATGCACTGTGCATTCCTCCATAACATAACACAGATCATTTCTTGAATCCTGCACACAAAATAATATCAAAAAATGTCCATCTTGGTGAGTGTTTACATAAAGTATTTACATATTATATAAAGTTATATTCAATTGTGCTTTGTGTAAGCAATTGTACACTAAATTATACCATTGTAAGTACAAATACACTGACTGAGCAGACATTTGGGCAAGATAACAAAAAACTTTCCAAAAATAATATTCCCCACAATCAATCACCCACCTCCCCTTTGATTTTTGGATAATGAATCTACATTTGCATTTTTCTTGTTTGCATACATTTACTTAGGTATTTACTTAGGTAAATATATGTTATCTCTGGTATTAAAGTTTATTTAGCAAATACCAAAACCTGTTTATACAGTAGTTAGACACCCAGTAAATCAGATATGTTAAATGTAAGCCAGCACTATTTCATTAACAATTTATGAGGCTAGCTAGCTCAAGCTGTTATGCTCTTTTTCTGTCCTCTATGCTAGCCAATTTTCTGTTATTGTTCTAAAGTACAGTACTCGTCAAAAGTTTGGGCACATTACTATTTTTAATATTTTTGAAAGATGTCTCTTTCAAATGCATTTGATCAAAAATACAGGACAGAACTATTTGTGAAATATTGTTATGAAATATTACAATGGCTTTCTGATTTAATATAATATAAAATATAATGTATTTCTGTTATGCAAAGTTTAATTTTCATCAGGCATTACTCCTGTCTATAGTGTCACATGATCCTTCAGAAATCATTCTAATATGCTGATTTCTCATCAATTTTAGAATTGTGCTCCTCATAATTTTTTTTAATAACCTGTTATAATTTTTAGGATTTTTTGCTTAATAAATGTTACAATTTAAATTGTAATTGTATTTCACAATATTACTGTTTTTTCTTTATCTTTGAAATAATTGAGCATAAGATACTTATTTCAAAAACATAAAGATCTTTTTACTGAACAATTGTATATACTAGGTTATAATTTGTTTTAGCAAGCATGCTAATTGAGGAGTATTTATTCATCTAGCCTATTTCTATTTAAAAAAAAACTGTATTAGATTGAATGCATGTCAGCTTCTGTCCGAACATGTTTATATTTATGTTTGTACATTATATAGTTTATATAAATTTCTCCAAATTTCTAATTAATTCCCATAAATTCCTGGTAAGTTTCCAAATTTGGAATATTTCCAAAGTTCCCCAAATGAAGTTCCAATGGAAGGTTTCTGGAAATTTACTGGAAATTTCCCGCCGCTTTGCAACCGTAGTGAGTACAAACACAAAGTTAGGAAGAAAGAGACTGTTGCATCTTTTTTATCTCTCTAATTTCCACTTACTGTATCTCTCTGCTGTAGAGTCCAAGTAACTCTCATCATACTCTCTTCCTTTCCTCTATAGATATAATGCTGGGCCTGAAGTAATATATTACACAAATTTACACAAAAATAAAAATAAATTCACACTTTGGCTGTAAAGGATGCTTAGGTCCATGGAACGACAAAATCAAGGCAGCTGTCTTCAACATTCTGTATAAGTCCCAGGAGAAAAGTGTCCGTGCACTAGAAATAAATTCTGTTTCCACTGTGTGTGTTTTGACCAAATTAGCACCCATAGGACACATATGTATGTGAGTAAGCAGTGACCGCAGTATTCTGGGTCTTCCTAGTAAACTAGAAGTCTTACTTGCCTATTAATTCTGACATTATTTTGTCATTGCCTTTTATGGTTGATTCCTTTTGCAAAAACTTGTTTTTTATTAGTCATGCTGCTTTATCGCCTTTGGAGTAAAGCTAGCAAATTAGCAAACATCTGAAGAGTTTTTTTAGCCTAAGACTACAATGCAGCATCAAAGGCCTGACAAACTAACAACCAAGCAATTAGGCACTGTTTTTGCACCTCTTTTTGGAGAGATGTGTTACTCATACTAATAACATTTTCCCCAATAGCTTTATAATGGTTTACGTTGGAGTTTCTAAATGAGAGTTTTATATAAATTTGTAAGCAAGGAAATGAAGGGAAATATTTCATTTCCTAATGGGGGACAGCACATAACACTATTATTATTCTTCATTTATATCACATAATGATTGTGTTATATGTTGCCTGCATTTTTACTCTAAACCCTCATTCCCCCACCCCTCTAGCATTGTGCCAACACTGTATAATTTTATTCTGAATTGTGAAATTTTTTCTCAGGGCACTGTGCAAAGACGTTTGCCATTTTAAGGAGGTTTGTCAGTGGAGAAGTGACACAAGCACCATGGCTACTCCTAGTAGACGATGACACATTGATAAGGTAACACATCTGGCAACATAGTGAAATGAACAGGTACATGCTGTCCCTAAGCAAAAAAGAAAAAGCCCTTACTTGTAGCATGCTGGACCAGAATCAGTCTAATGTGAACCTGGAAAAACAGGTCCACCCAGAGAGAAGAACTGACACTGCGTGTTAAAGAACAGATTCACATCATTATCATCTGATCAGATGTCCTGATTCAGAATACATGTGTGTACCTGTGCTTTTGCCGCAGTTACTGCAAACATATTGTTATACATTGCTATATTGTTTGTTTGTTTTTTAAATTAAAATCACATTTATTTTCTTTAATTGTTATTTGTTTTTGTTATGATTTTATTGTGTGTTTCTTATTTTTCATATATATATATATATATATATTTTCTCTTTTATAAACTCTTTTCTAATTTCTATGTAAAGCACTTTGAATGACCTCTGTGTATGAAATGTGCTATACAAATAAACTTGCCTTGCCTTGCCTTGCCTACATAGTTTGCTCTCAGTTGTAATGCAGCCTGCTATATTCTTGCTAGGAGATAAAAATCCAACACTTTGGTTGGTAATGTGTGTTTTTGTGTTATTGCTTACCAGTCTGCCCAGACTCCGGCAGCACCTGCACTGTTACGACCCTAATGAAGCTGTGATTATCGGTGAGCGCTATGGCTATACCCTCAGTAAAGGTGGATACAGCTATATCACTGGTGGAGGAGGGTAAGCATGTAAAACCAACCTCCAAAAGTTATAGTGACTGCTAGTGAAAATTTTAACAATTTAGCATAATCAATCTGAACACATGCATGATTTTGGATAGTGGAATTACATTGGATAATATATACGGAGACCATGTGAAAATCACAGGTTTTTTAACCCTTAGGAGCTCAGGGTCAAAACCAGGTCAATGGAGCTGAGAGGCTGCAGAGCTGTCCATGTACAGTCCTGTGAAGCTTCCTTAAAGCAAATGAATATGTCTTTATTAAATACAATAAATACAAAAAGACTGACAGTGACCTTGGTGTTCATGTGAAGTGCAACAGGAGGTAGAAATCAGAAAAAAGAGTTTTACCACTCTACTACTAAGAAATATATGTACCAATTGGCACACAGTGCATTAAAAAAACATTTATTTATTTTTTGAAACCCAAGAGGAAGTAGAGGTTTTTCCTTTTAATGAGTACTGAATGAAGAAAATAAAAACAAATTCTGTCACTGTAACATCAGCAGCCTTATAAAACTTTCTAAATGAAAAACTGACCTTGTGAATGATAAACTGCTGGATCTGTAATCTGCTTGTTCCAGGCATCTGCAGTGACATTTTTTATCTACTCCAGATGCTTAGAATGTAGGCAAATCGTGCATAAGATGAATAGAACTGCAGCATGAATGAAAATGAAGAATGCAAGTCCTTAGGCTTAGCCCCTATCTCTGTCCTGTGGGTAACTGGTACACCTGCACCCACCAAAAGCATTTCAGGTAATGCAGCAAATGTTTAAGCTACAGTATTAGTATGCTGTTGTGTCAGAAGAAAGCATGAGTAATCCAGGAGCAGATTTAAATGGGTAGAATTTCCTACTTAGTTGTTAAAAATTTGTTTCTTATAGTTTATTGTTACTGAACAATGGAGGTTTTGAATAAATAATGTTTTATACAATTATTTATGTTTTTTGAGCTACTTGGCTTGACATGATGCTCAGTGGTGTTTTATTTCTCCATGAGAAGTCCCTATGATACACCAAACAGCCGTGACATTAAAACCAGTGGCAGGAAAAGCGATTTTGCATTTCTTACCTGGGGAAGAGATGACACCAAGATGCACTATGTGAATAAAGCATGTTGTTGGAGGCAGTGTGATGCTCTGGGCAGTGTTCTGCTGCAAAGCCTTGGGTTCTGACATTTATGTACATGAATGACACATTCCACCTACTTTATCATTGTTGCAGAGCAAGTGCACCTCTTTATTACAACAATATTCACTAATGGCAGTGGTTAGCAGGATAACACATTCTGCTACACTGCAAAAAAATTTCAAAAATTGTTTGAGGAACAAGACAAAGAGTTGATTTGGTGGTTGACAAAGATGCTGACTTGGTGTTTGACAAGGTATTGAAACAGGACAAACCTAACAACTTACAGGACTTGCAGGCTGTTTTGGCTGCACAAGGGGCACACCTACATAATATTTGGCAGATGGCATCGGCTGTTATGGCTGATTGATATAGAATGTCATGTTAAACATAGAATTTGCATTACAGCTCTTGTGTAGAATGTTAATGAATATTCTGTGGCCAGTGTTTTTTATTTTTATTATTATTATTTATTTATTTATTTTACAATAATTATGCTTCAGTTTTCTGTATTGCCTATGTGCATGTTTGATCCTGTTGTTAATTTTTTTTAATCTTTCTGTCAGTATGGTGTTCAGTAGAGTGGCAGTGTTGAAAATCCTCTCTAGCGGTTGTGGCTGTTACAGTGCGGATGCTCCAGATGACATGGTATTGGGAAGGTGTCTTAACACATTGGGATTATCTGTTACACACAGCCCACAGTTTCACCAGGTAATACACCTACTCAATGTTTTTATTAAACATTTATTTATTAAATTTTTTAACCTTCATATTGAGGTAAAAAAAAAAATATATATATATATATATATAAATGAAGCAAATATAGAAATACCGAAAATTATTTTCAACCCAATACATTATGATTGCTGAGATCTGAAATAAATATAATTGATCATTTAGAAGGGAATCTCTCTCTCTCTCTCTCCTCTCTCTCTCTATGTATGTATCAGTCAAGGTACAGTATGGTCTTAGTTAACAAAAACAGTTTCTAACAGTTGTGCATGGGAGTTCAGTATAATAGAAATTTATGCTGATCATTTTAATAGATGCCATAATTTGAGAGCTATAAATTGTACTGCCATGCCATATATGGTCTTCTTTTGTGGTCCACAGGCTCGTCCAGATGATTATCCGAAAGAGTTGTTGCTCCGTCAGAGACCCATCTCTTTCCACAAACACTGGAACATCAACCCCGTGGCAGTGTACCAGCAGTGGCTGATGAACTCTGAGTATCAGCTCCAGCAGAACTTTAGCAGAGAGTACAGAGAGGAGCTCTAAACCAGTTTCTCTCGTTCACAATGTAAGCAGTGATAATTTGGGAATTTTGTAGCTTGTAGAAGCCAACATTCTGTTTTGTTATTCTTCTTAGACAAAAATTGATTAATTGCTTCTCCTCCTAGGGCATTCGAGCTACATGCACCAAAATCGGATATGTCGTAGATGGTCTGAAGTTTGTAAAAGTGCTATTAGAAAAGTAATATCACTTTTTTTGCCATAGATGCCCATTACAAATTTTAGAGGTTTATAACTTGGCAAGCGTTCAGGCTATCGACACCAAACTGGGCCAGTTTCTTTATGGTGATAATCTGGACAAAATTTCAAATTGGTGTACTGACTGGCCTTTCGGTATTCCCAAGGCCCCACCCCCAAAATATACAAAATCATTCCATGACATGTGACATATCAAAACACTCAGAACAATGAGATGAACTACCTCACGGGTATTTGGATGACGTCACGTGCAACCCGTGAAATAAAAAAATTACCATAAAATGGACGTGATATATCAAAACACACAATGAGCGGAATTGCACGGGTATTTGGGTCACGTCACATGCTCGTATACACTCGCCACCAAAAGTATTGGCAGCCTAGCATACTGGCCTGACAGGACAAACTTTAGAAATTCGCAGAATTGTGTTTACTGTAAAAAGAAACACTTAACTATATATTTATTTTTTTTAAATAATTTGGCAGATAATTTTATTCAGCATGACCCACTAGTGCAGAGCACAGTGGAGCTCTTGGACTTACTGCAGAACCAAGCAGTGGCTCACTGACAGGTCTGGGATTTTAAATTATAATCGCAAGCTTAAGAAATATTTCTTACATATTTATTGGAACAGTGTTTCTTAGAACAACAATACTCCTGGAGCAGAGCTGAAAAATGTAAATTTTCTACATTTGATTTGTTTGTTAAAAATTAAGTGTTTTATTTGCGATTTATTGTACTTGAACCGTGAACTTTTTCATGATTGCCAATTCTCTGCTGATATTATATACTCTCTTGTTTCATCTTTGCCAAAAACAGTGGTTGAATTTAAAGGTCTGACTCTTGACATTTGTATGTCACATGGCTGGCCCACCTATATAAAGGGGAAAATGAGAGGAAATAATGCATGAAAAAATTTACAAAAAAATAAAATAAAAACCCAGTGACAATGAGGAGCGCAAATGGTGCCAGTCATTTATTCATTTTACAAGCAACGATCTTGGTTGTAAGTGTAGGACGTTTACCATCTGAACATAAATTATATATAAATGTAACATCGGTTGCAAGTTTCCCTGTCATGTTCTTCTAGGGAGATATGTTGCTCTGCAGCATGGTATAAGTCTAGACCCTGGCTTGAATAAAAAGATTCATGCTTTTGCTTTCCATGCAGGGTTTTTAGTCTTGCATGGAACTGGAAAGCGGCACTAGAACACCACCATGGGCTGCAAACACATGCATAGAGCCAGGTGAACATACAGGATTTTTTACTTTGTTGTAGTTCATAGTTTATTGATTAGAACGCTCAGCCATTGATTGAGTGTACTTTTGTAATTTTGTTCCAGTTTGTAGTACACATAAGCTTCACAGCCTTTAGCTTGATCAGTTCAATTCCAGTGATTATATTTGTGTGTCCTTAGCGATTTATTCTTTGATATTCAGTTGTAATTTACCTGGAAGTTTCAAGGTTCAGAGCCAGTCTCAATAGGCTTATAGCCTTACTAGCATGTTCAGCAGCATTGTGTGCCAAGCTTCATTGACATGTGGGATTGTTAAATATGGAATTGAAATGAATGTTGACTTTTATGAATTTAACAATGAACATTTTTTTGCTTTATTTATGATCATTATAGCACAAATGATATTATTTAAACACATAATCAGCTGATACATTATGTAAACCTCACATGAAGAAGCAATTGGAACTGTCATAAAATTTTTCATTAGAGGTATAAAAACCTGAAATCGGTGCAATGTTTCGACCATCAGGTCTTCGTCAGGCACAATATAAAAATGTGATCACCTCTCCTCTATAAATACTGTAGGAAACAGGTGTATGCCTTAATTACACTCGCTTTCAAAATAAGGCACACTATAGACAAAGCACTGGAGCAACTCCCTTGTTTGGCTCCATTTTGGCAAATGAGAATTGAGCAATACTTTTGAATTTAGTGAAGCTGATTATGTGGATATTATGCTTAAAGACTCTATTTTTGATGACAAAGATACTCCAGAAACGATTCATGCATAATTACATTAAATTAAATTACAACATCTTCTACAACGAGAAATCAAGCAATATTTTCATGCAGTCACTTTAAGTGATTATCTCTGTCGAAGAATTATTCAGAGAGGGTTACATTTACAAAAAGCACCTGCCTTTGGTTTGCATAATGAGGAGTTCTGTACACATTAGTGTGAGATCCTGAATAAATGCTCTTTCGACTTGATGGTGTTGGTGATTAAGGAAACAACAAAACAACTCGAAACTACGAAACTGGAGTATGAAAAGATGGAGATCCAACTTGGCAACCTAGTGACGAAGAGTAAGTTGACAGATTTAAAAAAAGAATTTGAACGTCAACAGGCCGAATTGTCCAAAGAGATCAAGTTGAATAAGCGAATGGACGAAGTGAAGCGAAGTTTACAGGGGACATTTCAGACTATCAGCAGAGTAAAGTATATTTTTAGAAGGATGGCAAAACGGAGTCTAATAAGCCTCAGTGTATCTGCATAATTACTGCAAGTTCTCGCGGACACCGGCAACCTGGGGATTTTTAATCCTGGGCCTCTTCAACCTCGTGTGATTCGGATTCTGATCCTGCTGGGCGATTGCGCAAGAGTTCTCCTTTTTTAGGTCGAGCTCAATTCGATCTTCTTGGAAAGGATCGAAGGGCATTCCGATCAAGAAGAAATGCAGAAGGGGCAAGCATAAAAGGCAGTTCCCTACCTCCACGGGTGACGAGGAGCAAACATGAACTTCACAGATAAGTCTCTTCCAACACCTTGTATCTCGGCTTTGAGTGAAGGACTTTCTTTCATTCCAACACAGTCAATCCCGTTCCTGAACATTACGGGACACGTCTGCCTTTTAAGAGGAGGTCTACAGTACCTTTATTCCACCCAAGAATTTCATCTTTGGACACTTTCTGTAGGCTTGTTGAGTATGATGTTATGAATTTGCTTAATAACAAGAGACAACATAAAGTGTATAATAATTTGTCTAAAACAGAAAGGGATGCCTTAATTGAATTAAAAAATGACAGTTCTGTGGTGGTACGCCCTGCAGATAAAGGTGGTGCAATTGTATTACAACGTGTCTCAGACTATGAAAAGGAGATCCGCAGACAGTTAAATGATACTGCGTTTTATGAACACTTATCTGTGGACCCTACTAATAAATTCAAAATGGACATTCACTCCAAATTATTGTTACATAATCAAAGGGGTGAATTTAATAAAAATTAATATGACTTTCTTAAAGTTGAATGTCCAGTCACCCCAATCATTTATATGCTCCCTAAGGTCCATAAAGGCCTAGATGCACCATTGAAGGGTCGCCCTATTGTGAGTGGGATCGGAGTCTTACAGAGAATATCTCTTATTTGTTGACCTTTATATAAAACCTTTTGTATCCACTTTATTGTCTTATGTAAGAGACTCTATGGACTTCATTGAATCATTACAGAATGTTGATTTCCCTGTTGATGATGTTATATTTACTACTTTTGATGTGCAGAGTTTATACACTAATATTCCCCATGTTGATGGTTTGTTAGCTCTAAGACATTTTTTATCAAAAAGAACGGGGGATGTAAGACCCAGCACAGAGTGCCTTTTGGACTTGGCAAGTATTGTTCTGACCAACAATTTTTCCAGTTTTTCCAAGATTTCTTTTTACAAGTAAAATGGACTGCTATGTGCAGTAAAATGTCACCTAATAATGCCTGTCTGTATCTGGGAGTTTTTGAAAATGAGTTTGTATTAAATGAGATCAATCCATTCTTCTCTAACATCTTGCATTACAGATCGTTCATTGATGATATTGTTATGATCACAAATGCTGCTCCCATAGAAATTATGTCTTTTTAAAATTATCTTAATTCTAGAACTGAACATATTAATTTCACTATGGAATATGATGCTGTTAGCATCAGTTTTCTTGATGTTAGAATGTATGTAAATGATGGAAAACTTAACACTGATCTGTATCGAAAACCAACGGACCGTAATACAAACTTAACACAAGTTAGAGGTGATAGTTTTCATCCTAGACCTCTAATTAAGAGTTTACCTATTAGCCAATTCAAACGTATACGTAGGATCTGCAGTACAGAAGAGTCTTATTCTCTACAATCCGCTGATTTAAGTCGAAGGTCTGAGAACCGTGGATATCGAATAGAGTGGATTAAAAGTGCCAAAGAGAAATTTGATAACGTATCGCAAATACAGTGTTTACGTGCTAATGTGAATAAGCAAAAGCACCAGTCTGATGCTTCACGTTGCATTGTAAAATATTCAGCACTTGGTAGTGAGTTTCATAACATTTTAAATAGACATTGGCACATCGTTTCCAGAGATCCTAAGTTATCTCGAGTCTTTACAAGTCGCCCGGGAGTGTTTTTTAAACGTCAAAACAGTCTTCGTGACTTGCTTGTGAAATCAGAGTTGCCATCACAAAAAAAAGCAGGGGAAACCTTCTCTTCCCGCAGGTAATTATAAATGTGGCAGTTGTTCTCAGTGTTCTTTTACATATAAATGTAAGTCTTTCAATCACCCACGAACGGGCCAGAGTATTCCAATACGTGGTACTATTATGTGTATTTCGACTCATGTTGTTTATCTTTTTCGTTGTCCCTGTGGTTTGGTGTATGTCGGTAAAACATCTAGATCATTGTGTACCTGTATCTGTGAGCACCGGAGTAACATCAGAACCGGGGATACATGTAGTCCGATAGCGCTTCATTTCAAATAAGCTGGTCATAATATCAGTGCTTTACAATATATTGGTATTAAGAAAGTAAAAATGCCCTCAAGAGGAGGTGATTATGAGAGAAAATTATTGTAAAGAGAGTGTTCTTGGATTTATACATTGAATACTTTGTCACCACTAGGGCTCAATGATGAGTTTGACATTAAGCCATTTTTATAGATCTTTAAATGGTTATCTTTGTATTGTTGATATGAATTGTGTCGAAACGTTGGTCGAAACGTTGCACCATTAAATTTATTGGAGCAGTTTATCAGCTTCTTTTGTTGTTTTTTAGTACTGTAGTTAACCACACATTTCAGCTTCATTTCCTTAACTGTATAAATCTCTGCTCAAAAACACTGGCAGGTCATCTAACCATAACCTTCACTTGTTGTCCTTTGGCTGCCCTTCCTTATACAACCCACCCATTTTATCTGGCCGTAGAACTCAAAGTTAACTCCTCAGTGGCTGGATCGGTTCCCTGCCTGGGAATCAAACCCTAGTCTGTAGCTGGTGTTATTGTTGAATTAAAGTCTTTTGTCCTTTTATTTTGTGCTATACAGACAGTTTTAAAGACTGTCACACCATGGAGGACGTGATGGTTCAGTGGTTAAGGCTTTGGGTTACTGATTAGAAGGTTGGGGTTCAAGCCCACAAGCTGCCGAGACATCAACGTTGGGTCCTTGAGCAAGGCCCATAACCTCACCTGCTCCAGGGGCGCCGTAAAATGGCTGACCCTGCGCTCTGACCCCAGGGCTCATAATAACGTGGGATATGTGAAAACGTAAAGCATTTCACTGCATGTCATACTCTGTATGTGACAAATTAAATTTGAATGCGGGTTGAGACTTATGCAAGTGTTATTTTCAACAGTGTATTAATTCAAGCAGAATCACAGAAAAGATAAGAATGCAAAATAATAATAATAATAAGCGTTGAGATCAATACACAGACAAAAGTTTAGACACACTGAGTGTTACTATGCAACACTCAGTGTATGTTATGTTAAGTGTATATACCAATATTTAATATGTTTGTAGGCCATGGTGTGTTCTGGGAGTTCGATTTCACAGATGGACAACTATCAGAGGTTATCGAGAGGTTTCTATAGAAACTGTGAGGAAAAATGTATATCCACATCATCTTTTTTGTGGATCAATAAAATTACATTGATTTTACAATGATTTGTACTTATGGCATTTGGCAGACAATGATATACAGTATGTTTCTGTTACAGTGCAGCTGAATAATTAAAATAATGAATACATTGTTAGTAAGTACCAGCACTTCATGTCAAATTTTCCTGCACATGATAAATTGATTAATACTCCTTTTGTAAATTTAATATAACAGTTTTTAATTTCCTGGCTCAATTTTTCTATTCCAATGTCAGGATGTTTAATCTCAATTATTTTATACTCCGTGAAATTGTTAGGGATCAGCGCGGATCCGTTAGGGATCAGCGCAGACTTGGTGCCATGTGCGTTTGTTGTTTGTTTGTGTCACGTGATTGCCCCGTCCACGTCTGCTCCTCCCCGGTCATCACACCTGTTTCTCATTGTGTGTGATTGTCCGTGTCGCTATATATGTGAGCCGCGTTGCATTAGGCAGCGCGGCTTCATTGACAATATTGTTAGTTCCCCGTGTGTTGTGGTTTATGTTTGTCTTCCTAATGTATTAAACCCCTTTCATTTGAAGCTATCCTGCGTACGGGTCTGTCTCCAAGCCACCTCTGCCAGGGTCCTGACAGAATGAAGCTGCCTCAACCATGCAGATCCAGCAGGATAGCTTCCAGCTCGGACCGGCCTTTTTTTTTCATTTTCCCCCTGGACTGTTCCGCCAGTCCTTCCGGTGACATCACTCCGCATCTCGCCGGTGAAGGACGCCGCTCCACTTCCGGTTCCGTTCCGAGGAGGACGTCACTTCACCACTTCCGCGGAGGGTGTCACCATGTTATTGGGGTTCCTTTTTTTTAGTTGCCCTGTGGCATCGCCCCGCATCTCTCCGGTGAAGGACGCCGCTCCACTTCTTGTTCCGTTCCGAGGAGGACGTCGCTTCACCACTTCCGCGGGGGGTGCTGCAGGCCCGAGGCGGGGGCGCCTTCCCGCCCTTTTCCTCAGCTCGCCGAGGCGCGGGTTTGGCCGCGGTGCATCGGGGGAAGATGCTCGGCCCTTCAGCTCGGCCCTTCAGCCCGTTAGGGATCAGCGCAGACTTGGTGCCATGTGCGTTTGTTGTTTGTTTGTGTCACGAGATTGCCCCGTCCACGTCTGCTCCTCCCCGGTCATCACACCTGTTTTCCATTGTGTGTGACTGTCCGTGTCGCTATGTATGTGAGCCGCGTTGCATTAGGCAGCGCGGCTTCATTGATAATATTGTTAGTTCCCCGTGTGTTGTGGTTTATGTTTGTCTTCCTAATGTATTAAACCCCTTTCATTTGAAGCTATCCTGTGTACGGGTCTGTCTCCAAGCCACCTCTGCCAGGGTCCTGACAGAAATGAAGTGAGTGATTGCAAAGCTAACGACAAGGGTACAATGGCCAAAGCAAAAAGTAAGGGAGACTGGGGGCAGCCCTGTCTAGTGCCACGTGACAAAGTAAAATAGTCGGAAGAGATCTCATTTGTGTGGACGCTAGCCTGAGGGGAATTGTACAACATTCGAATCCATGAAATAAATCGGTCCCCAAAGCCAAACTTATTTAGGACGGCAAAAAGATAGACCCACTCCACCCGATTGAAAACTTTCTCGGCATCAAGCGAGATGACTACTGGACTAATTAAAGAGTGGTTAGACAGAATGACATTCAAAAGTGTGTGAAGGTTAAAAAATAACTGCCGTCCTTTAATGAAGCCATTCGGTTCCTCTGAAATAATAGAAGGAAGGATTTTTTCAAAGCGTCTCGCTAATACCTTGGCCAAGATTTTTACATCCAAGTTGAGAAGGGATATAGGTCTATATGAGTCACAAGATATAGGATCCTTATCCTTCTTCAAGAGAAGCGTGCTGACTGCCTGAGGAAAAGTGGGAGGCAAAGAGCCATGTTCTAAAGATTCATTGTATACTAAAAGAAGAAGTGGAACTAAACGGTCTATATATTTCTTGAAAAATTCAACAGGGAACCCGTCTGGGCTTGGTGCCTTACCATTATGCATAGCTTTAATAGCATGCATAACCTCTTCTGTTAGGGGCGCATCTAATTGTTTAGCCATCATGGGGTCAACGGTAGGCACTGCCAAATCTTTGAGAAAAGAAGCCAAATCAGATGTATCAGCCACAGATTCAGACTTATACAGAGATGAATAATGTGTTTTAAATACATTATTTATTTCCTTTGGCTCAGAAACCATTTTGCCAGCCTTGTCTTTAATTTGAGGTATCAAATGGGAAGCAGCCTGGCACTTTAACTGGTGGGCCAAGAGCCTACTAGATTTATCACCATGCTCATAATAAATTGCGTGGGAACGCAACAGGAGACGCTCACCTTCAGTTGTTGAAAGCAAGTCAAATTCAGTCGGTAGCTCAAGTCGTTTCTTTTGAATGCTCGGAGTTGAATTGGCAGCCATTTGCTTTTCTAAATCATAAATGTTTGTAGTTAGATCCTGAAGCTTAGCTTTGCGGTCTTTATTGGAATGGACAGAATACAAGATAATTTGTCCGCTCATATATGTTTTTGAGAGACTCCCACAACAATGAAGATGAGACAGCATCACTCCTATTGAGGACTATATATTCATCTATTGCAGACAAGGTAAAAATATTAAATGCCTCGTCTGACAACAACAAAGTATTGAACCTCCAGTGTGAGAAAAAACGTGGCTGGCCCACAAATTTGATATTAACACTAAGTGGTGCATGGTCAGAAATAACAATTGCGTGATAATCAGACTCAAGGGATTAAGGAATTGTCAATAAAAAAATAATCAATACGTGAAAAAGACTGGTGCACCTGAGAGTAAAAGGAATATGTCCTGGCACTAGGGTTGTAAAATCGCCAAGGGTCCACAAACCCATTTTTACTTATACAATCCGAAATGGATTTGGACATAGAAGACTGGGTCAGGGATAGAGGGTTTGAACGAGCTAAGGCGGGGTCAATAACATAATTCAGATCACCAGCCAGTATTAAAAGATGGGTGTCAAGAAAAGGGAGGATACTCCACAACTTGTCTGTAAAACCCGGATTATCAAAATTCGGAGCATATACATTGACCAACAATACAGGGTTATTACAAAGAGTGCCAACAACTATTAGGTATCTCCCATTCTTGTCAGCCACTATCTTTGAAGGAGTAAACTGAACACTTTTATTGATCAGAATAGCCACCCCTCTGGCTTTAGAATTAAACGTTGAGTGAAACATGTTTCCCACCCATGGACACTCACTCACTCACTCACTCACTCATTTTCTACCGCTTATCCGAACTTCTCGGGTCACAGGGAGCCTGTGCCTCTCAGGCGTCATCGGGCATCGAGGCAGGATACACCCTGGACGGAGTGCCAACCCATCACAGGGCACACACACTCTCATTCACTCACGCAATCACACACTATGGACAATTTTCCAGAGATACCCATGGACACCTAAGTCTAATATGGTCCCTGTCCTGCAAATTGATCTCCTGCAGAAATATTATATCACTCTTCAGGCGCTTTAAGTGTGAAAATATTTTGGACCGCTTAATGGGGCTATTCAAGCCTTTCACATTCCAACTCAAAAATCGAATACCAGTCAAATCACCAGACTTTTGACGAGTACTGGCCATAGCTAACAGACATTAATTTAGATGTAGGCTACACATTTAAACTGGTCATTCCACCCACCCCCATGAAAAGAAAAGGGAAAAAAGTGCAAGCACATACGCTGACACACAGACAAAATGAAACAGACATAGATGTGAACAAACATGAAAAATTAAATGATCTTCACAGAACATTGGACCGTGTCCACTTCCCACCCTCCCCCCACTGCAGATTTCCCCATTCCCAAAACGACAGAGACAGAAGTGTAAGCTCCTAAGCGGAGCAAGAAAAAAGAAACGCTTACGACTGTATATCTAACCATAACCTATAAAGAAAGCTCCTACAGAGCCATTTTAAAACAAAAAGAAAATTGCATGGCACGCGGGTAATTTTAAGGCACGTATACAAAATTAAATAACCCCTCGATACTCACTGGTAGCGCGGTAAAAACTGAGTTAAATAAAACAGAAAGTTATAATTACTCACCAACAAAGTCCTGTTGGGCCAACCAAATTTGCAAATAAACAATATGCAACCCTCATATAATCAGTCTATTTTTTAATTTTACTAATAAATGCCTTAGCTTCAGCTGGTGAAGTGAAGTTGCGCTGCACTCCCTCGTATGTGATGCGTAACTTGGCTGGATGCCGAATCGGACTCCTTCGATGTCCCTTAGCTGGCGTCGAACCTCATTAAAAGCTGCACGGGATTGTGCTGTTTTAGCGGTGTAGTCAGAGAAGACGGTGATAGTCATGTTGTGTAGTTTAATCCGTTGTAGCTCCCTGGCTTTCTTGAGGATATTCGCAAAGTCTGTATAACAGTGGAGCCTTGCTACTATCGCACGTGGACGTTCGCCCGGCTTAGGCTTACGAGCTAGGGTCCAGTGAGCACAATCCACAAGCGGTTCTTTCTCAAGTGTAAATGCCTCCATCAAGAGTTTTGACACGTGGATAAATTATTTGGAGTATCATTTGGAGTAACATTGTTACGGTGTGACCTAGATTCCAAATCATCACATTTGCTCTCCAATTTAACCAGTTCTCCAGATATGTACTCCACCTTAGCACGGAGAGTGGCTATGTCATCGGTGCAATTGGAGAGGGACTGCTCCATCTCTGACACAGTGTCTTTGAGTCCGGTATAGCTTTGCTGCATAGCGGAAATATTGGGAGAAAGATTGGTTTTCAGTGCTAGCATCTCAGATTTAATCAAGGAGAGGTTGTCACCTAACACTGAGTGAAGTCCAGCTTTAAATATTGCTAGTATTTCTTCACGAAGGGTGCAGAGAAGCTCAGTCCTGAGAGCAGTAACATTGGCATCGGCCGGCGTGGCCTCTAGCGACGGCGTGGTTTTATCACGAGGCGAGGATACAGCGTTGACAACAGGCCGTAGGTGAGGCTGAGAGGCGCTTGCACTTTTATTGTCCATGGGTGGCCTTGTAGTCGCTGAAAATCAAAATAATTCTAGTTCAAAACAGGTTTAGAAAAACTTATAAGCTACCAAAAATCAGCAAATCGTGCCTAAAAATAATGGAGAAACAAACTCTGTAGGAGCGAAGCTCGATGCGACCTACTCCATGCTTAGCTAAGCCGGAAGTCAAATTGTACGTGTTTAACAGACACTGAAGATGGCAGACTCTTAACCTTCCTATTTTCCCTGGGTCTATTTGACCCTGCTGAAAGGTTTAATGAAAGTTTAATGTGGCATAACTTGGGTTTTCATCCACATAATTGCCTAAAATTTACCAGGATTGTTCTAAATTATGAACTTTGCAAGTAAAATTAATTTTGTCTATTTTCGTTGAACTACGTGTTCAGACCAGTATATACTATGTGTTCTCCACTATTATACATTTAGTGGGGCAATAGGTCACACTTTTGCCCTTTTCAGCGCAATGAACATACATACAGACACAAAAATGCACACATAAAATGCCCACTAGCACACGCACCCAAAACACACACTCACACACCACAAACACACACACACACACATACAAATTGGACATCGCTTTTGTTTAGGCCTCCAGAAAAAAAAAAGCCAAACATTTGTAAATATTTCACACTTTTGATATGCCTTCGCCTAGCAGAGGGCAAAATATGATCTACTGAAATGATGCTACACACACACGTGCACACACACACACACACACACACACATACACACACACACACACACACACACACACACACACACACACACACACACACACACACACACACACACAAGCATTGGGCATTGCAATTCTGATCTACCAACAAGCTTCACACACACACACACACACACACACACACACACACACACACACACACACACACACACACACACATGTTCATATTTCTATAAAGAAGTTCAAAAATATTTATAATATTTATAAATTTATAAATTAAGTTGCATCAGTCAGCTTTGGCCTGGAGATTGCTAATGTTAATGTTAATAAGTAATGTTTGACATTTATCAGTCAGAGGTTATCCAAAATAATATTTAACAATTTCTGCTTATTTTACTCAAAAACATGGCATAATTTCATAAGGTTTATCGTTCATAAATTAAATATAATAAAAAAACATAAGGAGTATAAAAGAAGTTTTATTCACGTGAAATTATGCCATGTTTTTTTTGGGGGTGGGTGGGTGGGTTGGGGGGTGTAGCCTGTTGTTGGTTGATCAGATGACATCAGGCGGGCAAAATAGATATTACAAGTGTAAAATAGTGACGTGAAGTGACATACGGCTAAATATGGTGACCCATACTCAGAATTCGTTCTCTGCATTTAACCCATCCAAAGTGCACACACACCGTGAACACACACCCGGAGCAGTGGGCAGCCATTTTTATGTATTATATTACACAAAGAATGGTGATAATTGTATAATTTTTTTTTATTTATAAGCATTCAAGTCAATTTGGCCTGTAAAAAAAACAGGTTTTATTATTTGCTGTCATTAAAAATGGTCAAAATGGTTTCAAAACAATCTCCTGCCCTTGAAATATAAATTTCTGTTTTTTTTTAACTAAAAAATTATTCATTTTTGTTTATAAATAAGGTTTATTATACCAAATATATATATATATATATATATATATATATATATATATATATATATATATATATATATATATATATATTTTTGCAAAATATATGTTAATATGTTGGAAACAAGTTAGACTAAAAAGGTGAAAAAAAAATGGCTATCGTATATACTCCATTTTTTATAAGCAGTCAAAACAGACAAGGTCAAGTTGACTCGGCACTCCAAATTTGTATAGGAGGACAATAGGAGGGTTAAAGGAAAGAGACACAGGCATAATATGCCGACTGATAGGTGAATTGAATAACACAAAAGCCCCACCTTTTTACAGGACTTAAAGTATATGCTGCTAACATCTTGGTGCCAGAACACACCACAGCTTCAGGGGTCTAGGGGCGTCCATGTCTCGATGGGTCAGGGCTGATTTGGCATCAAAATGGGGACCAACACAATATTACGAAGGTGGTCATAATGTTATGCCTGATTGTCATATGGGATTTTGAGAGGTACGACAAAGATCTTGCATGTAAACAGACACTTGTTATAACCCTCCTGCCATCACACCTGTAAAATAATACATTATTTGGCAACAGATGTAAGTATACATGTCATATGGGATTCATTTATCACTATGGTGTATATATACTAAGATATTTTTCACCTTTTTCCCCCAGTTTGGTAATTTCCCAATTCTCATCTATTAGCCTTTATGTTTACTTATTCAATTTTTTTTTCTTGTGAAGCTATATTTAAGTACTCAATCTGCCCTCCATTTGAGAGCTGTTAAAGTTCCATTATAAAATGTTAAATGTTCTCTGATTAGTCAGTGTAGTTAATAAAATCATTTTGTTGTGTACACAATTAGAATACCTAAATTTTCCATGCTTTTAGTCAAATTAAAATGAACAAATTTTAAGGATTTTCTTTTACTGAATTTATTATGGCCTGAAGAGTCCCCACATGGTGCCTTGGGTAGAGCTATGTGTTGGGTGTACTAGCAATCTTTGGCAACTTACTTTACAGATACATACATGTACTGTATACATGTTTCCTCCATAGCATTTCCATCATGTATGTTGGCCTTAGTCATGACTTACTGTGTATGCTTCCACTGCAAGAGTTGAGTGCCAAGTTCTTTGGGAATGGGGTACTTTGTCTAAGATGTGCTCTTGAACTTTGGCAGTCACATGGTATAATCTTCTCAGCAGCACCAGTGGTCAGTTTACACTACAGGGATCCATGTCTATTTCTGCAGCCCGCACAATGGTTTACACCAGGCAGGTTATGGTGGTAATTTTATTAGCCACTTACACCCAGTATTCATACTACAATTGGTAATGGTGCAGATCTGCTGTCTTGGGGGTTGTGCTGATGTCCACAAAAAAGTACCACAATACAACATATTAAAGTGAAACTTATGTGGTCAAAGTTTGGCATCATATTTGAGTGTTTAAATTAGGTCTGGACTGGCTTTTTTAATGGAAACTTTGTGCTGATTGTAGCTCTATTTCTAAGTAAGCACTATTACGTGAACTGTGTAGGATTCATTTTAGAAGAGCTAAGGTATCTTTGCAAGATATGCCATTCCATTAACTGTAATAAAACTGAAATGTAATAAAATTGCAGATGACTATTAGGCTGTGGTACAGCTGATTTCAGAAAAAGAGTTACTGTTGTCCCTACATGAACCTTTAGGGTCAATAAAGCAGAGTATTGAAATTATGATTTTCATGCACAGTCATCTCTTTTCACAGAATGGTCTGAAACAACACAGAGGGTGCCATTTTTCTAGGTGGAAATGCTTTGTTAATGATAGAATTGCCAGAATGGTCCAAGCTGACAGGAAGTCTACAGTCAAATAACTCTAATTACCACACTGTGGTGAGCAGAAAATTATCTCTGAACTCAAAACACTTTAAAATTTAAGGCAGTTGGACAAGAACAGCAGAAGACCACATATAGTATTGCTCCCATCAGCCAAAAACCGATATCTAAGGCTATAGAGTGCATAGATTAACCAAAACTGAGCAGTTGAAGATACCTTTCTCTGAACTGCCCAGAGTAGGGGTACATGTGTACTTAATAAAGTGATTGATGTATCATGCAATTAAAACTGACTTCAAAATATTCTTTAAACTCCTAGTCACTATTTTACTTCTAATCCAGTATATAGAGGGTGCAGCCAAAATGTTTACTTTGTACCTCAGGGGTTGGGGGCTTGAATCTTACCACCACCCATGCTCCCTGTGCTTTGCAAACTTCCTGTATACTCTGATTTCCTTCCCTAGTCCAAAGACATATGTTATAGGATGACTGCAGTCTCTAAATTGTCCATGGTCTGTGAATGTGTTTGTCTGCAGTGGTGCCCCATGATGGACTGGCACCCTGTACAGGATGTTCCCCTGCTCTGAGTCCCCAGATATATGATCCAGTACATAGGACAGGCAGTTTAGTAGCCATGTTAGTAGTTTAGTTCCATGTAATTCATGCAACTGGATATATTGGTTTAAGATAAGTCTCATACAGTCCTGGAAAAAAACATTGTATTCTTCAGATATTCTCTCTCTAATGCAGACTCATCTCTCCATTTCAGCTAATAAAGCATGGCTAGCATTTTATTTATTTTTTTGTCTGTGTATAATTTATTACAGATGGTGAGGTTTCAGCTTATGAAAAAGAAAGTGTCCTCTGTTTTAATATATCTGCTAATAAAAAAGTACCTTGCTGAGTTAAATTTTACTTATTTATTCCTTTTCCTTCTTATTGGCTTTTCCAGATTGAAAGCTTATAAAAAAAACTGAAGCAGTGCTTGATGACTGTTTTCGCAGTCAGTCTACAAATGATTTATCTCTGAATAAGATAGTAGAACAATAAAGTCCAAAAATTATTAAGATTTATTACGATTTATTAGGATGTATTAAACAGCAACAAAGAAAACACAATCTAATACACTATTATTGGCCTGAAATAATGACAGTTAAAAACGGTTTTAGTCTAATTAGTGCAATATAGATAGATAGACAGACAGACAGACAGACAGACAGACAGACAGACAGACATTATGTCTGCTTGGACATTCTCTTCCAGAACATTGGGGAGCGCTCCAGCAGCGTGTTGTCACATGTTTCGCGTTTGGACTCACCTATTACTGTCTATTTATTTCCCCTGCATTATATCTAGCTTCATGGAGTCCTTGTCTTTTCTTTTCTATGTTAATTTATGTAACTTGTTTGTTTAACTGTGCCATGTTTCTTGTTTTCGGGTCGGGTTTTAATTCCTTGCTCTGGTCACTGCTGTTTGTGACACATTATATTTTAGAATATTGTATATATTTTCTGAATTTTAGAACAGGTGTGATATGTAGGATTCCACTACATGCTCTCAGATTAATGATAAGGAAGGCAAGAGAGAAGAGAGATGTCACTTGAAAAGAGTTGCAGGGTAAACTGCACTGCGATTAGGCAGTCGTGGCCTAATGGTTAGAGAGACTGACTCGTAACCCAAAGGTTATGGGTTCAAGTCTCGGGCCGGCCACGACTGAGGTGCCCTTGAGCAAGGCACCAAACCCCCCAACTGCTCCCCAGACGCCGCAGCAGAAATCTTTCTGAAATAAAATGTATAAAGATATTTGAAATTACAAGTCCTTCAAAAGGACCCTCGAAACCTTAAATAGAAGATGATTTGCCAAGAGGACTGGGCCAAAATGACCACAGTACCCTAAAAAATTAATTGCTTTTTACTGTTCTGTGGCTTGAACGGTATTCAAGGCAGCTAGAATTGATCAGATTTGTCTGAATAACAAATGCAATTCATTTTCTTTTACAGTGAAATAGTGGAACAGTGAGTCAATCAAAATTAATTATTGATCAGCATGTACTTTATAGAAACAATCCCCAAGGTAACTGTTAAAAGATAAACGTTGTTGTCTCAGCAGGGACACAGTTAATAAGTGGCCTTCACAAGTGAAATATTAAAACAGCTCATTGAAGAGAGTGTTCTGAAGGAATGGATTAACCACCAGTAAGCACTGGTGTATCAATAGTAAAGAGAAGGGACTTGCATCAGCCACCCAAGCACTCCCTAGACAATCTTAAGCACGAAAACAAGACAGACACTAGTGAGGGAAGCCAAAGTGAGGCCAGCAGTCTCTCTGAATATTTATAGAATACAATGGCTGAGAGTAGGGTAAACGTGCACCAGGCAATCATTTTGAGAGCTCTGACACAAAGCCAAAGTAATGCAGGGTGTTTAATAGTAAAAAAGTGAATATTTTAGAGTGGCCAATTCAGAGTCTAAATTCCTTTGAATTTTGACTTTGAAAATTTCACTAAGTGCATATTAGTCTTTAATAAAAAAAAAAAAAAGAAGCTTTTTCAAAGATTGTGTCATTTTTGATGCATTAAAAGTATTAAATAACCAACCAAAAAATCTAAATACAGTTTCCCTTCCACATTTCTGTGCCGCATTAGACAGCTTATCTGGGTTTATATTTACATTTAATGTACATTTTCATTGATGGCATTTAGCAGACCACTTTATCCAGAGCGACTTACAATTTTACATTTGGTTCTAAATGACACATTTTTGCCTTTTTGTAAATGTTAAAGGGTCATGCTCTATCCGAAACACCAATCATTTTAGCTGGCAAAGTTTTCTTTGTATAGCACTTTAAAGGAACAGTTGGAGTATGAATTAATCATAAAAACAGCACTACTGTCTGGTAGTTCCTGCCTAATCATGTGACCACTGTATCATAGACTTATAATAATTCCCTTAAAAATGTATAGTTCATTAACTCTAACCAGAAATTGCTTTATTACCTTTGTTTTATTTATATGATACCTTAAGCTAAAATAATTCTAAAACAGTTTTTAAAGAAAGTACATTTTATGTTTTATATTTATATATTTATACATTTCAGATCTGATGCTTCTACATCATCTGTCTTTTGGAAATGTGAAAAATACTTGCATAACACCTTTGGGTATTTTTTTAATTACTTTTTTGTACTTATTTGTATTTAAACTTATAACTATGGTGTGATATAACAAAAGGAAAATTATATATTGGTCTTTCAGAAAGAAGTTCATCATTTGATGCATTTTCTAATGTCAAGTGTCAGAAGACTTTAGTCACATCACAGTTTACACAGTTTATTCAGCATAAAATGTTAAAAGATCAGTGATAAGTTTCCAAAGTAAGCACTTAGATTAAGGAATAAAAGTGTGTATAATATATAAATAATGAATGTGTATAATGTATAAATTATATATCTTATCCATGTATTGCACTGAATATTATATGCAAGTAAAGTACAATTTAAACTATGAATTGTATATTGCACTGAATATTATATGTAACGAAAGTACAAATGTAAACTATGCATTGCACTGAAGAAGAATAAATATGTGCATGTAAACACTGTATAAAATGTCACCAGCTGTGGTGCCACTGATCAACAGTCTGTCGGGTTGTGGGTTAAAGACTCTGATTATGTTCTCTGGAAGGGAGTAGAGTGAGCAGTTTTTTTGGGTGGCTGGGAGCTTCCTCCAGGCACCATATGGCATAAATGTTCTGTAATGGGGAAGCGCACCTCATCTTTCTAGTGATACCCTATCACTGTACCAACTATACAATGCATGGTTTTGCAGTCAAGAGCTGTACAGTTCCTGAACCAGCAGGTGATGTTACCAGTTAGGATACTCTCAATAGTGCATTTGTAGAAGGACCTAAAAGACACAATCATTTAAGGATTGATGATTTTTCTTTACAAGTGTTCTCATGTGCTCTCATCAGGCGAAGCCCTTGGAAATGTAAGAATCACTTGAATAAATAGTCCCTGATCATTCTTTTGTTTTGTCAACATTCAAAGAAATGTAGTTATCCTGGAACCACAGATCTAGGGTTTTGACCTCCATATGCCTCCTTACTGTTTTTGGAGATCAGTCCTATAAATGTGATGTGGACACAGCCATAGAGGGATAGAGGGATTTTAGCACTCATCTTTGAGGTGCATCTGCGTTAAGGGTTAGAGCCTATCCTCACCTCCTGCTCTCAACCTGTCTGGAAACTGAAGGTTGTTTTAGATTGCACAATAGAAGGTGAATGCTGAACTGCAATCTACAACAGTATACCTACGATGGTACGCAATTCCAGAGGCTCTAAGGTGGACAGGTTTATGACATGCTTCTAAAATCATGTGCTGATTTAAATGAGCAAATAAGGGTTAAGGGCTTTTCTCAAGGAGTGGCAGCTTGGTGGTCTTGGGATTTGAACTCACAAACTTCCAATGAGTGGTCCAACACCTTAACCTCTGAGCTACCACTTCCCTTACGTTGCCTTTGGTTACAGGCACAATAAGGATAGAGTGAGAGACAGATAGATGTCCTTAAACACACAGACTAACTGATATGTGCATGCTTCAAAGGATGCTATCAGGCCCAGTTGCTTTGGGGGTACTGACTCACCTAAACAGCTTGTGCATATAATGCAGGAAATCGATGGGTGAAGGGATATGGACATTTGATCATTGGAAGTTTGTAACATGTTTATGATCAGTCTGGAACAGGTTATACAAAAGGCCATAAATGATGAAGTACTCTAATCCAAGTCTCTGCTCTCTTCTCAGGGAGTAGGAACTTGGATCAAAGTCCTCAGCAGGGCCAAAGGTGTTCAATGGCCTGTCTTTGGCAAACTATCCCTGCACAATTAGTCTCACAGGAGTGGCTCAATGTTGTGTCCAACATTGTGTTGTGTCATGATGCAGTGGCTTCTTTCCATTGACCGTGTGCCATCCTAAAGTTCGGCTCTCTGCTTCTTCACTCCATGGCCTCTACTAAGCTCCCCTTTCCTAGGTCACTTCTACACAAGTGATGATTATCATACCATACTACATGCAAGCAGGTTGTAGTATACTACCTACTCTGCCTCAATTTGTTGCTATCACTTGGGTTACGAATTTGGTCCCAACCATTGCTTTCTGTGATACAATGAAGTGAAATGGTGTATATCTGAAGAGAGCTTGGTGAGTAGGACTTTAGGCAAGTATGCTGGAACTTTGGTACCATCTTCCTATAGCTTTTAGGTCAACCTCAGAGGGCTGTATCCACAGGAGGTGCCGGTTGGTAGGATGCAAAAAGAAAAAAGCCACTTTTAGTCACTGCACCCATCAAGGTCAGGCTACACTGCAGCATCAACAAGCTATGCATGAGACTAAAATCAGTCAAAAAATTCCTGACTGAAAAGCTCAGAAAGCATTTTGCACTGATTAAACTTTGAATAATGACATTGCGAGAACAATGGCAATAATTCAAATGTTAAAGCAGGGGATTGTTTTTACTCAGATGTACAAGCATGATGCAATTCAGTCTATGCAAAAAAGAGATGTATTTCAGTGCAGCACATCAATGATATGCAGACATTTAAAAGAAAAACACATCAAAGTAAAATATAAACTAAAGCAACTCAATGTTATTATATAATGGAATAGACCTTGAGTCCCGTGTACTAATTCAGTAAAAGTCGAAAAATTAAGCCTGCTATTTATGGCTGTAAATAAATGTGTAGGTTACTGATTTATTACCCTTTAGATTACTAGAATATTATTTTATATTCATTATTTAAATTTGTACGTAGAGCTTTTTTTTAGATTTCTGATCATTCTTGATGACATTTCACATAAAGACCAAGATTAAATTGTTCAAATATTTAATTTGGGATATTAGCTAATAAAATTGTAGGATTATTAATTATTTGATTATTTGAAAATAATAATAATAATAATAATTTGTCATAACCCTACCACTTTGAAGTGATGAAATAGCAAGAATACAGACTTTTCTTTTTTGTACACTCAAGCAAAGTTTTTGCTCTAAGGACTCTTTTGCTTGAGTGTGTATCCCTTTTGTTTTTTTGCCCTGAGGAGATACCTGATGATTGATGAAGAAGAATATACTGATCCCTTCCAGGCCTTGGATGCACATGCTATTAATGACATTCCAAGAGCTGCCAGTGTGCTGACGTGCTCCATGTGCACTGGTATATTTCCATGAGCTCCAACTTCTCTGTTCGTACTTAGTCACAATGAAATCCCTTTCACCTGTCAAACAGTGGTAAGGTGATGAATACAAATGAACAATGTCAAAGAGAAATGCTTTTTTATTTACATGATTCAATAGACTTAAGTGTGTTCGGGGTCTGGTTTCATAAAATAGAGAAGCTATATTTTTAAGTAAGTGTCTAGACCCCAAAACAGTTTGTCCTGTATTTCTCCAACCTTCTGAAACTCGTCAGTGACGGAACTAAACGAAGGCGGAGTCGCCTGCACAAAACGGCTCGTCGTGATTCTTTTGAAGCCTCTGAGCGCCAGACCTCATCCTCACGTCGGATATGTAACGTTTAATGCTTTCTTTTCTGATCACAATCGTTCTCGTTGGAAGTGAAATATGGGAAAAGCAGCTTTTTCTCACGTTCTACACGCGCATTGACCCTGAGAGTTGCAGGAGCGCGTAAACAGACTGAAAGAGGAAGAGCGCGATGAGGAGCGATGGCACACTCACTTTAACGGACTTAGCCGTCCTTATTCTCCGGCTGCAGCTGAGTTTAATGGCAGCTCAAGGTAAAGAAAAATCTTTTGTCTTTTTTGTGTTTGTTCATGTATGTCGTTTGTGAGTAAACAGCAAAAATCACTATAAGTGGTTAATGAATTTAGGATTTGCATTGAGAGCTTGAGAAATAAATGGTGTGATTTCTTTTTAATTTGTCTTACTCTCTCTCTTTTTTTTTTTTTTTTTTTTTACTAATAGATATATGTGAGTGAATATATGTGTCTGGTGAGTGACCTCGAGATCGTGGCGCCTATACATAATAATAATGATAATAATAATAATAATGATAATAATAATAATAATAATAATAATAATAATAATAATAATAATAATAATAATAATAATTAGTATTAGTATTATTATTAGAAGTAGTAGTAGTAGTAGTATTTTATTATTATTATTATTATTATTATTATTATTATTATTATTATTATTATTATTATTATTATTATTATTGTGAGAGAGAGAGAAGATCACTGTCACTTAAGTAATCTCACTGTGTCCAGAACTTTTTTACCCGTATATGGAAGGGTCTGTTAGTCCGTCATATAACACTTTTTATCAACACAACCTTTAAACCTCTTAAGGGAAATTATTTACGTGTTTTGGGGAGCGTTCATTTGAGCGACTCCTCGTTATTAAAGCGCTAAACGCTGTTCCGTGCTGATTCTCCTTCTCCTGTATATATATAGCATGACGCTATACTTTTGACGACGTACAGACTAAAGTCTCGACTTGCTGTTTTTATGTGACGTTTATATTGATATTTATTACATAAATACATAAATATACATAAATACGGCGTTAAACAGACAATAAAGTCTACTTAAAGTTTCTAATCACTTAAACGTTTAAGTCTGGTAGAACCACTGAGAACATGCCTCTATTAGTCATTATTGTTGTTGTTGTTGTTGTTGTTGTTGTTGTTGTTGTTGTTGTCATTACTATATTTCATGTCTTACATAAATGTCTGTTAGACAATTTACACTCTCATCACCCCCCCCCCACACACACACACACACAAACACACAGAATTCATGCTGACATTTCTTATCTTGTAGGTCCCACCATAAAAAGTCCGACTAAACTGCAGGTGTAACAAGGGAAGCATTGTTAAGGGAAATGTCATTTTATCAGTACCAATGGCAATATTAGTCACTTCCATCAAAAATAATTTATTGACATATCTATGCGGCAAAAAATAATAATCAGGCTTGGCCAAAAAGAAGAAATATTCCCGAGTGAATTGCACATACTGTAACCTCCAATAGTATTTGAAGAACACAGTAGTTAAAAAACATTATATAGCACCATTTGTTTGAATCAAACAAAAGTAAGCCGTTTTAAAGTCATTTTAAAGCTGATTTATGTTTATTTATGTTTTTCGGTGTTTGTTGTTGATACCATTCTGTTGTGAGTGTTGTGTTTTGTACCTTGTATTCATAGTTTATGTTTTTTTTTTTTTTTCACAGTTTTGGTTTTTTGTATTGGTGTTGCACTAAATGTAATTACACCTAACACACTTGAATAAACGAATGACTTACCAACTGCCAAAGCATGTCATATTTACATGTGTAATATTTATTGATTCTGACAAACCCCTGAGAGAATACTGTAGGTGTGCATTGCATGTGTTGATTTTAATACCCTTTTAATACCCTTTTCATTTGTGAGCATGACTTTGCCAATTCATCAGAGGGCTGAAAACGGCATCATAAAATCACTGTTTAATTTTAAAGTGTTTAAAAGCACACAACCTTCCTTGCCAATTAATGTGCTGTATTTTCTCTGACTTTAGCCAGTGGCTGCATCAGATGTCTAATTAGCAAAATGTGTTCGTTATGCAGACATTAGAATAGACATTAGATTTAGATTTAAAATCTGTACAACACCACTGTTGCAGCTTTGTACTTTTTTAATACATTGTGTTTGTATGTTTTACTGTAATTATAACCTACAACTTGGCTGAACTTAGTGGCTAAAGTGGCTATTTTTAAGGCTATATGTCATGCGTTGCAATCGAATGAGATTTTTATATAAAGCTTTAAATAATCTTTGCCCATAATTTAAAAACTAGCGGGGCTCCTGAGTGATGCAGCAGTGTTCACCCTGTCATTAACGAAAAGCAAGGGTGAATCATGACGATGCCACAGACATCCACTGCCACAAGAAAAGGGACAAATTGCCTGTGCTCTCTAGGTGGAAGTGATGGCATATTTTTCTCTCCTGTCAATCAGAGCAAGTGTCAATTGTGGGCATCAGAATGTTATTGCTTTACCCAGAATTTGTCATGCAGCATGACCAGCAATTCAAAAATATGCTGTGGCCGGTTTTAAATGTATTGGGAAAGAAGACGCATGTTCTAGTCTTTTACCTGACTATGTTGGAATCCGTTGTGTGAAAGAAGAGCCCAGGATTCTGCATAAAACCTGCCAAATGACCAAATGGATGTAAATGGCCATTCTCAATTCAGATCTCAAATGGGTTAAGCACATCTATTCAATTCAATTGATTCGTATAGTGCTTTTAATAGTGGACATTGTCCCAAAACAGCTGTACACAACATAAGAAATAATCAAAAGTTTAATATTATTAAGTTCATGATTAATATTAGACCTATTTAATGTGTTTGTATTTATCCCAAATGAACAAGCCTGAGGTGACCAAGGGGACTGTGGCAAAGAAAAACTCCCTTAGATGGAAGAGGAAGAAACCTTGAGAGGAACCAGACTCAAAAGGGAACCTCATCCTCATTTGGGTGACATTGGAAGGTGTGATTATAAATTGTTATAAACACTGGAAAGAGTTATTTTGAATAATGTCCTTTCTACAGTCAAATACAATCCCAGAATTTTGTATTGACTAGGAGGCTGTTGTCCTCAAAGACCACATGTAATTGGCATCTCCTCTTTTGAATGCCAGAATCCTCATGAAGCGAATCCATCTGGAGCTGGTACATCTTTAGATGCCTCATGATCCTCACTAGGTTGACCTCTTCTAACTGAGGGTCTGAATTCTTCATGAAGCGGAACACAACTGGAGCTGGCACAGTCTCTGGATGCTTCAGGATGGGTAGAATGTGTTACAAAACAGCAACTGAGGGAATATCTTTTGAACGAATAATGTTAATCCTTCCAGTAAACTTCTACAGAATCTGTGTCAAGGTGCACTGAAGCAGGTCAGGTGCTCATAGTGATCCAATACCTTACAAAGTGTCTTTATTTTAAGTGAATGAACACACCACAGGATGGAATCTATGGCAGCAGTTCAAAAATTTGTATTTGTTAATCAACGTTGCTTTACTTGCATTCATGTAGAATCCACAAGAATGAACTTTAATGTCAATTTAATGTAAGGTTGTGATCATAGACACATGCGTGTTAAGGGCTGAAATATCCTAGAGTGCAGCTTGTAACAGACTAATGTTAACATGCCACAGGAACTTTTCAGCAAACCATTAGTAAAGTCTAATTATCGAGTTGTATAAGGCTGATCGTAATGATAGACTTCATCTGCAGGTCCAGTGCACGTTGGAGGCCACACAGCATTATTGAAAGAGTAATACGGAAAATGATTTATATGTCAGGAAGTATTAATTTTTGGTTCTTGGGTTTCTGAACTCACAAGATTTATGTACATTGATTGGAAGAGTCATTGGAACATATGTATTCGGGGAAGCCACAAATTTTCACGCATAATCTATGCCTGACATTAATGTTCAGGTTTCTGAGGCTGTAACTTATCATGCGAACTTAGCTTGGGACCAACTATTTAATGCATGAAAGCTCTGCATTAGGCACATAATGTGTACCTCTAAATAGTTAGAGCTGTTAAAAGCTCAGAACAAAATACAATAAGGCTGAAAGAACAAAAAAATATGTTAATGGGTGATGATTTTTATTAAATGAAGATAATGGACAGTGTGGAGGGGATTAATATGACTGATACGCCAATTGTACTAGTAACACAACTGCTATATATATAAAATAATCTATTAAATGTATGGATATAAACTGTGTTCTATTTTTACAGTGTCAAATACTGCTTCTTTAACATATAAAAATTCAGTTTCACAAATAGCAGGTATAATCTATCTATAGTATAGTATAGTAGAGTCTATAGTATGTGGTCAGGTTTCTCAAATCTTTTTTTTGTTTCTTTCATAAATATCCTAAAATTATATGAGAAAAAGTGTCAAAAGTTTGTGAAAATAAAAACAATCTGCTTTGGCAATTTAAAAATACCCAGAGTCTGTGTATACCAGGAGCTAGATCTTGCTATAAACAAGCTGAGAGGGACAGAATAGTGATGTGCACACACAGCATTGGTCATGATGGAAATCACTATGCAACAGTGCAGGGGTTTAATTTCAATCTTATAAGGCTTGAAAGGATAACAAAAATAACTGTGGGAGAAAATGTTTTTCAGTTGTAGGCAGGAGTAAGATAAAAAAAAAAAAACAGTCCCACACACATCTTCACACCTCTTTGTTACACAGTGCTTTATCTAAGTGATATATTTCCTTTAAAGCAAAATATTTTATTTCCCCTGTATAGTTATATACAATGTGCACACAAATCTAAACTGCTTAGTGTTAATTTACTCTGTTTACTGTATACACATCATAAACCGCTGTTAAAAAAACTATTAAACCTCAAGTATTAAAAGTGAGTAACTGTATTAATTCTCTCTAAAAATACAATAGCTTTAATTGTCATTAAAAGTTACCTTTTAATTACAGGTATAGTTTGACGTAAAACAAATTCCTTTTTAATGTTCTACTTATTAGATGTAGTATAGTGTATGTCGGCTAGATTTGCACTACATTGTTTTTACATTTAAGAACATTTAAGAACTGTTTGCCACAGTAACAGCTATGTGGGTCACAGAAATAATTTGTATTGGAAATCCAATCCAACAGCCTGTGGTGCAGTTTATAGATCAGGTTTGAATCAAAAAGGATACTGGGTCATTTCCAAACACGCCATTGCAAATCACATACCTGTGTACTGTACGTGTGATTGCGACGGAGCTTGTCAAAGACAACTTCTCAAATTATATTGGCTTCCACCCAAGAATGACAAATATGATTTTCAATGCCCCAGTTAGTCTTAGAAACACTTCAGTAAAATCTCAACAAAAGTTCTGGAGTGTACAAAATCTTTCAACCTGCAGCTATGAATGCACTAGACTTTAGCATTTGCAGTTTCTCCCATTGCTCTGTTCCCCCCACTGGTTTCCTGCAGCTCTCAGCCTCTCAGCTGTCATTTACATAATTGAGAACAGTACAGAAACTGACAACTGACTACAATGCATGCTGATGTGTAGAAGCTATGTATACTCCAGGTGCCAACCAGTAAAAGTCAGTTTTGATGGGTCATTTGTGGCATTATGTAATACTCTACATTGTTTTAAAAGGAATCCCCTCTGCATTGCATTTACTGGGGTGGATAGTTGTTACATCATACTCAGTTCTTCTCAGTGGAGGAACCACTGCAAACTAGTCCAAGTGACGTCTTGTCACTGATAGTCAAATGTTGTTCTGTCGGTACCAACTACTGTATAACTGTATACAGTGTATAGTAAAACTGTCAGGTAGTTGTGTTGTACACATTAACAACAGCCAAGTATTGCGATCCAAAAATGGTAACTAGAGCAAAAGAAAAGGTAGAAAATAAAAACACAGATATAGGTATACAGCTAGGTAGGTGGAGAGCAATAATGACTTGGCTGATCCTAATTACATTCTCCCAATGTTAAAAAAAGTCCACTGCAATGTCGTACCACTTAATTTGTGGCGTGGCAGAGTGGACAGGGTTGACAGCTCCATGATCCCTGACTTTTAAGCTCAGGATATTCTCTGTCTGAAGTTTATTATGTTCTCTCAATGCAATGAATGAAGGTAACAAAGTAATTTATATTGAACTGTTAGAAGAGCATTCACAAGGACGACTGTCAAGATTGAGTTCCAAAATATTTGCTCCTATGAGGTGTTTGTGCCACAGCAGTATTCTCACTTGGTGCATTGGACGATCAGAACAAATCTAAAACTGCAGCATCCTCTAATGATTCAGCAGTTTAGCCACAAAAGAGCAGGATGGAATTGCTTAGCAGACCAAGTGTCTGTTTTTGTGGAAATTCAAAAAGCTTTCCTTTTATTGTCATTCCATTATCCATGCATTAATAGTATACTTTGATTTACTGATTTCCCTGAAAGTACTGAAAGTATTAAACAGTGTCACTTTTGGCATCATTGAGCATCCCATTGAGATCTTTATCCACATGCATCCATGGTACACTCACTGCTAACTTTATAACACTTCATAATATGCATTTATCTAATCAGCGTGGCATGTGGCAGCAGTACAATGCATAAAATCAAGCAGATACAGGTATAGGGTTTCAGCTAATCAGAATGGAGAAAAGGTATGTGTTCTCTGTGACTTTGATCGTGGCATGGATGTTGGTACCAGAAAGGGATGAGACAAGTCAGCAGAAAATAGACAATTTGGTAACACAAATAATCACTCTTTACTGTGACGAGAAAAAAATCTTCTCAAAATGCACAAAACATGAGGTAGGTGAGATCCATTCCTGTCAACAAAAAACAGGAGTTTGGTGAGTTTGGGTGAGTTGGACCCAAATCTTGTGCATGATAGCTTCAGATTCTTGTTCCTGGTTGACAGAAATGGAACCTGATGTGGTCTTTTGCTGTAGTACCTCATTACATTAATGTTTGATGTGTTCCTAGATGTTTTTCTGCTCACCAAGGATGTAAATAATAATTATTTGAGTTAATATAGACTTTCAGATCAGACTACTTATTCTTCTGTGATGTCTCATCAACAAGGTGGTTCAGCTGGCAGATCTTCTGCTTATAGGATGTTTTTATTTTTCCACATTGTTCTCTGTGAACTCTGTTTGTGTCGAAAAGCCCAGGAGATCAGCAGTTTATGAAATATTTAAACCAGCTCTTATTGCACTAACATCCATGATTATATGCATTGTCCTGCTGTCCACATGACGTTCTAAAAGGATCATTGCATGAATGAGCAAGTGTTCCTAATAAAGTAGACACTGAGCACATTCCGGGTTCCGTGATGTGAGACAGAGTTGCAGCAGAAGGTTGCTGACAACCCAAACAAGATAAGAAAGGGGAAAATTGTAAGATGAGTACTCTTGACAGAGTTTACAACAATAATATCTCACCACAATATATAGAAAGGAGAAAATTGGGAAATGTACCGACTGTTCCAAAATAGAGAAGGAACTGCTGATAGATCCACTGGAATCATTTCAAAGGGATTGTAATTGCCTTGTGATGAGGTTTCGATAGGGGAAAGAAATTAACAAGTACAATTCTCCAATCCACAAAGCAGATCTTTTCCAGAGATATTTATCCTTCATGCAATTACCATTACCATAGTAGTCTTTTTAAGTGTTTAGCTAAAGGAGATTCTTTAGAACAATTACATTCTTTTTTGTCACATAAACAATGAAACATACTATCAATTAATGAACAGTTTAAATGTTAGGCTCATGAATTTAGAATTTATTTAACAAATTAAACCAATGTCTTTTGGTACATCACTGTATCCACTCCAGCATGTTTCGATGTGACTAACCTACAATATTCAGTGAAAATTTTCAGTGACTAACATATAATAACATTAACACGTTTTAACTGTATTGAGAAATTAAAAGTTTGGGGTAGACAAAACTAAAGAAGGTTTCTAAAATCATTAAAAAATTCCACAGTTCTGTACTGTGATGATAATGAGAAAACCCATTACTGTGGCTTTGGATGAGACAGACCTAAGTAGATATGCTGTATAGTTTGATCCATTTTTCCAAAACATGGAACAACACAGTAAATTTGTCTCTGAAACTTTGTGGTATAAATGCTTGTAACCAAAAAGTTCTCCTCATTGAAACAGTCTTATTCTCTCGAAGAACCAATTATACAGATTTTATGTTCATAAATACAATATGCTTTTATAAGAAACAAATAGGATGATGTAATGCAAACTGAAATTGTTTTTAAAGTGTTTTTTTGTTTGTTTGTTTTTAGTAATGATTTTAAAATGTTGCTAAATGTTCATGAGAGAGATTTAAAACTTGAGTCATCTTTTCCTCCCCACCCTCTCTTTTTTCCTGTATTTTTTGTTATTCAAATTGACTGGCGGCAAAATTGTTCAATATTTCCGTGTTTTAATTATGTATATTTGTAATGTCACATATATTTGTGACTAATATAATATCTTCCTGTTATGTTTATTAGGAAGATATCCTGTCAAGTTGAGGGTGGGGAAATGAATACATCTTAAATGTCCAAAATATCTGATGCAGAAATTTAATCAGTCCATTCGGTCACCCTTCTTTCAGAAGAGTAACTAGCATGCCATTCTGAATGGTCTGTCTACTGTGTGGGGTATTTAATAGCACCAGAACGGATCTGATTCATCTGATTCGTCTGATTCATTGTGTTCTTACTTAAGGCAGGCATAAGATTAAGACATGTGTGTGGATGTTTTAATAAAAAGCACATAGACAAAAAGGCCCAAAATCAGACACAATAATAATAAAAACAGTTATAAAACAGTGGCAGAATGTTACCCAAAGATCATATCCAGAATGTAGCATGGTCAGAAGATATTAAGGATATGGATGTGATTCCCTGAAATGTCAATATTCAATACATTCAATAGCAGTGATTCCCTAAAGACTGAGAATGTGTATATACTGTAGGTCTTTTTCTGTTAACAATACATTATCGTCTGTGAATGTGTGTGTGTGTGTGTGTGTGTGTGTGTGTGTGTGTGTGTGTGTGTGTGTGTGTGTGTGTGTGTGTGTGTGTGTGTGTGTGTGTGTGTGTGTGTGTGTGTGTGTGTGTGTGTGTGTGTGTGTGTGTGTGTGTGAGTCTTGGAGGACGATCTCATCCCTGTCTTCTATATTCAAGGAGAAAGAAAAAAAAATGCTTATGGTTAAAAAACTTGCTTATGGTTTTGTTGGAACTTGCAGGGAGTTGTTTTGGACATCATCTCAAAGAGCTTTGGAGAGCATTTAATTTGTTAATGTTTATGTCGGTGGTAGTAAAATATACAAGAGTGAAAACAATACTGCTAAAGTGCAAAAACAATATGGGTCTTTCTATTAAATAGATTAAATTAATCATCAGATAAATTTGCCAGACGGGTTTTGGCTGCTTTATTCTTGTGGCAGATTTCAGCATGTGTGATTCACACTGTTGGTTAAACAATACATCATGAACGAGGCCATTGATCTGTGCTTCTGGTGTGTATGGCCCTGGTCATAAGTGCTTCAGTAGTCTGCAGTGTTTGCATTGTCTTTTATTCTCTTGTGGCTTTTCTATGGGCTTAAAGATATATCTCAGTATCAGGATGCTTGCTTTGTTAAATGAATTGTTTAATAAATCTGATATTTATTATATGATATGATATAGGTAGAGTAAAACCTGTTCAAGTATCCACACACAACTGAATCCTGGGTTAATGAATTATTGATGCAGAATCACGGTTGCTGGACTAGAGAGTTTTGTAGTGTGTGTGATTGTATCTATCTGCTTTCTGTGTATGTGTGTGCATACCTGCGGTGTGTGTTTGGGGTGAGGAGGGGTTTGGTTTAAATGCCAAGCTGCATGCCTGTGATATTTCTGAGAACATTATGATTCTATTCAATGAAGGGTTCATGACGTGACTGGAATCACAATCCTCTTTGAATCCTCTGGAATCAAAGCACATATTTGATAAACCAAAGATTATTAAGACTATTCTTCATTGAACTGAATTTGAACACACATGAATGCCGCCATAAATGTATATTAATTTTTATATATAAATAGAAATAAATAAGTTAAGCTCATATATTTATTTATAAAATGTATTGAATACATAAAAAAACTGTTAAGAGTACTTATGGTGCAAGTCCTGTAGGAAAAATTGTATTCACAAGATGAACACACATGAATGCCACCATAAAGTCGTAATTACGAATCGGAAACTGAAGATTTTCTTTGAGCTCTGATTTTCCAAGTTGGGGGAGCCAAGGTGGGATTAATCCACGCAATGTCTGTAGCTAGCAAATTTGTTCAAATTGAATGTTATCTCAGAATTTATTTTCAGAGAAATAAAATTAAAGTATACACCACACTATTAAGTATTTAGCAATGCCCTATCTTTGTCATGCTAACTGCCTGCAAAAATATAATCGGAATGTACATTTTCGATTTAATGTATAATGATAAAGTTTATAGTGGGTTTATAAATCTATTAAAAACAATAAAAACAAAAAAAACACCCGATGTACATTCTTTGTTCTTTATTTTCTAGAAGTAGAGTTAAACAAAACCTTGCTGTGTTTTTGTTGGCTTTTTAGTTGAGCTTTTTAAGTGACTTGATCGCACCTGATGTCATAATTATGACTTCACAACTCTTCTCAGTTATTAAACAAACTTGATGAGATGAAACATGCCAAAGCTGCTACAGTAAGAGCAGCAGCAGACAAACAACAATTACTTAATTTATTACCTTTGGATTGATGCCCAGAATCCAGACATGCCTAAAGCTTCATATATATTTATGTCTGAAAAATGACAAGCCAGGCTGATGGTTCATTGTGACATCTGGGTAGGATGTCCTTCAGAAATAAAAATTTGCATAAAAACACAGCCTCAGTTTCTTATATATATATATATATATATATATATATATATATATATATATATATATATATATATATATATATATATATATGTTATGGCTAATGGCATATAGAAAATGAAGTCTCTTTTTTAGATGCTGTTCTAAGTTGTGTTATTGTGCTTAGCATCATCAGTGCCCAAGAAAAAGCTGCCTTCTTGGTTGCTTTTGACCAGATCTTCGTGTCACAGTGTGGGCAATAATTGGACTGTGTCTTTTTCCTGCCGTGACATGAGCTTTCAACAATAGTACCTGGTCCACACCACTTTGAACTGAAACTGTATTGCCAGATATGTATATATTAAGCTCTGCATAGTGCAGAGCCTATAAAACACAACTAATTATCATCTATATACTGTAGGAAAGCAACCTTTTTGTTTTGTTTTTGGCTTTGGATTATTTCATCACATCACTGACTTCAATTGGATTGTGTTCTAACACTGCTTTGGCTTTAGTTGTAAATTACCCACAATGCCTTGACAATAATTAAGAAAGCTTTTCATTAGAATATTCACATGGGGTTTGTAGAATAATAACATAAAAAAGAGAATTAAAATGGATCATAATTCAAAATTAACCCTAACATGTGAAGTGTGAGAAGAGTAGGAGACTATTATGGTATTAACACAAAGGTTAGTGGCTGATTGAACTGGATTTCTCACAGCTTTATTTAGTCCCTCTGCCCCAATTACTCTCCACATCACACAACAGCCATCAACCAGGGAGAGCAGGGCAAACATGTGCTTCTTCCAGGATACATGAAGCCAACCTCTGCACCTTTTTGAGCAGTGTCAAAAGGCAGGGTAACACACTTGGAATAAAGTGTTCTGCATACACAAGCTCACAAAGGACCACAGTTTAAATGGAGGGTGTTTCGGTGATTGACAGAGAAGAAAGCATATGCCATTCATCCTACCACCCTTTTCTATTGTGCCATTTGGCAGCCCTTTTATCCAGTTAATGAGCCACTGCATAGGATTTTGTTGTTAAAAATAAAAAAAGAAATGCTTATTGAGACAGAGGATTAAAATACATTGTAGCCAACAAAAGCCTCATGCCTGATCTACTCTGATGTGTCCATTATTATCCAGTCCATTTTTTGCAAAATGACATTTGATGTCTCGTAGCTGGCATCAGACTTTTGTTGTCTCTTGTGTGTTTTATCTATTAATGACTATTAAGGAGTAAGCAAGGACATTTTGTGCTTTTTACCCTTTAATTGTTGAAACATTTGGAATGGGGTGTACACATATATATCTAAGAAAACATGTAATTATGTGAATTTAGTACATTTTCACCAGCATTAATTGGCCTTTCAGCTTTCATGTGGTACTGAGGTGTAGCTCAACAAAGCCTGAGGGGAAGTTTCCGCTTTGAGGAGGTGCCAAGTTTCAGAAAATGTCCTACCCCAACTACACGACAGCACAAAAAGATTAAAAGCTCACCCTGATTGTTAGAACATAGGAAAAGGGAGACATATATTACTTATTTTCTCAGTCTTTTTGGGGGAGCAAGTAAACAGAGTAGGCTTATAGTACTACTATACTGTATCTATACTCTCATACTACCACAGTACTATATCTGATTAAATGTCAACTAATTATTTCTTACACTGAATTACCAGGATAGTCATAAACTCTTTTGTTGTTAGATTTCTCCACCATGACAAAACTTAGGAAGTGCCTTTAAAAAGGTGTATTCTTTTCTGCTGTCACATCCGGCTCTAAACAAAAGCATAAAATATGATGAGACGTTGTTATGGACCAATAATTCACACTGGAGTATGGTTCGACCTGACGTGAATCAGTGTGGCCTGGTTTATACTCGTCATGTGACTTGCAGACGTTCAGAAACAGCAACAGCACAAGCAACATTGTCCTAACATTATTCTACCTGCTTTATGTAGCCATCTTCTGTAATAATAAATAACTACTGCCACTGTAATTAACTTTTCTTCTAAAAACCTTTTATTGTTTTCCACCATGTCATGAGCTGCATCTCAAATAAAACCACTGACCATTTATTCAAAAGTATTTTACTAAAATAGAAAATCCATATGTTTGCTACAATAGACATCTTTCTGCAGTTTTTTGAAGGCTTCAGGAGTAGTTTTCAAATACTAATTGTAATGAAAGGAGCTTGTTTTAGTACAAAATAATATATATATATATATTATCAATACGCAAGTATTACAAGTATTAAAATTAATTGGTAAAATAAATTAATAAATAAAAAAGGAACTCAAAGAATTCTAGTTTGAGTCCATGTGCTAGGCAGTAAGCCATATGGTACATCCAAGTGGGATGGGAGCTTTTTAACGGTGCTTTAGGGGAATTTTTTCACTAGAAACTGTGCTTGTCAGAGCTTAATAAGTCACTGTTTTATTTCAGCTCTGCAAAACGTCATTTGCTGAATTTAAGACAGTTTATTCAGACCTAATTACCAGAGAACCCCAACATCTACAGTGGCACAGGAGACACCTGTAAACTAAGCTTTACTAGTTTCTCAGATAAAATACTAGTCACACACAAACACACAATCTTTGTCAAGCAGAAATGCCTGTTCACAAAGAGAAAAGGAGAGGACTTTTCTTACTGCTGCTTGGCACATCAACCAAAATGTCTACCAACATACAGTATGCTATTTTTTGTACCTGCTATGACTTCCTTGTTAGCAATATTAGCATCTTTGAATCAAAACCTCATCTAAGACCACTTTGCAAACAAAAAAATAAAAATACTCGTAGTATGATACTTTCTTTATTTAACCAGGTGAGTCAGTTTACAATGACGACCTGACAAAGAGGCAACATAAAAACTAATAAAATGCACAAACACAGCTATACACAGTATAATACGGTAGATCTTTTTCATTCTATCATATAATAGCTAGATTCCCAAACTGTGCATTGATTATATTTTTACTAGATAGTAGAACCAAACTACTCTTGTTACTAATAGGAATAGGCTATTTAAAGCTTCTGAGTTGACCGGTGTTTGATGTGTCTCAGGTTGTGCTGAATTTTGCGAATTCCCCAAATGCTGGAATCTTGACTGCATAATTTCTGATAGTGGGGGACTGCGTTCGTGCTCTCCCCTGTTTTGCGTGAGGACGTGATGATCCAGCGGTTAAGGCGCTGGGATCTTGATCAGAAGGTCGGGGTTCGAGTCCACAAGCTGCTGAGCATCAACGTTGGGTCCTTGGGCAAGGTCCTTAAACTCACCTGCTCCCTATGGCTTGACCCTGCGCTGTGACCCTATAACCTGGGATATGCGAAAACCGGGGCAAGTCGTGGCCTAATGGTTAGAGAGTCTGACTCGTAATACTAAGGTTATGGGTTCGAGTCTGGGGCCGGCCACGACTGAAGTGCCCTTGAGCAAGGCACCGAACCCCCCAACTGCTCCCCGGGTGCCGCAGCATTAATGGCTACCCACTGCTCTGGGTGTGTGTTCACTGCTGTGTGTGTGTGCACTTTGGATGGGTCAAATGCAGAGAACGAAATCTGAGTATGGGTCACAATACTTAGCCGTATGTCACTTCACTTCACTATATCTGATCATGGTTTAGTTGTTAGAAAACTGGCTAGCTATGCACACATAAAATCAGTAAAATGGCATAAAATTGTATAAGTAGCACCTTGTACATACCTACTGCAGCTTTCAGTTTCCCAAAAGGGACTATTATAGAGTTTATTGTATATTGTGTAGCAATTGTTTCAGGTAGAGCAGCTTATTTTTTTTTAACTTAATGGAAAGCAAAAAAGAACAACATTAGGCATGTGAACTGACAATAGGCTTTTAATAAGCATATTATGTAAAATAATAAATGATTGGGTCATTTATTGATAAATATACTTATAAAAGTTTTTATTAACAATAGAAAAATAGTACAAGAAAAAACTACTCTAGGGGACACATTGTGATCATATCAACCAAACGTCTTGGTAGCTAGGTACAGTACAATACATCCCAGGGATAAAAACCTTTTACTAAAAATGAAAATTCAGCCTTTTACTAAAAATGAACAGCCAGCCACTGGTTAATTGTGCTCACATTCAGTAGTCAGAAGTCAAATTTACAGATTTACAAGTATTTACAAATTTAGTAGATTGATCACTTTCCTAAAGTGTTTTTCTTCACAGGACAAGGTGTATGAGTGATTTATTTGGAAAAATAAATGGTGTTAGAAAGCTGCGCAGGATAAAACAAAATAAAGTAAAAGCTAGCTAATAAATATAGTCTGGGAGACTAAGATATTAAAATTTATATTAAAATTTAAGATTAAGATATTAAAATCCATCTCTCACGGATGTCAATGTCACTATCCTATAAAGCACAAGAGCTTACTGAATGACTTAATGAATATGAAAATAAGTCATATGCCACACCTCAAATTAATTAAACAGCTATGGGAGATTAGCTGCAATGTGTTAGCCAGCACCGTCTACCACAGACATTTTGAGGGGCAGTGGCCTAAACCAAAAAAGGGGGGCACTAAGGGGGTGGTTGCTTGTTAGCAAATTATCCAGTTATTACAAAATGTACAATTAAAAGAGAAGATAGCGCACGCTCAAATACATTTTAGACTTTATTGTAGATGTTTTGATAGAACATAACAACAGTTACACATTGCTGATAATAACAGAAACTATTTGATGTTTTACATTTTTATATTTACCTGTTCCATTTACAGCAACACTTTTTTATTTGGTATACCATGTCCTAAAAGATCTTGATAACCAAATATTTTATGATTCACAATTACACATTGGTGATAAAAGAAACTATCTGCTGTTTTACATTTTTATATTATCCTTTTACAGCAAAACCTTTCTATTTGGTACCATGTCCTGAAAGATCTTAATAACCTCATCTTTTATGATTGGGATGTCTTAGTGATTGTTTATACTTGATTATAGTGGGAAATATACTTACAAGAATTAAACTGACAAAGTGTCTGCTAACTGTTCTATATGATGATTTACCTGCTGGCTTGCTGGAGCTTTTAATCCATGTTTGCAGTGTTGAACTGCCTTTAGCAGCCTCCCTTCGCTCTTTCTCTCTCTCTGTCTCTGTCTTCTTGTTTGTGAAGGCATTGTTTTTTTGAAGGCATTGTCTTTTTATGGGTGGGGGGGGGGGTGTCTACAAAGTGTGCTAACAACAGAAAATGTAGTTGTTTGTATTAGATCTAATCGAGGGTACAATAATTTGATTAGACAAACAGCTAATTCTAAGAACGTGAATATGTTGTACAAGTTGTTAGCACTAGTAGAAGACCAAGAGCAAATATTACCGACATAAATACAAAAAAATTCGCATATTCAACCACTGTCCTGCATAGCCTACCTGTTAATGCGACAGCTTTCGTGAACTTTCGTGTCGTGTTCAGTCCTAGTTTCAAAAGAGCGCCGCAGAGACATACTTTGAGTGATGCTGCGCTTGCGGCGTGCGGAGCGAGCTGGAAAACCTGGAGCGGATTTGCGGAATCAGCGGAATGCTTTGAGTGGAGCGATGGGGGTGGGGAACAGGGGCACCTCAGTCGATGAGGGCAGAGGGGCAGTTGCCCCTCCCCTGTGCACGGCCCTGCCCTCTACCTTTATCAAAACACCAGCTGAAGGAATGTCTATAGAAAAATGGTGTTCATCTAGCACAGATCCAGAGACTTGGAGAATCTCTGAGTATTATTGAAACTTCTGTGATGGCATCCAGCGACTCAATAGCTTACCACATTATTTTTATGTTGTTTTTTTCTTTATTTGTCACTCATCAGAAAAAAGATAATACATTTGATTAATATGGAAACACTGTCACTGTAAGCAGTGTTGTATTTGAGACCAGCTCATTCGAGTCCAGAGAGGGTTGAGTCCGAGTCAAGACCGAGTCCAGAGAGGGTTAAGTCCGAGTCAAGACCGAGTCCAGAGAGGGTTGAGTCTGAGTCAAGACCAAGTCCAGAGAGGGTTGAGTCCGAGTCAAGACCGAGTCCAGAGAGGGTTGAGTCCGAGTCAAGACCAAGTCCAGAGAGGGTTAAGTCCGAGTCAAGACAGAGACCAGAGAGGGTTGAGTCCGAGTCAAGACAGAGTCCAGAGAGGGTTAAGTCCGAGTCAAGACCGAGTCCAGAGAGGGTTGAGTCCGAGTCAAGACCAAGTCCAGAGAGGGTTAAGTCCGAGTCAAGACCGAGTCCAGAAAGGGTTGAGTCCGAGTCAAGACCGAGTCCAGAGAGGGTTGAGTCCGAGTCAAGACCGAGCCCAGAGAGGGTTGAGTCCGAGTCAAGACCGAGTCCAGAGAGGGTTGAGTCCCAGTCAAGACAGAGTCCAGAGAGGGTTGAGTCCGAGTCAAGACCAAGTCCAGAGAGGGTTAAGTCCGAGTCAAGACCGAGTCCAGAAAGGGTTGAGTCCGAGTCAAGACCGAGTCCAGAGAGGGTTGAGTCCGAGTCAAGACCGAGTCCAGAAAGGGTTGAGTCCGAGTCAAGACCGAGTCCAGAGAGGGTTGAGTCCGAGTCAAGACCGAGCCCAGAGAGGGTTGAGTCCGAGTCAAGACCGAGTCCAGAGAGGGTTGAGTCCCAGTCAAGACAGAGTCCAGAGAGGGTTGAGTCCGAGTCAAGACCAAGTCCAGAGAGGGTTGAGTCCGAGTCAAGACCGAGTCCAGAGAGGGTTGAGTCCGAGTCAAGACAGAGTCCAGAGAGGGTTGAGTCCGAGTCAAGACCGAGTCCAGAGAGGGTTAAGTCCGAGTCAAGACAGAGACCAGAGAAGGTCGAGTCCGAGTCAAGTCCGAGTCCACATAAAGTTGGGTCTGAGAAAAGACTTAAAAGTAACCCTCAAGCATACAGTATGTTAAATTTTTGGTGGAAGCAATAAAAATGAGGAACAAGCTCAATCAGAAAAGCCCATATACCATTAATACTGTATATTACTCACATTGGTTAAAAAATTATGTCAGTTGAGGGCAAAAAGGAAACAATTGCCACATGACGTATAAAGACAATTTTATTACAAATAATTACAGCCAGTACTACCAGTACATGAGACAACTGTACCACTTTACTAGCCTACATGACAATTCTTGTACACATAACATTACTGTACCATATGTTAAAATAAAATATAACAATTTTTAACTTCAAGGTTAACTACTGAATTTGCCTTGAATTATGTGCATTTACAGTATAACAGTTTTGAAGATTACAGATGGGTATAATTGCTTTTCAAATAAAGTAGATAAGTGAGGACACCATCCTGTTACCCAGACGAGCACGATGTGGCCTCATGATTTATCCACCTCGACTAAAAATTCTCTCCACTGGCGCAGAAGTACCGGGGACTGACAAAAGTTTTACTACTAATGTATGCAGTTGGGAATATTTGTCCTTGTTTTTAGACCAGAAGACAAGTGCTGTGTCAGTACATGGATCCTGAATGTCAGTGAAGTATTTACTTATCTGATCAGAGACACTGGCATCCACTGTAAGGTTGCGCTGGCTTTTGTGGGCTTTGTAGCGGGCTACTAGCCGTGGCAATTTGATTGGTGGAGAGTATTTTTGTGAAGAATCATCTGCATTCGGCTGCTGAGAAGTGTCACTCTCTGCCATACTCTCAACGTCTGAGATCAATGTATTTAAAACAGCATAATTCAATATTGCATTAGTATAAGCATGATAATGTGCTGATAAAATAGCATGTTTATGTTTATTACTGGAATACAGTATATTTGTGACCCTGTCTCTGAAATCCAGACTTACAGTATGTCCCATAATCTAATTTTGAGACTCTTTCCCCACCAGCATTCTTTTTAAGTTGCCAGCCAGCGCCAGCATTTTTTATGATTTTCACAAAAGTTTAATGCCTTCCTGAAAATGTTCTTCTTTAAATATACTGTATAACCATATAATATATCAAATGAAAGAACAGACCCTATGCTTTCAAACAAAAAAAAGTTTCATCCTATCTTCATTTGTTTTTCTATTATCACCTCTCAAATATGGGTAGGTTTCTTCAAAAATACCAAATTTTGAGCAAAAAGCTGAGATAATTGTATTTTTGTAAAGCACTTTTGTTAGAGATTTGTTAGAGTGGGGAAAGAGTTTGATTTTAATCATTAATTTTACTATGATTTCAATCTTTGACATGATCAGTGTTAAAGATAACAAGGTTATAAATGTATTTTCACAGAACGTTGTTTACATTATGTAAGATGGTTTTATGTGGAAAACAGTAAATCACAAAAAATTACTTTAGCTGGGTTTCCACAGGCAGGGTCACAAATAAGTTTTAAATAATATATGAAATAATAGTGGCATTAAAATGTAGTGGAATGGAGAAAAATACTAACTGGTCAGAGTCCTCTTTACATCTTCTCTGAATGATGTGGCATCATGGTTGGTAACATCTACTGTAAGTCCACCCAGTTACATTAAGACCAAATTGTGGATCAACCGTTGCAGAAAGAAAGTACACATCTTGGTAAAAAGTCATGGGTTCTTCACACTCCATGGCCATTTTAGCTTTCACAAATATTCTTGAAAATCTTCTTTGTAGAGAGGTGTGAAGGGCCTTAGTTAAAGGCTGGCACTGGGATCTTGTCTCTCCCATTTTCAGAAGATGTATATTACTGTAGGTCCAAAACAGTATGAACCACCATGCTTATAGTCACAGACTTTTCAGGTTGTCTGACAGACTGACCTCGCGCCAGTCTGATGCATGCAAAAAAATCACTGTTCGCATCAATCTTACATCAGTTTAAAGAAACATCCATCCATTCATCCATCTTCTACCGCTTATCTGGGCCGGGTCGAGGTGGCAGCAATAGGGACTCATGTGGACTTGAGAATAAGTCCGATTCCAAATGTATTCAAGTACGAGTCGAGACCGAGTCAAAATCTTTGCGAGTCCATGACAAGACCAAGACCATTAAAATATGGTCTCGAGACCGAGTCCAAGACCGAGTCTCAAGTACTACAACACTGACTGTAAGTCTGGTTTTTGTAACCTGCAGTGTTAAAATGTTATGTTTTATTACAGTGTAAACACTTATTGTCACAGTCTTAACAAAATGTCATTGAATAATAGTGAAGTAAAAAAAATGTTGTGCAAATAACAAATAAGCGTTTTATTAAAGTTAAAAGCACTTTTATTACAGTTGTTAAGCTCACAGTTAAAGACTCATAAGAAATGCTAATAATTCACTTTAATAATAAGCATTTCTCAATTTGCATCTACACAGAAAATACACAGCCTACACCCAGATTTAAAATTGTATTATTTATCTCCAGTATTGTTTTTTCCTGGTTGGGATGGCAGTAAATCTGTAGCATTTCCCAGGCACTCTAGATTCAAGGTGCAAATACAACCTGGCTAGGATGCCAGTCTATAGCAGGGCTACCATGAATACATACACTGAATACTAGTGGAAATTTAAAATCAATTTCAAAACGGCTTTATTTCCCATTTGTGGTGTACATTGGACTGATGTGTTGAAAAAAACGTGATTTTTGGATAATTACCATGAATAGCTGTAATTATCAGCCAAGTCCTGCCTGACATCACTAGCAACTGAGCCTTTACTTTTTTCCACAGCCCTGCCAACTAGCTGAATCTGTTTTAAGTAGATAAAAGATTAATTTGCCATTGGCATCAGCACAATATAATTTATGATGTGAGGTTCTGTGGGCATAAATTGTAGTGTTGTTGCATCACAGATCCAAGGTCCGCAGTTGGAACCTGAGCTCTTTTTGGTACTACTTGTGTGGATTTTCTCACTGTGTTCTCATGGGTTTCCACATTGTTCTTCATTTTCCTCCCATTAAGCAGGCTACACTAAGTTGCCTGTATATGCAAATGAGTGTATGAATCAGTGTCTGCAAGGTGTCCTTTGATGGACTGGCATCCCACTGGGGGTGAATTCTCATTGTGCTCAGTGTTCATAGGATAGGCTCCAGATTCACTGCTGACCAGGACAATGCAGCTGATAGTTTTAGTTAATGATAATAAGTAACAGTGTTTATACTGTATCATTAATGCCTAAATGTCTGTCATAGCACAGTCATAGGTTATATATTTTTTATTTCTCATATTTTATTGTTCTTTCCTTCCCTTGAAACAGTCACTGTGCTTGCCAGCAGGGTGATGATGGAGGGCTGCCCACTCGGCCAGTTCCCCTGTGGGAATACCAGTGTGTGCCTACCACAGGTGCTCCAATGCAACGGTCACAGAGACTGCAAGAATGGAGCAGATGAGGATCATTGTGGTAAGTATGTATGTTAGAGGCCTAACGATTCATTAAGTGAATTTAATCAAGTCACTTGTTTAAATATTTGTAATATGACTGCAACAAAATTGGTAAACAATTGTAACAGCTATAAATCTCACTTTAGTGGTTTGTTTCATATTATTTACTAGTTATCACATTTTCTTTTAATGTGTTTCTCTCAATTTTATGTCTGTTCTTGTCTCTGCCCCTCAAGGATTTTTTAATGAAAATCAATATGTTTGCCAGCCGTTGGCTGTTTGCATTGCATAGTTTCCCAGTATTTTCTGAAAACAGCGCATTTAGAAACATAATTTAGCAAGAGTATTGATTGTTATAAGGTCACTTTATTAGAAACATCCATACTAATACTGGCTTTGACAGTCTTTACTGTAAGAACAGCCTTAATTCTTTGCATGAATTCCATAAGGTGTTGAAAACAGTGCTTTGAAGTTTTGGTCTACGTTGAGATGAATGTGTCACATAATTGCTACAGATTTGTCAGCTGCACCTTCATGCTGCAAATCATCCAAGATCAGACTTCTATTCCCTGCAAGTTTGGAGTGGAACTTGTTATGATTAGAGTGACATGGTAGCTCAGTGGTTAAGATGTTGGGTTACTGATTGGAAGGTTGGGAGTTCAAATCTTCAACCAAGCTGCCGCCGCCGGGCCATCATCTCAAGGCCCTTATCTCTCAACTGCTCAGTTGAAGAAAAATGCTTGTGAGTTTCTGTGTGTAAAGGTGTTGTTAATGGTCTTCTGCTGTATTTTGAGATCAGCATGGTGTAACGGTCCACGTGTATGTAACACCTAAACCGTACACTATTAAATGGGGCACCACACCCTAATACACGAATTATACCAGGAAACAGACAGACACAGCAATATAAACAAACCAAAGTGTATTGAACAAAATTAATATTTACAAATATATACAAAAAAAATACCCAAAAACCCAAAGTGTGAAATGTGTGTGTGTAGTGTCCTTTAAGTCCTCGGTGAGTATAAACGTCCTTATACAGTATGGCACAATCTCACCGGATGTAGTGTCGTGATAGGAAGTCCTCACCTTGAATAATCCACTCGAATCATCGAATTTTCCACAGTGAGTCTCTCACGCCAAACAAACACCACTAATAATCCACTCAAACCGTGAACACTCCTTACAATATCAGCTGGGGCGCCAATCGCCATTAAACTCGCCACCTCGAACACCGTCGGCCCGCTTCCTTATATAGGGGGAAACCCGGAAGTGAAGCGATGTCGTAATCTCGGGAGAGCGGTAAACGAGGCAACACAAATGAAACAGAATATGTTGCCAGTGTACACAATCAGGTAATGCTTACTCTATAAAACATTTAGTCATTTAGACATTGTGTCACTGTCACAACCGGAAGCGGAGGGAGACAGACCCGTATGCAGGATAGCTTCAAATGAAAGGGGTTTAATAAATGATAAAGACAACGACATAAAGACAATAAAAAAGCAATACAAATGAAGACACTTAACAAAGACTAGACATGACGAGGGGTAAACGTAACTAATGATTCCGCGCTGCACTCGGCAACGCGGCTCACTTAAATATAAAAAGACACGATGACACAATAAGGATCAGGTGTGAAGACAGGGAGGGGCAGACGAAGGCGGGGCAGACACGTGACGAAGAAAATAAACACAAACAGCACGTGGCCAAAAGTCCGGGTTGACTCCTGACAGTACCCCCCCCCCCCCTCGAGGCGCGGCTCCCGAAGCGCCAAACCCCGACAAGGACCAGGGGGGGGGGTGAGGCACACAGCGAAGGCAGATGGAGGAGCAAGGAACACGGCGAGGCCGGTGGGTGGAGCAAGGCACACGGCGGGCACAGCCAGCGAGGGCCGAGCGACGTCCACAGCCGAGCAGAGGGCCGAACGACGTCCACAGCCGAGCAGAAGGGCCGAGCGACGTCCACAGCCGAGCAGAAGGGCCACGCGACTTCCATAGCCGAGCTGAAGGGCCGAGCGACATCCACAGCCGAGCTGGAGGGCCGAGAGACGTCTACAGCCGAGCTGGAGGGCCGAGCGACGTCCACAGCCGAGCTGGAGGGCCGCACATAACCCCCGACGCACCGCTGCCAGATCCACGTCCCGATGACCAGAATATGAAGGGTGGGAGGGTGGGAAAAGTCCTTCGCCCTGGGCCTGCAGCACCCCCCGCGGATGAAGTGAAGCGACGCCCTCCTCGGAACGGAACCGAAAGTGGAGCGACGTCCTTCACCGAAAAAAATGCGGGGCGATGCCGCAGGGCACCAAAAAATAAAAAAGGGGCAAAAACGGTATGGTGACATCCTCCGCGAAGGAAGTGAGGCGACGACCGCTTCGGACGGAACCGAAAGTGTAGCGGCGGCCCTCACCGGAAAAAGTGCGGAGCGATGCCACCAAAAAAAAGAAAAAAGGGTCAGAAGGACTGCCGGAACAGTCCAGGGGGAGAAGAAAAAAAAACGGTCCGAGCTGGAAGCTATCCTGCTGGGTCTCAGTTCGTAGGCGGAATCATTCTGTCTCACCCGGAAGCGGAGGGAGACAGACCCGTATGTAGGATAGCTTCAAATGAAAGGGGTTTAATAAATGATAAAGACAACGACATAAAGACGATAAAAAAGCAATACAAATGAAGACACTTAACAAAGACTAGACATGACGAGGGGTAAACGTAACTAATGATTCCGCGCTGCACTCGGCAACGCGGCTCACTTAAATATAAAAAGACACGATGACACAATAAGGATCAGGTGTGAAGACAGGGAGGGGCAGACGAAGGCGGGGCAGACACGTGACGAAGAAGATAAACACAAACAGCACGTGGCCAAAAGTCCGGGTTGAGTCCTGACAGTCACCTTATGTGGCTCTGCTACATAGACCACCCCCAGCCATCGGCGTCGAAGGAGAGCGTCCATACCAACGTTTTAGGTTAACCACATTTATAATCTAATTTTTAGGTGGGTTTCCACAACAAACTGTGTAATTTATTGGCCCCATTCTTTTTTTAAATTCAGCTGGTCCCTCCCACTTGGGAACTATCTTAGCAGAGAATTTATTTGAGGCCGAAGAGAGAGGGTGCGTTTTAATCCAGACTAGATTGGATTATGCATCCTTCTGTCGTGCATTATAGTATCTAGCGTGTCTAGATTGTTGCGCTGCCACTCTATGCTTTACCTCCTCTGCCATGATGGTTTGCCTTTCAATCGTGTTGTAGGCGGCTTGGTCGGGTGAAGGTGGTTTATGGATAAGCCGTTCCAGCGGACTTTGTAACTGTCAGCCAATCATGAGCTCTGCTGGTGATTTGCCGGTGGTCTCTTGATGGGCCGTATTAAGGGCGAAGCAGAACTCAGGTAACCACTGGTCCCAGTTTTGGTGGTATATTCCCAGATAGGAGGCAATCATTGTTTTTAATGTCCGGTTTATACTCTCTGTTAGATTTGTTTGTGGGTGATAGCTGGTGGTGAGTTTCTGGATGCTTCCCCAGGCCTTACAGAGTTCTGAGAGGACACAGGATGTGAATTGAGGGCCTCGATCTGATACCAGATATTTGGGAACCCCCCCAACGGGTAAATATTTCTTCCTTGAGGATCTTGGTTATTTTCTGGGTTTTACCATCTCTGAGGGGAAACATCTCTAACCACTTAGTGAAATAGTCCATTATTACCAGGTGGTAGGTATTTTGTTCTTTACTCGCTGGGAAGGGCCCCATTAAGTCCATCCCCAGCATGTGGCCTGGTTCTTGGACCTGGGTGCTTTGCAGAAAGCCTCTGGGTTTTGAGTTTTCGGGCTTGTATTTCTGACACACCTCACACCCCTTGACGTACTGCCAGACGTCTTTCCGGACAGAAGGCCACCAAGCTACCTCCAACAGCCTTAGCAGAGTTTTCAGCCTACCCTGTGTCCTCCTAGTGGGTTGTCGTGGAAGTAATGCAGGAAACCCCCTGGTGGACCTCAAAGGTGATTTGCTTATCCTGGACCTTTCTGTCTTTGCTAGCAGCCTGCAGATGTGTGATGTTAATGTCCCTGCTTTGTGTTGTAGCTATTTCGTCCAGGGTGTGAGGGATGTCGGAGGTATACTTGGGAGGTGACACGACTAGACAGGGTACCTCTTTAGCCTTTTCAGGTAGGTAAGCTCTGGACAATGGGTTGGGCCCTAGGTTAAGGCAGCCCTTCCTGTGGTGTACCTGGAAGCAGAACTGTTGTAGGTGGAGCATCCAGCGTGTCAGTCGTGAGGATGTTTTGGGGCAGTTGAAGGCCCAAGCTAGAGCTGCGTGATCTGTAAAAATGTTGAACTGCCTTCCTTCCAGGTAATGTCTCCATTTTTTCACAGCCCAGACCACGGCTAAACACTTTTTTCTGAGGTGGAGTAATTCAACTCTGCTCCCCTTAGGGCCCTTGAGGCGTAGGCTACCACCTTCTCTCCTTCAGCTGACATCTGGCTAAGTATAGCTCCTAGGCCGACGTTGCTGGCATCTGTATGGACTTGGAACAGCTGGTTGAGATCAGGCTGCATCAGAACCGGTGGGTTTTGTAAGGCCTATTTCAGGTCATCCATAGCTTTCTGGCATTCAGGGGTCCATTCCCACTTCATTCCTTTCTTTTTTTGTTGATTCAATGGAGCAGTGATGTCTGCAAAGTGAGGGATGAATTTATGGTACCAGCCAGCCAAACCCAGAAAATGTTGCAATGCCTTGAGGTCAGCAGGTGGTGGATATTGCGCAACCGCCTGAATTTTCTCTGGGTCAACCTCCACTCCTCGCTCAGAGACGACATGGCCCAGAAATTTCAGCTGCCATTTGAAGAAATTATATTTCTTCATGTTTAATGTAAGGTTGGCCTGACTCAGTTTTTGTAATATGGCGTTTAGATGTTGGGAATGGTGTTTCAAGAATGTGAGTATACTACAGTATGATGTCGTCAATGTATACGAAGCAGATCTTCCCCCTCAGATCAGCCAGGACCTTCTCCATGAGCCTCTGGAATGTGCCAGCAGCGTTCTTAAGACCAAATGGCATGGAGCGGAATTGGTTGGTCCCGTTGGTGGTGATAAAGGCAGTTTTTTCTTTGCTCTCCTTCTACATCTCCACTTGCCAGTAACCTGATTGCAAATCCAATGTGCTGAACCAGGAGGCACCTTCCAGGGATTCCAAGATGTTATGGATGAGTGGCATTGGATAGGCATCAGGAATGGTCTTGCTGTTAAGCCAGCGATAGTCCACACAGAACCTGTAGGAGCCATCAGGTTTAGGAACGAGGACCACCGGGGACGACCATGGAGAGAAAGAAGGCTCGATAATGTGGTCTTTGAGCATCTGGTCGACTTGGTCTTCAATGATCTGTTTCTTGAAGGGAGAAAATCTGTATGCTCTTGATTTGATGGGGATGTTGTCTGTCACGAGAATGTTGTGTCCAACCACTGCTGTTTTTCCCAGGTTATCGGAGGTGGTGTGAGGCCAGTTGGACATCAACCTTTGTAGCTCCTCCTGATTACCAGTGTCCCAGGTAGGGTTAATAACCGGAGGCAGGGGAGCTAGTGCTGGGTAGATCAATGTGGGAGGTAAGGCGTAGTACAGCCTCAGTACAGCTGTTGGATCAGAATGAGTAGGGGCGGTCATGGTACACGGCCCGGGAATGCCATGGGATGGAAGGGGTAGTATATGTAACCCTTTTCCGTGTTGAGAGCATACCGGCCCATTTATAGTACGGCTCCGGTAGCCGTCAGAAAGTCCAACCCCACTATAAGTGGGAAGGCCATGTGGACATCCTTCATTATGTAAGTGTCCACTCCACACTCTTTTTCATGCCACTTATAGTTGACCTTCCTTTTCTCCACAGCTTGGTGTACCTTTCCATCCGCCATGATGGTAGTTGTAGCCAGAGGTTCTCTTGCATTAAAGTATACGTGCTCCCTGTGTCCAGTACAGCTCTCACCTCTTTCAGCTCAGTACAGCTCTCACCTCGTTATCGGTACCAGCAGAAGTGATGACAGCGCATGGGGTTGAGCAATGGAGACACCTGCCAGGTTTTTGGAGGAAGAGCGATCTGTCGGCCTCTTGCTGCTCCTTTCCTTCTTGTTCTGCCCTACCTTCTCTCAGTAATCGTTCGCCCCAAGGCAATTCTTCTCCACCATGGACCCGACCTCCACCAGTTGTTCCACGGTGGTCACCGTTCCCCTCAGGCATCAACAACTCTCGGGTTGATGTTGTTGAGGATACGGCTCACTAACTCATCCTCTGTGATGTCTGGCTTCCACTTGAGGCAGAGTGCTCTGTAGTCATAGGCGAAGTCTTTCAGGCATTGTCGGGGTTGCTGTACCAGTGACCAGAGTTTGTCTTCCACCTCCGTGAGGTAGTCATCTGGTAGGAACACCGCCATAAAAGCCTCTTTGAAAGACTGCCAGTCCGTGACTTTTGTTTTTTCAGCCTTCCACCAGCTCAAAGCAGATCCTTTCAATACAGTGCTCAGAGTACCAACTAGTTCCACACTGGGGAGCGGTCTGATGTCCAGGTAGTTTTCACATTGCTCGATGAAGTTTAGTACATCAGCCGTTTCACAGGCGTCACCAAATGTGGGAAACTCCAGGCGGATGGGAGGACGAGCACAGAAGGATGATATATTGTCTGCTGCCGGAGGGGTAAGCTCACTAGAGGGTTGCGTGGCAGTAGGAGTGACAACGCTGTAGTTGGTATTGGTAGGCTTGGGTGGAGGCACTTTAGCTCTGGTAGCTGGAACCGGTGTCTTGGGAAGGTGCTATGGTGTAACGGGAGAACTAGCTGGAGTGTAGGCCTGTAGTCTGGCGAGGGTGGGAGTGCTTGTCAGTCGCAATTTCTTCATCTGACTTTCCCATTTTGCGTCCCTCCTTAGAAAACAGTCAGTCACCGCTCTTTCCAGCTTCTCCAGGGACATCTGGAAATCCTCCTAAGCCAGCTAAGCCAGCATCCACTGCCTCCCTAAAACTGGTTTCCCGATTCAGGGTACTATCTACAGACTGCTTGAAATTGTGATTTAAAGATTGTACTTGTGAGCTAAGGGCCAATAAATCCACCTTAAGCTGTGAATTATCAGTTTGCATTGTTTGGATCAACCCAACATTCATCACACAGCTTTCCTTATTATCATCATCATAACCATCAGAAATATACAAAGAGCTAAGCATAGAGGTAATTTCAGCTGTTGGATTGCATCTAGTTACAAATGGGCCTGCAGTAAAATCTGCATCAGGAATGGCATTAGTAGTGTTTTGTTCATTAACAGGAGTGTTATTAGCACTAACCACGTCAGCATTTATAACAGTGGGTTGTGTGGTCTGTTCTGAATCCATAGTAAGAAAATAATAATGATAATAATAATAATAATAATAATAATAATAATAATAATAATAATAATAATAATAACAATAATAATAATAATAATAAACAAAATATTACAAACAAATGCAAAATAAATGGAGCGGTCCCCGTGCGGGCCACCACTATGTAACGGTCCACGTGTATGTAACACCTAAACCATGCACTATTAAATGGGGCAACACTCCCTAATACACGAATTATAAAAGGAAACTGACAGACACAGCAATATAAACAAACCAAAGTGTATTGTACAAAATTAATATTTACAAATATATACCCAAAAACACATTTAAGTCCTCGGTGAGTATAAACGGCCTTATATGGCACAATGTTGCGTGACATAATTGGCGTGGTCTCGCGAGAGCGGTAAATGGGGCAACACAAATGAAACAGAATATATTGCCGGCGTACACAATCAGGTAATGCTTACTCTATAAAACATTTAGGCATTTAGACATTGTGTCACCTTACGTGGCTCTGCTACAATGGTTGTAAAGACTGGTTATATGAGCTATTGTATACTTCATGTAAGCTCAAGCCAATCTCTCAATTTTCATCTGACCTATAGAGCTGATGCTTAATGTCATTTTTTTCAGGTTGTTTTTTTTATCATAATATAAAGGTGATTAATCTATATAACTTTTCTTCTGTGTAAAAATGTTAGAGAATGCTGTGTATGAAAATCCCAGGAGATCAACAGTTTCTGATAAACTCAAAGCAGCCAATCTGGAACCAACAACTATGCCATTAAGAAGTTATTGATATTAGAAATGTTCTAATGTTTGAGGTAAACATTGACCCATATCTGCATTTTGCATGAGCAGATGTTCCTAATCAAGTGGCTGATGAGAAAAGTGAGTGAAATTATTTAATCTAGTCACTTCAATATTACTCGTCACCAACTGTTCAGCCTTCCTGCATAAATCAGTTGGCAATTTCAACACACAGGTAGATGCACTGGATTGCATCTAACAGGTTGTGGGTTGTGGTATTGAATTCCACAGCAATTCATAGTAACACAAAAAAAAAATTTGGAAGACAAATATCTACCTGCATTATTCATTTGACTACATAAATGTTTAACCAAAATGCCAGGTAGTTCAGTCAAAATGTCTGTGGCTGTCTGTCTTTAGGTGATAACAGTGGATGGGCCGACATCTTTGACCGCACCATTACAAAGAAAGCTGAACCACAGGACCTCACTGACGCCTGCGGTATGTTTACTTCTTTCTTACTGTTTCTTTTTATTTAAAAAATGTGGTTTACGTAGATAACACATTCTCTGATAACAATAGTTTAAATTACATGCGCAGCACATTTTTACTCACACAGCCTATATGCCCACATGTTTTTTATATGATGTAGGACAAACTTTATTCCTTAAAGTATGTTTTATGTTTGCTGACAGCCATCACTGTGTAAATAGTCATGCATCACAATACTTCTTGATCACAGTGGGTGGATAAAGCAGCAGCAGATCTGCCTTTTATTATTCAACTACAGGTCCATAAATTAACCTGAACTTGTATGCATGTATGTGCCTGATAATTTCTTCCAGCTCTTCAGCAGTATCCGGAGAGCTGCGATTGCACCAAGACAGAAGTGGAATGTGTGGGGGTGAACTTGCGTATCGTGCCTCTTCTCTCCTCTAACGTGACTTGGCTGTATGTACTCTTCTCAGGGAGATTACCATTTGATTCTTCTTTTGTGTGGCAGAAAATTAGGACAAGTCCCACTGGAATGTATTTGGGAATTTTTGTTTTGTATTGTTTTTACAATACAGCTTAGAGATTGATAAGAACATATATGTCTTACACTTATATGCCACAATATATGCCATTTGGCTGGTGCTCTAATCTAGAGACAGTGTATTTATCTATTTGCAAATAATGTCCTTATTCAGTTCAGTTCAGTTCTGGTTTATTTCAATAGCACCTTCAACAATAGATACTAATAGAAGCTTTAGAGAAATCTGAGAAAGCTTTAGAGAAATCTGCATAAAATCTCCCTTAGATGACATGAGAGAAAAAGCTTTTGTGCTTCCTCGCAAATATTTACTATGAAGTTAAAGTCTACTATGTTTTGTGATCTTTAGTCTTTGTTTATAATTTTATCAACTTTTAGTTCAAGTTTTAGATAAAAGTTTACTGAAACAGGGATGGAATTGAATTGAATTGAATTGAACAGGGATGGAATTGAATTGAATTGAATTGAATTGAAACAGGGATGAGACTCGGTAATAAGTTGATTTTGGGAAGTGCAAAACATATAGCTGAATTCTGAATGAGACATTTTGGATATCATTTTAACCACAACTTCATTGTTCAGTCTTATTTGGAGGTTAATTATAGTAACACAGTCATGTCTTTTTCCAACCTGCTGCGTCACTGCTCAGGTCCCTAAAGAGCAATGACCTGAGAGAGCTTCCTGATGATGTGTTCTCTAAATATGCTGATCTGCAGCGACTGTGAGTATCCACAAAGCATTCATCACAGAATTAAATCAAAATACTTGTAACCAAAATGTAGTGTTCACCGTAGTCAAAGATAATTCATGATGTGTTGTCTATAAAGAAGATTTATTTACAATATACATTTATAGCATTTGAAAGACTCTAATCCAGTATCAATTCTAATAGGGACAACTGTACACCTGCTCATTTATGAAGGTATCTAATCATTCAATCATGTGGCAGCAGAACAATGCAAAAAATCATGCAGATGCATACATACATTCAGTTAATGTTCACTTCAGAACATCAGAATGAAGAAAAAGTCTGATCTCTGTGAATTTAATTGTGGCATGTTTGTTGGTCACACCATGAGTCTCTACGCTTTACACAGTATGGAGGATCTCTGAACACACTGTCAACAGAAGGTTCCACTCCTGTCACCCAAGAACAAGACTCTGAGACAATTACTGGTACAGATACTGGACTTGTCCTCTGACCGCTCTAATTAACAAGGCAATTCCACCCACAGGACTGTTTCTCACTCAATGTGTTTTTATTTTTTACACCATTCACACCAAACTCCTGAAACTGCCGTGTGAGAAGGTCTCAGAAGATTGGCAGTATACTGTATAAAATACTTAAACCAGCCCACCACTGGCACCAACAACCATGCCACAGTTCTAGTCACAAACACCTCAATTTTTTTATTCTGATGTTTGATGTGAACATTTACTGAAGCTCTTGACCTGCATCTTAATGATTTTATGCATTGTGCTACTGCCACATGATTGCCTAATTGGGTAGCTGCATTTTGAGCAGATGTGTGTGTTCCTAATAAAGTGGATAGTGAGTATCCTACAATATACATGATACTGTATATAATAAACATACCGTGACACACGGTGTATATTGATTTTTCTTTTTTTTTTGCAGAAATGTTTTTATTTCTAATTATTTGTATAAAACAAGATCTTAGTAGCTGATTTTAAAACTATTTTTAACGCTGTCATCAATGCTGCATTTGACTAGAGGTTGTAACACAATTTCTAACCTCTAACCAGGAAAAATGAAAGAAAATGAATTAAATCAACATTTATCTTAAATCATACATATCTGCAGAATGTAGCAAGTGCCTCAACACAACACAAATCTCTCTCGCACTGATGTCAGACATTACACTATACTGAGCAATTAAATACAGTACAAAACTGTATATACAAGTATTTGCTTTATTTATTTAATAAATATATTCACTTGTAAAATCTATAACACTGACTACATAGTTTACTTTTTTCAGTTAGTTGGCTAGCTGGTTGTTAACAAAAGACGAACACGGACCTCATCAAGGTCGAAAATGACTCCATGCTAAACTCTGACTTCACATTAGTCTCTGTGTGTCTGTGGGAATTTTCTTTTCTCCATTCCCTTTCCTGCACTGCTAATCTCAATGACGCAACTGTAGGAATTATGTCTAGACATCCACAGAGAAAATCATTACGTTATTGAGAAAAGAAAATAACTAAGAAGCTAAAATAGACAAAAACATTGACTGAAAGTTTGCCAGTCAGAAGATCTTAAAGGAAACTAATTAAGGTCCTATATCTTCCATTCAAATGAATTTATAGTAATCTATATCAGGAAGGAAGATAATCAAAGGTAATTTAACTCTTAGAATGTCTGCAGTGATGATATCTGGATAAGCAGGGATTGTCTGGTAGTTTTGCCCCTACCATTAGTATTACATAAGTTAAACATCTCTCTCTCTCTCTCTCTCTCTCTCTCTCTCTCTCTCTCTCTCTCTCTCTCTCTCTCTCTCTCTCTCTCTCTCTCTCTCTCTCTCTCTCTTCCTGTGTATGTATGTGTGTGTGTGTGTGTGTGTGTGTGTGTGTGTGTGTGTGTGTGTGTGTGTGTGTGTGTGTGTGTGTGTGAGAGTGTGTGTGTGTGTGTGTGTGTGTGTGTGTGTGTGTGTGTGTGTGTGTGTGTGTGTGTGTGTGTGTGTGTGTGTGTGTGTGTTTATGCATAGTTCTTTTACAGTTGTAAAAAAAGTTGCAAGTTGTCCTGGTTCTGTCCTCTTTCCATACAAATAAAAAAATAAAAAATAAAAAAAACAAACAGAATATATATAAAGTCTGCTCTGAAAAGCCCAAGTTTTTAGACTACAAAAGTTAGTCACAAAACCATAACCCAATTGTGCAGCATTCCACCTCCTTAAGAGGACAGTGAAGCACAAGCCTGGAAAAGCTTCTCAAATGAACAATGTTATGGTATAGTGATGTCTTTGGAGTGCCAGCGTGATGCAGGTTTTTCAAGCAAGGAATACTGTTAGCACCAAAATATCGTTAATTATTTTAAGACTATCTCTTCTTATACTTTTGAGCACCTAAAAATTGAGAGGTCTGCCACCAAGGGTGCCAGGTTCTGAGTTGCTTAACACATTTAGGTGTAAAAAACAAGAAATGAAAGCTGAAGTTCTGATCGGCTAAGGCCCAAACCTGATAAAGGAGGCATGACAATGTCTCTTGTGCACAAAGTGAAGTCCATGAACACATGGGATGAATCCCATGACTTCAACCTCATTGAACATCTTTAGTATGAATTTGAAATGAGTGGGATCGTCAGATGTATACAGATGTTTCACCATATATCAGTGAAGTCTGAATATTAACAAATTCAACAGTAGAATCATATTGATAATGAAAAATATGACATATCTACAGCTGCAGCTGTAAGCCAACAAGGCTGTCAGCAAGCCAACAAGGCTGTCAGCATGCGTTTCAAATTCCTTTGGAATTCCTTTTGCCTTCCAAAACATGTATTAAGTTAAAAGCTACGTAATATTCTTGGATTTATTTGAAGAAATACACATATCATATCACAAATAAGGCATTAGTCTTAAGGTCAAAGTCTTAGCAGGTTCCCAACTCAGTCCTTTAATCCTGGTGGTTTAGAAGATTTATTCAGCACTGATGATGTGTAACCCTTGGATAATGCTCAACATATGAAGAATGTGATCTGTCTTTTTCCAGTTGTGTGAGATTAATATGATAAATAACTAATAGTCGTGAATAATTTACTTACCATAATAGTACACTTAAACCGCATAGTTTTATTTTTATAAATCTTTTTCTTGCTCTACAAAGATAGTGTTATAACAGGCAGTTAAAATATTGGGTCTTACTCTAGATGTCATAAATATATATAGAAAATTAAAGCAGTAACATAATTTTATGATTATAGAGTTGACCGCACCTTAGGATTTAAAAAAATATTCTTCTGTTATCACTTACATAACATACAGGAATATTATGCTTACATAAACCATAATCCCTCCAATCCATTACTGACCAAACTGACTTAAATAGTTAACATCCCACTTTTTGGCTCTGAAATACTGATTAGTTTCAGGTCAGTATGCTGAATTTTTAGTAAACTTTTAACTGGTCTTTTTTTTTCTTAAAGCTTACCACTTCTGAAAAACCTTGTTTAGTGTAATCAACCTTTCTAAAATATTCCATTCTCTTCTTCTTTGTTTCTAACAAAATCTGATTTATTTTGTGTGATGTTTTTTATCCTTAATGTTTCTTTTCTTTACAGAGATTTACATTTAGAAATTACTCTAGAATTTTGCTATCGTTCTTATCTGTGTACCAAGTGACACTTGGCAAAAAAAAGTGTCTCTTTATTTTTGATACCTTGAAAGTTGTCAGGTCAATAATGCTACAGATTCCATTTTCCATTGTCCCAATACACATCTGCATTCAGATATCGCTGCACCGGACTCCATTTCACAGCAGCTGTGTTCTCCAACACAGCTGCACTCCCACATTTACTGTCACTGGAATTTAATTATTCTTCACTTGTTCCTAATTGTCACACGCTCACTGCTCACCTTATCTGGTCAGTGTCCTTGTGTTCTTTGAATACCAAGTCATGGATATTTTTTTGCTCTGCTGGTTCACATACATTGCTGTCCAGTGTTTTGACCTTGCCTGTTCTTTAATATTCCGTTTGCCGATCACGTGACCTGTGACTGTTGCTTGATTAAATTCAGTTACTAAACAGTTCATATGGACAAACGCACCCTTTAATCTACTGTTTTTAATTCATTCATCTTCAGTAAACACTTTATCCTGGTCAGTTACATTGTGAATCTGGAGTGTGTCCCGAGAATGCTGAGCACGAGGTGGGGATACACCCACACACTTATTTACATCAAGCTGTAGCCAATCCACCTACTGGGTTGTTTTGAGAGGAGGGAGAAAAACTGAGAACCCAGGCGAAACCAGTGAGGAAATGGAAATGAAACTCAATAACCAGAGCCTTGTACAAATAGCCAAACAACAATGTTACCTGCTGTTCTGCCCTCTGGAAACCAAACTAAACTGCATTATACTAATGCATTATTTTATTTCGAACCCATCACATAATATGCTGAAATGATTCATTAATTATTAATCAAATTATTTACTAGCAACCCCTATGCCCTAATAGTTAAAGAGGCCTGAATTCAAATGATTCCCTTTAGATCTATGAACTTTAGTTTAGTATTAGCAATAATTACCACATACACTTTCAAAAAATAAATCAACATTTTACTGAATAATGTTTAGTTTTTCTGAAAATATATCAAATGCACATGCATAAGAGTATCCAGCTTCAGTTATCAAGACTTATTCTAAGTAGGCAATAAGTACCCCCCACCCTTGTGGTGTGTTCCCACTATACAGTGGTTAGTACTTAACAAATGTAGCCCAAAGTAGGACAACCAGCGAATCCAGGATACTGATAACCTTCCTGGTCTGAGAAGATCTACTTGTTATGAAAAAGTTAATACTGGCTAAAACTGAAGATATATATATAGAAATACAGTGCATCACAGTTTGCCTCTTATGGGTTTGCATAAGCTTGAACTATGCAGACTGCCTATACTGTCCCCTGTTCACCAGTGAAAGCACATACAGTTGGCATGCGAGCATCAGAACTGGATCATGTAGCAATCGTAGAAGGTAGCATGGTAGGAGTAATCATGCTGTCTTTTACATCATTTGGATGGCTTGATGCATCATGTGCATCATTTTCCTGGGGAAGAGATGGCATCAAGATGCACTGTAAGAAAAAGGCAATATGTGTAATGTTCTGCTGGGAAAGCTTAGGTCCTAACATTCATGTGGATGTTAATTTGATACGTACTACCTACCTAAGTATTGTGGCACACCAAATACACATCTCAAGCCCATCAAGAGTCTTTGATATGGCTAAAAAATACAATCGATAAAGGTTATATTATATAAAAGGTCATATTAATGTTACCACATGATACCACAGCACAACTTCTTGTGGAGTTTATATTGTACTCTGATAGATCAGATCTTAACACTCATACAAAGAACATATACATTAAAAACATACAATAATGCAAAGCTAAACAGATCAATATTGAACATTCCTTCTTATTAACCAAGGACATACTGTTAAGAGAAGACATTAATTAAATTGCTGATTTCATTACAGTATTAAAATGTGTTCATTGCTGTTGATTATGGACGGCCTTTCGGAAATGATTAATTAATTATGATTTGCAAATAAGCATTATGTTATTGTGAATTTTGAGTTTTTAATCTAGTTCCTTCACATAGCAGGATGTCATTAATCTTACTCTGTATAATTCTCTCTTCTACAGGTTTCTGCAGAACAACAGCATTCATAAAGTTTCCAGTCGTGCGTTCAGAGGCTTAATCAGACTGAGAAAACTGTGAGTCTTTTTTCAGGTTGTTTTATAGGAACAAAGAATATGTTAGTGGTATGTGGTAGCTCAGTGGTTAAGGTGTTGGGCTACTGATCGGAAAGTCATGGGTTTGAACCCCAGGTCCACCAAGCTGCCACTGCTCGGCCCCTGAGCAAGGCCCTTAACCCTCAGTTGTAATTCACTCTGGATAAGGGTGTCTGCTAAATGCTGTAAATGTTATTATGGATATTTTTTTATAAAGCATCACTTCATCTATGTGTCAAGTCTCCCACTTCCGAGAGCAGAAACAGCTGGAAATCAGTGGAAACTGGGGGACTTGTTTTCAGAGCTCCTATATGATTGAAGAAATGTAGATCTCCACTTGGGGTTTCTCTGTAATTAGATTGAATTGCTAAACCTCTTTGAGTAGTACATCAGGATTAGTCTGAGAGTAAAGTAAGTAAATTATCTACAAGGAAGCATAAGGATAAGGAGCGAGCTAGATAATATACCTCTATGGGTGTGTGCCTGCTGCTTGTATATCACCTACTAGGTTTTTTTTTTTCAAATTTATTTCCAATAGGTAGTAGCAAACAAATTGGGCAGAGGATAGTGAGGATAGACAGTGATGAAAACATCAGTTATGGCACAGTGATAAAAAACTTTTCAAATTACAAATTCAAGATTAAAGATTCAAGATTTTTATTTGTCACATACACAATTATATAGAGCATTAAATGACAGCTGCACAGGGTGTACTAATCAGACTAAAGAAATCTTCCCATTGTCATACAGCATAGACACATCTGTGTGTTCTTTGTTCTGATGTGAATATTCATTCTGAGGATGGAGCCACTTAATCATTTTTCTCAAGGTAGCACATCAGAAAGAGAACACAGCGGACCAAAGAACTTTTATTTGTGCTTATGGCATGAGCATCATTGTCAGTCAATAACACAAAGTTGCAGCTTTCCAGCTCACTAAACATTTTCTACTGAGGTTTGGCTTTTACTCTGCTCTTAGCCTAAACACACATGCTCAGCTCACTGCTCAATGAGAGAGAGAGAGAGAGAGAGAGAGAGAGAGAGAGAGAGAGAGAGAGAGAGAGAGAGAGAGAGAGAGAGAGAGAGAGAGAGAGAGAGAGAGAGAGAGAGAGAGAGAGAAACATTTGTTTGTTTTACTTGTTGCTTGTTGTGGCATTTTATTAACTCACTATCATTATTTATTTTTTCTCCTTCTTCACCTTCGGCCATTTTCTCCTCTGCTAAAGAAACTAGTAAACCTCTTAAAAGTCCTTCTTCCTACTCCTGAGACTTTTTGACCTTAAGAGCTATTTTAAGGGTTTTTATTTAGTTGTAGAACCATAGTTACATAACCTTGAGTAATACTTGCTTTTGTTGTGGACAGCCAGGCCTTGGCCTTTGGATCTAGTAGAGACTGTTGTAATGGGTTTGGTAACATGTCTTGAGGTGCACCAAAAATAGTATGAATACCCTGAGTTTGCCCAACCAGTCCACATGTGCTTTGCGCGAAGGCATTCGACTGTGTCCCTCGTGGAGACCTGTGGGGGGTGCTGTGGGAGTATGGGGTCCGTGGCCCTCTGCTAAGGGCTGTCCGGTCCCTATATGACCAAAGCAGGAGTTTGGTTGATATTGCTGGCAGTAAGTCAGACTTGTTCCCGGTGCATGTTGGACTCCGGTCACCGGTCATGTTCATTATTTATATGGACAGGATTTCTAGGCACAGTCAGGGGCCGGAGGGAGTCCGGTTTGGGGACCACAGGATTTTGTCTCCCTCTTTTTGCCTGTTGGCTTTCTCAAATCAGGACGGTTTGCAGCCGAGTGTGAAGCAGCAGGGATGAGAATCAGCACCTCCAATTCCGAGGCCATGGTTCTCAGCCGGAAAAGGGTGGCTTGTCCCCTTCAGGTTGGTGGAGAGTTCCTGCCTCAAGTGGAGGAGTTTAAGTATCTTGGGATCTTGTTCACGAGTGAGGGAAGGATGGAGCGGGAGATCGACAGGCGGACTGGTGTAACTTCTGCAGTGATGCAGTCGATATACCGGTCTGTTGTGGTGAAGAAAGAGTTGAGTCGCAAGGCGAAGCTCTCTATTTACCAGTCGATCTACGTTCCTACCCTCACCTATGGTCATGAGCTTTGGGTCATGACCAAAAGGACAAGATCCCGGATACAGGCGGCCGAAATGAGTTTCCTTCGTAGGGTGGCTGGGCGCTCCCTTAGAGATACTGTAGGGTGAGGAGCTCGGTGACTCGGGAGGAGCTCAGAGTAGAGCCGCTGCTCCTCCACATCGAGAGGAGTCAGCTGAGGTGGCTCGGGCATCTGTTTCTGGAGGTGTTCCGGGCATGTCCAACTGGGAGGAGGCCCCAGGGAAGACCTAGGATACACTGGAGAGACTATGTCTCTTGGCTGGCTTGGGAACGCCTCGGTATTCCCCCGGAAGAGCTGGAGGTAGTGTCTGGGGAGAGGGAAGTCTGGGCGTCCCTGCTTAGACTGCTGCCCCCTGCGACCTGGCCCCGGATAAGCGGTAGAAGATGGATGGATGGATGGATGGATGGATGGATGGATGGATGGATGGATGGATGGATGGATGGATGGATGGATGGATGGACCCTGAGACAAAGATTCTTCATGCTTTTAATAATATAATGTCTTTAGGATAAGAATCACTCAATTTATAATAGTTTGGCTACTGATGAAAACATTTGAGGAGATGCTGTTTTTTAATAGGAGGAGAAGAAGATAAGAATTACTCAATATTTAGAAAAAATTGTCTGATTCCACATTAGATGAGGTGGAGAATTACTCATTGTTCTACACTTGTACTCTACTGAGTATAAGAACTGCTCAGACAGTTAGCCTTTCTGCACAGGTCCCTGAGTGGTGTAGATGTTGGGGTCTACAGTCAGCCTATTTTGAGTTTTTTCTGTGTCTTTGGAAGACTGAAGGAGGACCGAATAACTGAAAACTGTTACCTCAGCACTTGTTTAGAGTCTGCCAGAATGCTTAAGATAACATTGGCAATTATTTAAAGTACATCACCATAGACCAAATACTATTATTGTAAATTAAAAAAACTAATTTGGTGCATGTCTGACCAATTATTTAACTGAGTAGTCATTAATTTCAGTGCTCAATTTTTAAGAGAAAAATTATACACACACATACACACACAGTTGTGCTCAAAAGTTTGCATACCTTGGGAGAATTTGCTGGTTGTGTACCATTTTTTTTTAAAGAAAATATGAGTGAGAAGAACAAATGTATTTTATTTCTTATAGGACTCAAGTTAACATGTGAGGCATAACAGAATGACACAATCATCAAACAAAACATTAAAAAAAGAAAATAAGGAAATAATTCCTGTTCAAAAGTTTGCATACATTCAGTTCTTACAGTTTTTTACAATTGCTTTGATAGTTTTTTCAATATATTTAACAAGTTTCCTAAACTCTTAACACACCAACACACCTAAAACACACAATTGGCAAAACAGATAAGTTCATGCTCATAATCACACACTGTAAACTAAACCCCAAAACTAATTTTCAAAATACAATAATAAACAATACACTACAATACACTACAGTATGTCTAACAAAACACTGCAAACATGTTTTAAAATCAAATAATTATTCAAAACACTAACACATGTTCCAAACATGTTCCAAATGTACAGTTTTGGCTGTAAAGGATTCTTGCGTCTGTGGAATGACGAAACCAAGGCAGCCGTCTTCAACGTTCTGTAGAAGTCCCAGGAGAAAAGCGTCCATGCACTAGATTCCCAAACGTCCTGCTATGATCACAAGAACCCAATATCCAAGAGTAGCAGCAGTGCAGATCATCACACACACGTTACACACACTCGCTCGCCCTGTCTCTCAGTCATCGGCTGTCTCCAGCACGCTCTTGCTCTTCCAACAGCAACATTTACTCAATCATAACACAATGGCAAAAAACACTATCATTAGCTGAAATTACAGAACATTACAGAAACTGCATTATTTTATGTGTCAGGTCTGCCCTTATACAATAGACAGTATATTGTATTGATCATAGATTGTATTTTGCACAGTAGTTTCTTTTGAAGCCTCTCTACATTTTTGTATTGTTAGGTTTAGTAAATGCATGCCTTTTGTTTCTTTTGCTGCAGAAATTCAATACAAAAAATGAATGACCATCTCAGAGTAGCTTTATAAAATGTACAGTTTATGTAAAAAAAAAATAATACAGACACAGAATTGCTGCAGTAAAGACTTTATTTGCAAAAGGACATTACTGCAAGATATACAAACAGAAAAAGCACCGAAATTATAATAAAAAAAAAAACAAAGTAATCTTCTAATCTGCCTGGTTGTCTGCATTTGGCCACATGTTCTCATCCACATCACACCTGATATCTTCTCTGGCAAGGCATCGTGGGAAGAATCTTTTGGCATGCCATATCCACCACTGGCAGTGTTCAGCTGTGATGTCTTGGCATGCAGCAACCATTGCATCCAGGAGGGACATTTGGTCATGTGGACGATGGTCAAAAACCTTCCATCTGCAGGCTTAGAAAAACTCCTCAATGGGGTTGAGGAAAGGGGAGTAAGGGGCAAGGAAATGGGATCCTTGTATGGGCGTCAAACCAGGCTGTGACTGCACGGGAATGGTGGAATGCTATATTATCCCATGTGATATGAATGTGACGTGAACATATATTGGCAAGTGGTCTCCCACCTGTCCCACTTCTACCTCTGGCACCAGTCTTTCGTGCAGGTCTTCTAATAACAGGAAAAGGCGTCTGTGTTTTCGGGGCCAATCTCACATTTATGCAGGTGTTCAACGTTGTTGGAGATTGCGGTACACATGGTGATGCTGGCTCCTCTCTGGCCCGGCATGGTAACTGTGGCCCTTTTGCCAATTATGCTTCTCCCACGGCGACGCCTTTTTGCCAAGTTGAAGCCAGCCTCGTCAATATAGATAATTTCATGTGGGACTTGAATGGCCTCTAACTCCATGACTCTTTGAAAGTAATTAGACAAAGTGTATGTAAATGCTGTGCTGTACTATATATCTATTGTATGTTCTAATGTACTCCAGGTTTATAGAGTAGTTTACTGCAAAACACACTGTGTATAGTACAGTAATGACTGTATTGCATATCCTTACCTGGACATATTGGTGACGGAGTTCTTTGATGTGCTCACTGTTCCTTTCAAAAGGAACTTTGTATAGTTGTTTCATTCGGACTCTAGAGTCCGAGAAATGGATGTTATGCTAATTGCTGCAATGTTCCCAAAGACAAGGTTGACCTCTACAACTCTGTACTGAATGTTGACAATAGCAAGTTCCTGTTCTTCATTCAAGAGCTTTCCTCTGCTCTCTGAGGGAGGTAGACGTTGAATCCTTAGAGGGACAAACTACAGTTACATATTAGAGACACTATGCTGTAGGAGAAGCAATATCCTACCTGTTGGTTTCTCTGAAAATACAGACAATGGATGCCACTGTGTCCCGGCTGAGATTTGGCTGTACTCGTTCACCAGCCTCTCTGTATGATAGCCCGTGGTTTATGACATGGTCAGTGATAGTAGCTCTTATTTGATCAGTTACCCTAGCTCTGGTCCTTCTTTGAGTGCTACCCCGCATTCTACTATCTCTCCCTTGTCCTTGTCCTTGCCCCACTCCTCTCCCTTGTCCTGGTACTCGTCTTCCTCTCCCTCATGCAGGCTTTTCTTTCTTTCTTTCTTTCTTTCTTTCTTTCTTTCTTTCTTTCTTTCTTTCTTTCTTTCTTTCTTTCTTTCTTTCTTTCTTTTGTACTTCCCCTCTTTGTGTTGCTCTATATTGTTCCTTTTCCACTTAAGATCAGCCCAAGGAGTCCTCTTTTAGAACATATGATCATGCGATTGAAAAAACCTCAACACCTGAGTGTGGTTCCTAGATGGGAATTGGCTGTGATTTATATATTTGCATAACTGCAATAGGCTGTTTCTCATTAGCAATGGAATAAAATACAGGGAATATGTATTTTATTCCATTGGAATATTTGTGTTTCAATTCACAATATGAACAGCTGTTCACTTTGACTTTAGAATATATAAGTTATGTTTAGAACATGATGTTATCTGTTCTAACATACAATGTGAAAGCATTTGTAAATTTGACTGTAAAATTACATTGTTTTGGTTTTGGTTGAGCTTGTGTGTAAAAGAAGTTCAAGCATTTTAAATGGGTGTTAACTGTATGCATTTTGTATCAAAGCAACAAGAAATGTGTTAATTGTATAGCCTACAAAGACGGATGTTGTGCTAACCGTGTTATGAGTTTAGGAAACTTGTTAAATGTATTGAAAAAACTGTCATAGCCATTGTAAAAAACTGTAATATGACACTCCCTGCCTCAGCAGCCTGTGAAAGACTGTTTAGTGTTGCAGGGCTGATCTTCAGGCCTTTATGTAACTCTTTGTCGCATGTTGATTACCCTGTTGTTGTTTAAGTCCAATGTGTTTGTTTCAATAAAGGTTATTGATGACATGCCTCTGAAGTTTGACTTTTTTTGCACCATACTTATAGCCAACTAGTCGTATCTTCCGCTCCATGAAACTCAGTTCAGTCGTACACATATATGGTTCTTTAATGTATTTGCATTGTACTAAAATGCATTCTTTTTCAATGGGCATATACAGTATGTGTCTGAAACAGGTAGCCTAGTGCATCCCAAATTTTTCAACATTATCATATTAATATAACATTATAGTCATTATAGCTTTTAGAAATATGTTTTTTGAGGAAGTGGGGTAGTTCACAATAGGCCCCTGTGGCACAGCCTAAGCGTTTGTCAATGGCATTTTTTCCTTGCATTACTTTTACTTTTATACTTTTAAAGTAGTTTTGAAACCAGTACTTTTACACTGTTTGTCAACCTGTGTGTTTATAATGTGGCCAAACATTCAAGCATATTTCAACTTTTGGTCAGGGTTGTTTAGATGATTGCAGTTATCATAAGTTTTTAAAATCAGTCAAACAACTGTGTGATAATTATTGACTTCACGTGACCACTATCCTTAAATAAGAATGTTTAACGATTTTTTCCAAGGTATGCAAACTTTTGAACACAACTGTATATATCTGAAAAATGTGCTACATTTACTCAAAACCAGAAGGCAAATGTGGTGCTATAATGCAACATTCACTCTGGAACACATTTCCATTCTGCAGTAAACCACTGGCTTGTGGATTTTTCAGCTCAAAGCTATTGGCTTGCTGCAAGTGCATTTACTGGCTTTGTGCATTGTCCTGGTATGCATACAGTCTGCTGTAGATATCAAATTATATTTTCCTGTAGTGGATTTGTAGCCCTAGTGCGGGCATCACCAAATGGCGGAACGCGGTCCGGATCCAGACCGAATGACAGGTCTGCCTGGACCTGTTAAAATTCTAATATTATCATATTAAGCATCTCCTTATTATAATCTAATATTACAAGATTATATAAGCTCTTTGATATTAATAAAAAGATAAATCTTTCAATCTTTCGTTCATGCGTAGTTAATATAGTTACGACAGGAGCGTCATCAAAAGCCAAGCCAAAAACAGATTGTTTCTGTTCCATACTCCAGAGCAGAAGGTGGAAGTAATGCACATAATTACGCTGGCAGGACAATTAAGATTCAAACTGCTGACAGGACAGTTACATGCCCATTTCTCTTACTAGGAACGGAAGATGGAAAGGGAGTAAGGAGAGGTGGAAAGGAGAGAGGAAAAAGGGAGCTACTCAAAGCTCTGCACTTTTCTTTTATTCAGTAAATTCTGCCCTGTTCTATTTTACTTGAAATGTTCTTTTGCCTAAGGTTCCTGTGTTATTAATGTAGTTAATGTTTAAAAAAAAGGGAAGCTCAAAAGTCTTTTGTTTAATTTTTTTTCTTAAAGATTAAAAGCACTTTTATTTTATTCAAAAGATTCTGAATGTTTTACATTACTTTTTATCCAAATCACTTTTACTCCTCTTTTATTCTTTTTAACATATTTTAAACTGTTTTTATTAAAATCACATTTATTTTCTTTAATTGTTATTTGTTTTTGTTATGATTTTATCATGTGTTTCTTATTTTTCATATATATATATATATATATATATATATATATATATATATATATATATATATATATATATATATATATATATATAAGTGACAATATAAGATTCCGACCTTTGCTGGACCTCTTTGAATTTTAATTGAATACCCCTGCCCTAGAGGTTCCAAAGCTACGTCTGGTTCATTATTTGTTCTTAGGACTGTCTGCATACTGTAGATGATATAGACTGGGCTGTAGGACATGAATGTGCTATGAGGTCATTTTATTTCAAAGGTGCTCTAAAAGAAATATCTGAAATGCTTTTGGTACATACATATGCCTGTACAGCATTGCTTTACTGCACATCAAACACGGACACCTATATTGTGTTGTGAAAAGATTAGGTTAGTGTGAAAAAATTATAAATTAAGCATCAAATAAAAATACTGCCTGTGACAAAAATAATAATACTTATAATTTATACCTATAATTTATTATTATTGTTATTATTATTATTATTATTATTATTATTATTATTATTATTATTATTATTATTATTATTATTGGCATTGTTATTGTATATTATTGTCATTGTTGTTGATCTTATTATTATTTTAATATACTAACCCTCAGCACTCTAGTTGCTAAAGATAACCCAAAGGTAAACTAAAACAAACAGAACTGCACTTATAAGAAATGGAGGAATCGATAAGAAATTATAAGAAATGGAGGAATCAATAAGAAATTATAAGAAATGGAGGAATTCTGCTATGCATTGAAAACAGAAAGGCATTCACGACTCTGCCCGAGGCTAGCCTAGCGTTCCTGCATATGTTATAAGCTTACTTTTTTCTTCCCAGTTAGTAAAGTAATTTCTCTTTCAGTGTTATATATAAAGTTTTTTACTTGAATGCCTTAGAGGTTTCTATTTTTCAACGTACAGAAAAGATTCTTAGCTGTGTCAGCGATATATTTTAAGCATGCAAGCATTTTTTATTCGGTCATTAGTCAGAGGCTCATTTAAATATGTCTATCAGGAGATTATTTCTAATGGGTGACAGAAGAATGAAGTCTGAGCAGAGCTCTGTACTGTAAGTGCCAAGTCCACTGGTGCTTGATGGAACAGACAAATCGCTGTTAGTAATATATAAAAATATTAGAATTTTTCTCATCTGTGGGCCACATCAATGTATGATAGTATAGATTTAACAATAACAGTAACAAGATCTCAGCAAGTCTCTGTATCTTGGAATTAATTTCCTCAACAAGAAAAGAAAAGAGGAGACAAAAACATTGCTTATTATCAACTGAGAAAACATATAATAGAGTATGACAAACTATACGTGTTTACTGATCGAATAGAATTTGTTTTCAGACTTTGTCTATGCACCCTAAAATTCCTTTTTTTGTAATTTTATAATTATAGTTATAATTATTATGTGAGTATCATATGGGATACTTTAACCCAGTAATCCATGACCCAGTCCTTAACCCAGTTGTAAAAACTATCCACTTGTTTTTGCAATCTTTGTCAATTCTGTGCAAAATGAAGCAAGCTCTTTACTAATGCTGGTGTCATCATATACATCAGCTAGTGGTAAATACTCTCAAGTCCCGTGGACTATTTATATATGTACTGTACATGCTTACAAGTGAAATCTCTGTAAGATTTATTGTTCACTACAGTGTAACAGTATAACAGTGTGCACTTGAGCACTCGGTTTGTGAAAAACCTTGTGATCCATTTTAGATCAAATTCACCAGAGAGTCATCTGAACACGTGCTTCAGTAGAAGACATTCAGGATGAGCAAAATCAGACCTTTGGTACAAAGCAGTTAAAATGCTCAGTATTTCAAATTTGCTTGCATTTAAATAGTGCAGAATCTTGTACATTAAATACTCAAGAGATTTACCATTTATTTTCCTTTTTTTAAATATTGTAGATTATAAAATGCAGATTCTGTTTATTAAAAAAAAGCATGCAAAGTACAGTAAAAAAAAAAGAAATGGGAATTTTGTTCTTCACCAATATTTGAAAAATCTGCCTCTCAATGTCATATTTTCACTGATGACAAAAAGTGTTTAAATCTTTGCTTAATGGCTTTGATTACTAGGAAACTTGTGACAGTTTGCTATAGAAATATGTAAATATTTGTGAAGAAATTACTACTAAAATTACTACTGAAACCCTCTTTGTCTTATTTTTACTTTGTGTCTTTTTTCTTTACAGGTTCCTAAGTCAGAACTACATCACTTCTTTAAGTCCTGATGTATTCAGGGATCTCCATAAATTACAGTGGCTGTGAGTACAGCACATACTTCACAGAGATGGCATTTTAAATTCCCTGTGAAATGTCATGAATGTCACAGTGTTATTCAATATGTTGATATTTTAAGTGGCTCCTGCCTGTTTTTAATAGACAATAGCATTTTGCTTACCTCACAGCCGTTGCTAAGCCGCACTTGACACCTATTTGGGTTCCGATTCTACAGAGAATTTGATTGAACAGAAAATCTGATGAGAATCTGAAGGATGGAGTGATTCCATTAAAATTATTTGTCTGTATTAATGGTAGAGTGAGAGAGAGAGAGTGTACGTTTTGATACATACAGTATATCTAAATGCAAATTTTGTAGAGTTAACCTAAAGGCTAACATATTCATATTATGGCACAAAACCTCATTTGATTTCAAAGGGACATGAGATCAGCTCTCATACACTTTTCAAAAGAAATATTACACAACAGTTGATAGATCAATAGCTTCATTTTTCCTCAATCAAACCAAATCTAATAAAAAGAATATTAAATAATATAACCTTTCCACAGAAGTATAGACATCCAATAGAAGTGCTGTGAAATTAAAGGTGAACCACATTGCTGCTGAATTCTGAACTCAGGTGTTCATTCACAACATAGGTATAAATGTGAACAATATGCTAAGTCAGTACTCATATTACTCTTTCTTTTACAATGCTTTCAGTTTTCAGACTTTTTGGGCTGCCCTTCATACACTGGTTGTTTAAACTCTTCCTTATTCCTTGTGTTTTAAGTGAAGTGCTTCATGGTGGATTGTGGGTTATGGTTTATATTTCTGGGTTCTGTGCTGTCCTGTTGCAGACACCAGACTCTTTTTAGCTTCAGGTTCTTGACTAACTGTGTTGCATTCACTTACAAAATTTGCTTCTATTTAATAAAATCAATTCTTTCATATTCCTGTGCAATGTTTACATAATGATAATAGATCTACTCCATAATTAACTGATGTCAGTTTTTTCTTTCAATTTAACGTTGATCCTGTTGCACTTGTTCTCTCAATGCATCTGGCTTATCTAGATTATCTAGAAGTTGCCTGAATGGTTCTCTTTAATGCTTGGCTAGACTTACACTGTTGCATTTAATTGCCATTTCATTATTACAATTTAGACAATGAAGTCTGCAAGATGGTCATCTTTGCTATTTTTTTAATCGCCTTCCCCTCTTTTGTAGGGATCTTCATTAATAAATATTCTGTCAGCTGCTTAAAGGAGCCTATTGTGGAGTTGTTCATTGTTAGAACAATCTTTGAAGAGTCTGAGAATTTCTAATTTCCTAACATGGCAGTTAAGGCATAACGACTTTACAACTGGAAAAGTGTGCAAACTTTTGGACTTTATAGTTGAGCAATTATAAAGAAATGATTCATGCATCAGCGACTGTGTTTACTCTTTTTTTGCTTCAAAATTCAAAATATAATATTTTGGCCAGCAGTGAACAAACTATTCAAATAATTGTATAAATGATGATTTATATTAAAACACTGCACAAAAATCCAAGGCTAATGAAATATAATTGTTTAAGTAAATGTGTTATCATTTATCAGATAAATCATGCAATTGTTTAAAGCGTGAGATGCTCAATAAGGAAATGTTTTAAAAGTTAAATTTACATTTGATGATAAATTATACTACATGTATATACAGTAATAATATACTATAATTCATTGGGTCCTAAAGAGTTATTATTGATATTATTAATATTATTAATGTTTCCAAGTTTGCTATGATGTATGATTGCACAGTTAGACACCATATTGTACGAGACACATTTTTCATGAGCTATAGTTTTAAAAAGGGTTCTAGATTTAAATCTTCTTAAAAGGGTTCTCTCTCTAGGTAAACACTTGGTTGTAGGTTTCTACATAGAACTAAGGGACAGTGTATTTACAGACAAAGAGGTAATACCTCAGACTCATGTCTTAAATCTTTTCTTCTCAGAGTGCTGGACCACAACCCACTGAGGAGCATCTCACATGATATCTTCATTGGTCTCAAGTCATTAATATTTCTGTGAGTAATTTTCATCTTTTGATTAATACTTTCATCGGATTGATATAATATAGGTTCCCTTAGCTGTATGTGTAATTTTATATTAGTTTGTGTTAGCTATGTGAAAGGGCTTTTTCACGATACTTCCCATGATAATTATTTTGGCCTGAAATGGCTTGTATTATTTTGATTAATTTCTGTAAAGAAGCACTTAATAATTCATTTTAGATTCTCATCACATCCTCTTTTACTTTGTTGGGCTGTTGAAGTGTAGCATGACAGTACTTTACTGTATCTTTGTTGATTACTGTGCCATCTCATCTCATCAAAATCTGTATTTATTACAGTTTTTTTCAGTTGCTAACAAGCATTGTTCAATACTGAAACCACATTTTCAAAACTCTTCACACAGTCTGTGAAACAGAAGTCAATGCAGACCAAACTGTGAACCATTTTTCATTGCTTTCAGACAAAATAAATGCATTCAGTGACCACACTTTTCAAAATTCAGGAACTCTTTTCCCATTCGTACTCCACAACATGCAAAATACTATGTATTTTCAGCACATTTTTCTAATGCTAACACTGCATTCAAAATGATTAAAAACACATTCAAAACAGAATGATGGCAAATTCCAAGCATTTATGCAGTATTTTAAAAATTATTTTATAATATTCTCAATTTTATAGCCAAAAATTAAAAAAATAATCATTACAAGCTAATTGCAATTTACAGTTTTTTACAATCACTATGACAGTTTTTTCAATATATTTAACAAGTTTCCTAAACTCTTAACGCACCAACACACCTAAAACTCACTATTGGCAAAACGGATAATTTCATGCTCAAAATCGCACATTGTAAACTAAACCCCAAAACTAATTTTCAAAGTACAATAATAAACTAACACCATACACTATGTCTAAAAAAACACTGCAAACATGTTTTAAAATGAAATAATTATTCAAAACACTAACACATGTTCTCTTCCAACAGGAACATTTAGTCAATCATAACACAATGACAATAAAAACACTATCATCAGCTGAAATTACTGAAACTGCATTATTTTATGTGTCAGGTCTGCCCTTATACAATAACAAGGTCTGCCCTTATACAAGGAACAATATAGAGCAACAGAAAAGAAAGAAAGAAAGAAAGAAAGAAAGAAAGAAAGAAAGAAAGAAAGAAAGAAAGAAAGAAAGAAAGAAAGAAAGAAAGAAAGAAAGAAAGAGAAAGCAAGCAAGCAAGCAAGCCTGGTTTGACGCCCATACAAGGGTGATGTCCCATTTCCTTGCCCCTTACTCCCCTTTCCTCAACCCCATTGAGGAGTTTTTCTAAGCCTGCAGATGGAAGGTTTTTGACCATCGTCCACATGACCAAATGTCCCTCCTGGATGCAATGGTTGCTGACCAGACATCACAGCTGAACACTGCCAGTGGTGGATATGGCATGCCAAAAGATTCTTCCCACGATGCCTTGCCAGAGAAGATATCAGGTGTGATGTGGATGAGAACATGTGGCCAAATGCAGACAACCGGGCAGATTAGAAGATTACTTTGTTTTTTATTATAATTTCGGTGCTTTTTCTGTTTGTATATCTTGCAGTGATGTCCTTTTGCAAATAAAGTCTTTACTGCAGCAATTCTGTGTCTGTATTATTTTTTTTTACATAAACTGTACATTTTATAAAGCTACTCTGAGATGGTCATTCATTTTTTGTATTGAATTTCTGTAGCAAAAGAAACAAAATGCATGCATTTACTAAACCCAACAAAACAAAAATGTAAAGAGGCTTCAAAAGAAACTACAGTGCAAAATACAATCTATGATCAATACAATATACTGTCTATTGTATAAGGGCAGACCTGACACATAAAATAATGCAGTTTCTGTAATTTCTGCTGATGATAGTGTTTTTTTGTAATTGTGTTATGATTGACTGTGTTAGTGTTTTGAATAATTATTTGATTTTAAAACATGTTTGCAGTGTTTTGTTAGACATAGTGCATTGTGTTAGTTAGTTTATTATTGTATTTTGAAAATTAGTTTTGGGGTTTAGTTTACAATGTGTGAGTTTGAGTATGAAATTATCCGCTTTGCCAATAGTGAGTTTTAGGTGTGTTGGTGCGTTAAGAGTTTAGGAAACTTGTTAAATATATTGAAAAAACTGTCATAGTGATTGTAAAAACTGTAATGTCAATTACTGTGAAACTGTCTGCAATTTAGAAAGTAATGGAGATGGAAGCCAGACGAGTTCCACATACTTTTATCTTTGTGGATAAAGCTGGATTCAACCTGGCAAAAACACGACGCAGGGGAAGAAATGTAATGGGACAGAGAGCGACTGTGGAGGTCCCAGGCCAAAGGGGCGTTAACATCACGATGTGTGCAGGGTTTGTTGTTACACAAACCACTCATTGGCCCCAACAATACAGAGAGGCTCATTTCATTTCTAAATGACCTACATGTTCAACTTCTTGTGCCAGCAGAGGAGAGAAGCCAAAGGGCATCAAATTCCCCTTTCTTCATTGTTGTGTGGGATAATGTGGCATTCCACCACTCTGCTGCAGTCACAGAGTGGTTTGCAGCACATCCCAGGATGTCAGTATTAGACTGTACCTGCCTCCCCATACCCCATAGAGGAGTTTTTATCTGCGTGGAGGTGATAGATGATGTTGATGAGAACTTGTGGCCAAATGCAAGAGAGAGAGCAGACTAGAACGGTAATTTACTATAATGAACAACTACACACGTTACAGTAATGTGTAGAATGTATTTTATGTATTCTTTTTTTATTATCATTGCAAAATTGCGTGTGGAAAAGAGGAAGATCAGCTGGAAGGAACTGTGGGCCATGGAAGCGAAGCGGTTGAGCTTTTCCATCAGAGCAACATATGACGTTCTTCCAACACCAGATAATCTTCACCAATGGTATGGTGAAGATCCGGAATGTGCCCTCTGTTCCATGCCAGCTAACCTCAGGCACATTCTCACAGCGTGTAAAACAAGCCTCACCCAAGGACGCTACACTTGGCATCACAACCAAGTCTTAAAAAACCTTGCGTCTGCCCTGGAGGATAAACGAGTTGCCACTAACTCCCTACCACCCCAGAAGAATCACACCCCTTATGGACAACTTTTGTCCGCGAAGGGGCAAAACCACAGAAGAGCAGCTCTACACCATCAGAGCGAGACCAGCTGCGCTTGGCCCGCGATTGGAAAATGCTAGCTGACATTGGTCGGCAACTTGTGTTTCCGCCGGAGATCGCAACCACCACCCTAAGACCTGACATGGTGCTCTGGTCCTGTTCGCTAAAGAAGGTCTTCATTATTGAGCTCACAGTACCCTGGGAGGACTCGGTAGATGAGGCCTACGAGCGAAAACATCTGCGCTATGCCGATCTAGCTGCCGAAGCACGGCATCATGGCTGGAACACAGAAGTCCGACCAGTGGAGGTGGGCTGCAGAGGTTTTGTGGCAACATCTATGACCAGACTGTTTAGAGACCTGGGAATTAAGGGCCAGAGCCAGCGTTCAGCGTTCAGAGCTGTATCGGAGGCGGCAGAAGGCAGCAGTCAATGGCTCTGGATGAAGAGGAAAGACCCCAGCTGAGCCCCGAAGTGAGAGGATCAGGAGGTATGCGGTCAAGAATGTTTGACTCAGGGAGGAGGAGAGCCCCTGCCATGCATAGTCCCATGGGATGTTGGCTATCAACAACAAGGCAACTCCTATGACTAAATGGGTATGGGACACAAGCGTAGGACTGATCACCCTGTCGCTGGCTGCCTCTGGGGAGGGTGTATAGTGTGAAAGGCCGAAACACCCTAGGAACCAAAGGTACACTACTGATGATGCGTTCCTAAATTTCTTCCGGTTCTCTGTTCATGAACTCTTGGAAATGCTTGCACAAAGAATAGTAACATCTTATCCTGTGTTCCTTGAATCAGCCCTGGAGTTTTTTCCCCTCTTTTTTACCTTTTGGTTATAATTTTCAAGTACTATATTCATATAAAAAAAATAAATTTTGATTCATTTCTGATTCATTGGTGTTACAAATGCTTTCAATAAAGTGAAATTGTGTTACAGTATTCTATATGAAGAACTGATTTATGTGGAAAATCATTGAAACTTTAAAAAAGAAAAGTTCATCAATTATGTACTGCTTCCTGTTGTTAGGGGTTTTTAGGTCAGTGTGTTGTGAATGAAATGTGTGTTTTCTGAATGAGAATTGTTGCCAGTGTATGTTGGTCTGAGTGAGTTTTGTAGGTGAGATTAACTGTTTGGCACACATTCATGCTGGCAATGCAGACTGTGTGAAGAGTTTTGAAAATGTGGTTTTCGGTATTGAACAATGCTTGTTAGCAACTGAAAAAAACTGTAAATTAAAATGATTAATTACACTGGATATAAATCATAACTGACACCATGATTGAATATGTATATGATGCTTAAGAATTGTGCAGCTCCATCAAGCAGCACTATAGTCATATGCTCACCTTTTCTATTAGAACAGCCACATTCAAACTGTTATCCCCATGAGACATAATTCCTATTTCTTTTGAGAATTTGCATCCCCTTAAAACCCCCAAATAAAGCACAAGCAATATATACAGCACATACTATAAAAAACAGGTGCTGTCATCTCCTTTGCACATGGAATTGATTTCCTATTATCACTTGGCTAATAAAATAAAAGTGTTTGTGTGTGTGTGTGTGTGTGTGTGTGTGTGTGTGTGTGTGTGTGTGTGTGTGTGTGTGTGTGTGTGTGTGTGTGTGTGTGTGTGTGTGTGTGTGTGTGTGCTTTTTGTCTAATGTCCCTTGTAGAAATTGTAAAATGCTTCCCCATAGCCAACAATTTTATGTTGAGCTGCTCAATCTGTTTAAATGTGTTAAAAGCGAGTGAGTGAGTGTGTGTGTTTGTGCGTGTGTGTGTGTGTGTGTATGTGTGTGTGTGTGTGTGTGTGTGTGTGTGTGTGTGTGTGTGTGTGTGTGTGTGTGTGTGTGTGTGTGTGTGTGTGTTTGTGTGTGTCTGTGTGGGTTTTGTTTTTCTAAAGTTCCTTGTAGAAATTGTAAACTGCTTCCCCATAGCCAACATTGTCATTGTTGAGCTGCTCAATCTGTTTACATGTGTTTGTGCTGAATCGTGCAGGAGACCAGGAAACAAACAGTGAGCTTTAATCACTTCCAAATGATCATCAACATTGTCATTATTTCTATTAGATTTGTCTCTCTGTTGTAGGCCTCTATTCTTTTTCAGTTGTATCTCTTTAAGTGCATCCCAGATGTTAAATAAAACATCCACTGATGACTAATACAAGCATTCTCCATTTACAGTGACATAGACTGTAGGCTCTGCGTTAATGCACCTTCTTTATTATGAAAAACAGTGGAGATTTGGCATGTTTAGTGATTACTTGTTCTTGTGTACACTCACACTCTCCTACGCAAAATACATACTGTATTTTCTTCACTCTTATCACTGATTTCTTTTGCTTCCAGTCTGCCTGTTGCTTAAAAAAATGCTCTTAGATTTTTTTCAGCAGTAATTCCCTGCACTTTTTTTCATGCTTTCTGACAAAAAAAAACCCCTTTTTATAGTTTAATAGAAAACAGGAGGGATTATATGAATGCCTGTGATAATGTTCAGCAGAAGCTGGATGTTAGACCTGGCATCAGTGTATCGGCTCACTGGCTGTTTTTGAAAGATGTAATCATTTTTTCCTTTTGTAGGATTTTCAGCTTATTAGAAGTGCTCTCTTTATTTAGCTTTGTCACTTGGTGTGATGGGTGGGAGTTTAGTTAAGTGACAGTGAAAACGTGAAAATATGTGAAACAATATGCAGATTCTGTAAAAGAACGTATTTTAGTTCTTTTAGTGGTAAAGGATAATGCTGATTGATTTAACATTCCATGTTTCTCTTAGGTCCATGGTGAACACGTCCCTGGTACAGCTGTCTGAACTAAGCCTCTGTAACTACATGCCTCTGCTCAGCTGGCTGTGAGTGCTATAATCCTCAACAAGTCCAAATTTCTCTTTACTGACCTCCTTCAACATTCTGTGGTATTCTGTCTTTTACTGAATATTTATACTATATGTATATACAGTAATAATACACTATGATTCATTGTGTCCTAAACAGATATTATTAATATTATTTAGAATATGAGAAGACACATAAAGCCATTTATATAATCAAATTTTTTTTTTTGCAAAGATTTTATAATAAACTTTCTTTGGATTTTTCATTTAGACTGAAATGACATATGATAAAATATTTCCAGACCGACATAATTTGCTAAAATGCTGGATAGTAGAAAGAAACAAAAAAAAAATGCTTAGTTTAATTTGCACATCCCATTTCCCATCTGAATTTTAACAATTTTCCTAAAGCTATCAGTAAAATGCTAATTTTTGGTTTTTAGAGAGGAGAGAAAAGTCTCTTTGCACTCATAGAAAGTACGATTATATCGCAGCAAGCTTTCTACAACTTCTTTGTATGTTGTGTAATTTTATTACAACAGCTTGTCAGTGTGAGCTACAGGAACTGGCTCAGACCTACAGTTTTACGTGATTTGTGTTGTTCTCTGGCTTTCATCTTGCCGAGCAGTAATATGACCAAAAGCAATCACCGAATCAAATCACCAATCAAGCAAACTTAATATGATATGGAACACAGTGCAAAGCAACATCATTCTCACTGACTGTTCATTCATGTGTGGTGAGTCGCAAGGACAACTTAAGTAGAACAAATAAACCCAACAATGAATCTCTTGACATCACATGCTTATTTAATAGCAGTCATTAGTTTAATTCATCTTTAAAAAAAAGAAAAAAATGTGGATCAGGTTCATAGGAAGTGAGAATCTGCCCCCTTTTTCTGTGGTGTCATCTTACCAAGCCAACACTTTAGGATCATGCCGTCTGGATGTCTCATATCGTTACACACATGATTGAAACCATGTTGAGTTATTGAGAAATTCTAAATAGACTTATATCAGGCTTATTATATCATATCAGTATCGTATCATATCTTCTGATACATTATAACATAATGGTTGCCAATAAAACTGAAAAGCATATTTAACAGAACTAGCAGCCACCTTGGTTAGAATCATCAGTATAAGTCTGTGAGAGTGTAATACGTAGGTGGGAAGCACAGCTTTCACATTAGAAGTAATTTGGATTAATGATGCAGTTCTGATTTGTATATTTCAAATAAATATGTTACTTTATTCATTTATATTAGCATCTATACATATAATAATGTCTTTTTAGGAAGCTATGCACAGAGAAGTAGAGGCCCTGAGAATTGCTTGCAATGTGCAAAGGAAAAATAAATAAGAACATCTGACACAGAGCGTGTCTTGGCTGAACAAATGCATTTGGATTATATTCGTAAAAATAATGGTGCTGTGACAGGGTCTCTCCTTGAACTTGATAAGAAACATTATTTTAAACTTTACGAACTAAAGGAGATTCATGGATCATTGCCGTTTTTTGGGAAGTAAAGACCAAAAATTGTTATTGTTAAAAAAACGAAAGGTTTGTAGTGGGAAGTAATCATTCAAGTTGATTACTCAGTAACAAAAATTGTGGACGCAAAAATGTTCTCAAACTGAAGAACCTCTTTTTGCCGAAGAAAAAAGAGAAGCCGATTCTGTAATCCGCTTGGTATGCCTGTAGTATGCCTAAAGAAAACACAGTTTAACCTCAATAAGTGTGTTACAGTTACAGCATCTGCCTTGTAACAGATGCAATATTGTAATATAATATTTTCTGCCTCATTCCCACAGGAAGCATGTGGATCTCTTAGTCCCACAGGATGTCTGTCTAAATGTCAGCATCTACATCCGACAATAAATGTGGATCATGTCATTGCTTCTTGGAATTTTAAGAAGAGAATAATGTGTGTTTCATGGCCTCGTTACAGTCTGAGTTGCCATTTTTATCAAACACACACGAGCAATAGTGGAGCTCTGTCTGGTATGTCCTGAAAGTGCTCTGGTTGGCAATTATGTCTGGTTCTTCTTTTGTTCCCTACATCTTTAGATGTGATTTAGAGACAGAGAGAAAGCTATGGCTTTATCAGTTTAGAGAGCTCTCGAAAGATGTTTTTTTCAGTGTAGTATTTGGTCAGTGTGACCTTATACCAGGACTTCCAGGAGGATAGTCACAAAAAAAGAGCTGCTTTCCGAGAGTAGAAAGTGCTGTGATGACCAGCTAGACTAATGGACCATGAATAAATCTGAACATTACTGTGTGTGCATGTGATCCAGGAACAATATCTGCCTCCCACTCCAGTTTCCTTAACATAAGCCAGATATGCATTTACCCGGAGCTCTGACTAAAGAAGTGACTAGACCTGTTCAACAAATAGAAACACTCTTGTTTCTGTTGTGCTGCAAATAACACCACTGTAGATTAGGGTGAATATTAGGAATAATTCAGAAATATTAAGAAATACATAATCTGGTCAGAAGTATGTGGACACCTGACCATCACACCCACCTTGCTTGTTGACCATCCATTCCAAAACCATAGGCACTCTTATCAAGTTAAACCCTTTTTGTTATAATAATCTCCACTCCACTCTACAGCAGGGGTGTCAAACTCAAGTTAACAGTGGGCCAAAATATAAAACTGAGATAAAGTCACGGGACAAACTGAATATTTATTGAAAAATGAACTGCAACTGATATGTGATGTTCAACCTTTTTCATATGGAAACAAACTTTAGTTTTGCTTAAACACAGGATTTGGAACAACCAGAGCTTGACATTACAAAAACATAAGAAATTAAATTTGAAATAAAAGACACATCAGTGGTGTTCATTTCGCAAACTTTGACCATACACTTTTTCACAAACTCTCCCTCGTTAAAGGGCCGGGCAGATTTTGCAGTCTCTGCTGCCACAATAACGCTTTACAGCCTTTACAGCAGCTTCACTTTTTGACTTAGCTTTCTTGAACATAGTCTGCCGGGAAACCAGACTTTTTTTCATCTACTCCGAGTTCTGGAGCTTCTGCTTTATGTCCAGGTCCTTATACTTCTCATCAATTCGTTTCATAGTGTCTTCTTACAGTATGTTATATTCTTTCGTTACAGACACGTTAGCTCCATTAGCACACAATGGAGTGATAATATTCAATAATATTGGTGAACAGATAATCTGCCTCCCTCCTGTCTTTAAAGCTCCTATTGTCCATCTTTCGTTTGGCCATTTTTGTGAAGGGTGGAATTAACTTGCCCGATGTGACTGTAGCATGGTTGTTAACGACTGTCAACAGAGAATGAGGGTCACTTGCTGTCCGTAACTATGCGTCAATACAGTGGCAAGGCATTCTGGGATTTGTAGTATTAGAGGAGCATGTGGCTAGCCAGCTGTAATGCACATTTGATATGATCTCGCGGGCCAAATATAATTACACTGTGGGCCAAATCTGAGTTTGACACCCCTGCTCTAGACTTTAGAGTGAGGCTGTGCGGATTTGGCTTCATGTTAGTGAGGTCAAGCACCAACATTGGGTGAGGACGCCTGGTGCCAGTTCAACACTCCTGTTAATTACAAAGTTGTTGTTAGTTCTTCACATTCAAATTCTCAAACTACCAAGTGGTTTCTTCTCACCAATCTAAGCAAACCCTGAAGGGTCCCCGGTTAAGGGACAATGTAAAGTAAGACATCATTTACAATTTTGTGCTTCCAAATTTGTGGCAACAGTTTCCAACCTTTGGTAATTTGAGTATTTAATCAATTCATATAGTTTGTACAAAAGTACCTTGTGGATCAAACTATGAATACATTGTACAAGTACAAATTTGTGTTAATTCAAACCTTTGGAAAATATAATGATTACAATCAAACATGGTCATTGACTGTTCTAGTTCATGTTCTATACCAATACTTTGTAATCAGGTGATACAATCCATGTCTATGTTCAACAGTTTTGAAAAACCCTTAAGAAAACATGTAAGAAACCACGGCTATGACATGGCTATTTAAAGTGACCGCTCCCAGCGCTTTGCCTGTCATCACATCGGAACCGTGTTTGGAACCGAAACTTAAAAATTCTGCGCGGTTCTGTTTTCTGTTAAAAAACAGAATAAGAACCGGTTCTCGCTTCTCAACCCTAGCGATAACACATCCTGTGAGTGGAGGGTCTGCAGGCTGATATACGTTGAGAGAGACCAGTGTGAACTTCTGTATTCCATCCACATCAAGGTTTGATGTTTTATGCATGCTGAGATGCTTTTCTGCACACCATGGCTGTAAAAAGTGATTTAATGAGTGCCATTTTGTGCAAACTCTATAGACTGTTGTGTGTAAAAGAAATCCCAGGAGATCAACAGTGTATAAAGTACTAAAATCAGGTACCATCCGCCATGTCATGATCAAAGTCTCAGAGATCGTTCTGATGTTTGATGTGAAGCTTTTCACCTGCATCTGCATGCTTTTGATTCGCATTGCACTGCTGCCAGATGATTGGCTATTGGCAATTACTATACTATATATATATATATATATATATATATATATATATATATATATATATATATATATATACAGAGAGAGAGAGAGAGAGAGAGAGAGAGAGAGAGAGAGCGAGAGAGAGGGAGATGATAGAGAGAGAGAGAGATTATATTATATATATATATATATATATTATATATATATATATATATAGTATATATCAGAAGAGAGAGAAGAGATGAGAGAGGAGAGAGAGAGAGAGAGAGAGAGAGAGAGAGAGAGAGAGAGAGAGAGAGAGAGAGAGAGAGAAGGAGCATATTCCGTCATCAATACTCATCAAATAGTGCAAGTTCTGTAAAGACAGTTGTTGTTAGTCTTGATCTATGTACTTTGATGGCTCTTATTTGAAAATAATTGTTTGTGTTATTTTAAAAGTTGTGTATCTGGTTCATGTAATTAACCAACATATTGAACTGCAGGCTTGTGAAGAGAGATGTATGTAAAAGTGAAAATAAGTATAAATAAATGAAAGTATTTTTGTAGGTTCACTATTATTTGTCAGTTCATTGGAAATGGTACATGCTGTGCCTTTGCACATGAGTATTCAACTGGCTTCTGGCACCTTCTTTCCAAAAACCCATCAGTGATCCTTTGCTATGAAAAGCATTGCTTCTGACAAGAGTGGAAATGAGCAGAGAGATTTAAAGGGCGTTTCCTTACTCTATTTTTTGACAGTTTTATTGCCCCAATAAAACAATAAAACCATAAACCATAATAAAATGATAAAATCATAAATAAAATGTTTATGACTGTAATTATATAATGTTTACTGATAGGTAAAATGTCATACCTTTGATCTGACAGATATATGTCATGATTTTATTATTTTAGGTTTAGGTTAAAAGTTCATAATAATAAAGTTGATGATTGTATTGATATATTGCTTACCGATTCTTTGTGTTTACTCCAAGTAATTAAAGAGCCCGCTTTCCCTCCCACCACCCTATCTTTCATATTGTTTAGCCCAAGACATGGCACAGAAGCATTTGAATAATTCTCCCACTTCAGAAGCTAAAAAATTAGAATTGAAAATAATCCTACATCCCATGATTTCTGCTTTGGTGAAACCTCGACTTTTTCAAGCAGTCAGTACTGTAAATCCAAATGCTCAAAATAATTAAATAGATTGAGAAGTGTCAAATTAATTTTATAAAACTATTCAACTAACTTAAGTATTTTAAGTTTCTAGTACTTTTTTTTCACTTTTTGATTTTATTAAACGAAAAATTTTTTATTAACTTAGACTATTAGCGGTATGTGTAAAGTAAGTGACACTTAAGAGTAAAATTTCATTGTACTTATTTCTGTTGTTTCAACATTAGAATTTCAAAGGTTTCCAACATATAATGATAAAATAAAAAACTCTCCAACATATAATGATAAAATATTTAAACTGAAAAAAAATCAAATAAACATTTAAAATTAATCAGGATTATTGGTGACACGGTAATGGTTCAATGTGTTTTTTACAAGCTATTATAATTGTCTTTTTTTTGTAGTGAATTTCCATAGTAAACAGTTACACCGGTTTAATCTAAACAAAACTTTATAAATCAAGTCAACACAGAACTGAGTCCATCAGTCGGAACAATGAGACAGTAAAATGCCATGCGTGGTTGTTCAATTTCCATTTTCTTGTCAATGGTTAAACGGGTGTAATATTAACAAATTCATGGGTCTGTAGAACTGTTGTTTTCTATTCTGAAATTTATATTGTTTATACTCCATTTCTCTCTACCCAGGGATTTTGCTGAGAACCACATTGAAGTGCTGAACTACTCCACTCTCACAACATGTAGTGAACTCACAGTACTGTAAGTTCTTTAATGCCTTGTTGTATTGTTATATTTATTATGCTTAAGGTTTGATAGTGTTATGGTGTTAATGTATGGACACAATACATTCACCTTCCACTTTAATAGGAATACATTTGACATTTTGACAATACAATGAACCAATCATGAGGCAGCATAACAATACATAAAATTATGCCGATACAAGTCGAGAGCTTCAGGCATTGTTCACATCAAACATCAGAAGGAAAAATATAGGATCTTTGTGACTTTAACTGTGTCATGGTTGTTATATACAGTAGTAAGAATATTGCACCATACATCAAATCTTGAGGTTAGATGAGCTACGATATGAAGACCACTTTAGGTTCCATGATTGTCAGCCAAGAACAAAAATATGAGTCTCAATCAAAGTGGACAACAGAATTTGATCTCCCTCATCAACTAGGAGTTTCAGTGTGAAGATCCTCTGCTAACAGGATGTCTTTTGTTTTTCACACCATTTGGTATAAACTTTGAAAATCCCAGGAGTTCAGAGGTTTCTGAAATAGTCAATCGAGCTCATTTGGCACCAAGAACCATGTCATGATCAAAGTGATAGAGATCATACATTTTTCATTAGGTTGGAAACATGATTTTAGCACTGTGCTGATGCCACATGATTGGCTAATTGGATAACTGCATTAATGAACAGGTGAAAATACATAAGAATACTGACTCACTCTTTTTAAGGTGGCAGCTTTATCCTGGTCAGGTTTACGTAAACAAAACCGTTGTACCATTCACACATTCTCATTTGTTTTTTGGGAGGTTAGAGAAAACTGGAGAATACAGAAAACTCACAGAGGGAGAACATGCACAGAAAGTCTACACACAGTAAGATTAGATCAGGATCAAGATTAGACCAGAGATCAGATTGGTTCCTAGTTGGTAAGGCACATTGTCTGGTGCTGTAGGTGAGAAACCATTCTTTTTGTCACAACACATTCCCAGTCTCAATAAATGAAAAGTCACTCTGTGTGTGTGTGTGTGTGTGTGTGTGTGTGTGTGTGTGTGTGTGTGTGTGTGTGTGTGTGTGTGTGTGTGTGTGTGTGTGTGTGTGTGTGTGTGTGTGTTAGCATGTGTGTCAACTTAGGTTATTGTGCCCTAGAGAGAAAATACAAGCTGCTCATTATAGCTCATGTCTATTATTTTGATGATAACAGTTACTGTTATTAAGTGTTCATTAGTCATGGCATTTTAAAACGGTCCTTTCCTGTTTTTAGATCATTGCGTGACAATAAAATTAGGACTCTTCCTGAAAGCACTTTTCAGTCCCTTGGAGCATTGGCAGAGCTGTAAGTACATCAAAGAGAGCGTTAAAGCAACGTACCTCTGGTTCTTATTAGTAAATAAGTACATTTTCGACCTGATCCAAAATCTGTTACATTTACGGCTTGATTTTCCACAGGCACATGCTTCTACTAACATAAATTCCTTTGTTCCATTCCATTCCTTTCCCTTCCTGTCCTTTTCTTTCCTGTCTTCATAGGGATTTGTCTTGCAACAGTATTGCAGATCTCCCCAACAGCATATTTAAGAATTTAAAATCACTATTGAAACTGTGAGTCATCTATCAAAATATAGAATTCTTTAATAAACTAATAATAATTTAAATAATATAGTATCACTATAATAAATACATAAAATGAAAAATATATTCATTTATCAGGGATAACATTATGACCATTGACAGATGAAGTGAATAACACTGATTATGATATGAAGTGGGGAAAAAATGGGTAAGTGTAAGGATTTGAACAAGTTTGGCAAAGGCCAAATTGTGATGGCTAGACAACTGGGTCAGAGCATCTGTAAAACTGTGGGGTGTTCCCAGTTCCCGGTGGTCAGTTTCGATCAACTGTAGTATAAGGAATGAACAGTGTTGAACTGGCGACAGGGTTTATGGGTGGCCAAGGCACACTGATGCACGTGGGGAGCGATGGCTGGCCCGTAAGGTCTGATCCAATAGATGAGCTACTGTAGCTCAAATTGCTTAAGAAGTCAGTGCTGGTTCTGATGGAAAGGTATAAGAATACACAGTGCAATGCAGTTTGCTGCATATAAGGCGGCATAGCCACAAACCAGTCATGGTTACCATGCTGACCTCTGTCCCTTGCCGGAAGTGGCAACAAACTGAACTGCACCACGGAGCAATGGAAGATGATGGCCAGGTCTGATAAATTGTGTTTTCTTTTACATCACGTTGATGGCCAGGTGTGTGTCACTCACCTGGGGATCACATGGAACCAGGATGAACAAAGGGAAGAAGGCAAGTCTGCGCAGTGTGATGCTTTGGGCAATGTTTCATGGAGGCCCCATATTGCAACTTACAGGACTTAAAGTATTTGCTGCTAACATCCTGGTGCCAGATACCTCAGCACACCTTCAGGGGTATAGTGGAGCCCCTGCCTCAATGGGTCATGGCTGTTTTGGCAGCAAAAGGGGGACCAACACAGTGGTCATAATGTTATGCCTGATCATTGTATAAATTAAAAACTATATATAATTAGTCTTAAATTATAAAATTTTGATTAAATTAAAGATATACTTCTGTTTTGGATTTCTTTTCAGAAATATATCCCACAACCCTTTGCTTCACATTCATGCTGGTCATTTCGATCACCTGATTCAGCTTGAGTCTCTGTGAGTAAACAAAGAGATTTTGTTGGAAAAAATTACACCATATTGTGCAAAATGGTTATATATAAAATTAGCATTATGATTTCAAATTGTGTTTTGCAGAGGATTGGAGGACATTGAGATTCCTGATATACAAACGAAGATGTTCCTCCCAATGAGTAAACTGTCTTACATGTACGTTCTGTAGGTTCTCCTATGTTAAAAGCTGCATCAGGATTTGCCTAGTGCATTCTCTACATATGTATTCCTTATCAGCTTCAATACTCTTCTGTGCAGATATTTTAAGGATTTTCGCTACTGTTCCTACGCACCGCATGTGCGGAAGTGCAAACCCAACACAGACGGGATCTCATCATTTGAGGACCTATTGGCCAACGTGATCCTAAGAGTGTCCGTCTGGGTCATGGCCTTCATTACCTGCTTTGGAAATCTCTTCGTTATTGGAATGCGATCGTGCATTCGTGCAGAGAACAACCTACATGCAGTGTGCATCAAAGTCCTGTGCTGTAGGTTTACATTGCAGAGAGGAAGCACAAAACATTCTATCGCTCATCTATTTACTGAAACACACACTTGCCAAACTGCTAAACATTTTTTGTGTTGATGACATAAAATCAAGTGCTTCACACACAGTCACTATTATCAGATTCGAAAAGACAATCCATTTGTGTGTAAATGATACAATAGAGACAGTGAAATGGATTTTATTAGAATAATGGTGGCACAATGATGAATGGGAATATTAGCCTCAGAGACAAGAACAGTAGTAAAATAAATCATAAAAAGATTTAATGCGAAAGATCGTCATGTTGAGATAAATGCCGCTGCTTGTGTTTTAATCTGTATGTGGCTGGGTTTTGTGGTACGTGTGATCTCAGTGAAAGGGACATGATGTCCTGTGAGGACTGGGTTGCACAGGTTCAGGCAATTTTTTTGTTCTGACGTTTTTTTTTTTTTTGCAGCATGGAGATAATTACCATAGCCATTATCAGCTGTGGAGGATAATGTGTGCAGACAGTCACTCATATAAAAATAGTGTTATAAATTGTAATCAGCTAGTCAAATGAGTCCCTCAAATGAGTGTAAAAATGTCCCTCTGCTTAGAAAATTCTATTCCAAATTTGACCTTCCTCTAATAGACATTTTAAATGAACTAGATAAACTTTATAGGCATTTAATTATATATCTTCTATAACTGCCTTAGCCTGGCAGTTGATCCGGAGCATATGCTGTGAACACTTAAGGAGTTAAGTGGCATAGCAAATCAACCTAATTCTGGGATATCTGGGGTATATGGGTATATTTTTGGAGGTAGGAGAATTGGGTCTCAGGGTCAAACTGGGAACTCTCGCTGTGAGATGGCAATAAAATTCTCTGAACCACCATGACATCACATTTACAGACATATTAAGAAAATATTTACTGTAGCTACATATTTATCATGTAAAAAAATAACAAAACTCTAAACATTTGACTATGAATTATATCATAAATATATGCATTTTCCGCTAACATTTCTCTTTATTAGATGAGTACATAAATATTAAATTATTTTAATTAATTATTAAGTCCATTAAAATTGTCTGTAGTGTGTGAATGTGTGAGTGAATGAGAGTGTGTGTGTGCCCTGTGATGGGTTGGCACACCGTCCAGGGTGTATCCTGCCTCAATGCCCGATGACGCCTGAGATAGGCACAGGCTCCCCGTGACCGGGGAAATTCGTATAAGCGGTAGAAAATTAATTAATGAATTAAGTCCAATTCTTGAAATAGTCGTATTTTTTGTCAAATATTTATTTTCCAACTAGAATGAACATCCAATCATTTTCTAAATTAAATATGCCAACATATCAGACTTGAAATTAGTTAATATACCTAGAAATCTGTCTGGTTAATGTTTTGCTTACTATTTTATTTTTACGTGATATCTCTACATTTTATGTAATATTTTCAAAATGTGAAATCTTAGAGATATCATTTCCCTCATTAAAAATATCTTCACTTAGATATTCCATAAAATATCAGTTTTTCCCAATCTCTGTACATTTTCTTCTGTTTTCTGCAGGTGCAGATTGTCTGATGGGGATCTATCTGTTTTTTCTGGGTGTCTTTGACGTGAAGTTCCGTGGTGAGTACAATAGGAACGCACTGCTCTGGATGGAGAGCCGTGAATGCCGCACCATTGGCTTCCTGGCCATGCTGTCATCTGAAGTGTCAGTGCTCCTCCTCACTTACCTGACTTTGGAAAAGTTTCTGGTCATCGTGTTCCCCTTCAGTCATCTGCGACCCGGGAAGCTGCAGACTGGTGTGGTGCTGGTCTCCATCTGGCTTATAGGATTGACTATAGCTGGTGTACCTCTGCTCAGCGACGACCTTTTTGGCAACTACTACGGACGTAATGGAGTCTGCTTTCCCCTGCATTCAGATAGGCTGGAGAAGCCCACTGCTAAGGGTTACTCTACAGGAATATTTCTTGGTGATTTTTTTTTTAAATAATATGTTGCAGACATACAGATATAAAAGTAGTAGCACTAATTTTATTGTCATTCTGCTCAAATGCATTTAAATTTAAATGTAAATTTAGAGAAAAAAGCCAGTGTGGTTAAGATGCAAAAGATACTAAAATATGAATGGAGAGTTATATACAAAAATAATAGTTAATATGTAAAAGATTTGTATAAGATTTAAAAGATTAATCGATATGCTAAATATATGGGTTGAGGTGGATCTGAAGGCTTGAGAATGCGTCATGTTTTTAGCTTAATCTGGTTTAAGCTAATCTTATAACAGGAAATAGTTAAGATATTTTTATTTGCTAAGGTGTCATGTTTTTTTTTTTTTTTGTAGTGAACCATGTGTTAACTGGCTTTTTTGCTTCTCTGCAGCTGATGTGTTGTTTGTCTGTTCTTTTAAGCTTTCTATATGACCAGTGTTATGTAGTGTATTGTTTTGTATGCTGCAGCATTTTAGTTTTCCTTCACTGGAACTAAAGGGGTGCAAACCTGTTCCAGCATGACACCACGCCTGTGGACAAAACGAGTTAGACATGGTTTGCCAAGTTCAGAGTAGAAGAACTCAAATTGACTTGCTTAGAGCATTGACCTCAACCCCAATAACCACCTTTGGGTTAAACTGTTTGGACAATTGTGTGTCACCCATTTTCTGTGACCAACCTCTCTAATGATCTTGTGGTTGAGTAGAAAAACCCCACAGTCATGCTCCAAAATCCAGTGGAAAGCCTTCCCAGAAAAGTGAAGGTTTAAATAACAGTAAAAGGGCTTTAAATCTGAAATGGGTGGTCAGAAAGCACATGTGGGTGTAATTGTCAAATATCTACAAACATTTGGTCATATAGTCTATCAAAAGAAAGTAATGGAATAAGCCTTCATCTTTTTTGGTCGTTGTATTATGACAAAGAATTCTATGTATATTAAAGTTCATATGCATACCGCATTGTATACCCCCATATTTATAGATCTGAAATCAGTTCTTCTCAAATATGATTAGATTGATAAACATAGTAGTTATAATAGACATTTGTGTGTATCTTGTCAAACCTGTCTTCTCTTAACAGGACTGAACCTGCTGGCTTTCCTAGTCATTGTCTTCTGCTACTCCAGTATGTTCTACTCCATCTACAAGACCGGCATCAACACCACAGATGTGCGTAATCGCTTGCACAAAGATGTGGCTGTAGCCAATCGCTTCTTCTTCATTGTGTTCTCTGACGCTCTCTGCTGGATCCCAATATTCCTCGTCAAAACGTTCTCCCTTCTTAAAATGGAGATACCAGGCATGTACCTCTTACTGCAGCCTATTTTTATATTTATAATAAAATGCATAAAAGCCAATGTGTTCAAAAATATGCAATGTTTTCTCCTTATAGTGATAGTCACAGCATTTTATATAATTTTCCTAATACTTTTAAAATTATTTATCACACACAACTAAATGAATGCAGGCTGGAGGCCATTTATTAAAAATAACAATTATGGTTTTTCTGAACATTTAATTATATGATATTTAATATTGTTAATACTGAAGTAATGTTCTATTTATTATGTGTATATTTCAGTTATACAAAACCATTTAATCTATCTCCTATATAATTAGCTATAAAGTTTTATTTATACAAAACTAGCAATCAGAGACTAAACTGAATCTGACTTAATCTAATATGAATAGTATTGCTCATAATATTAATGAATGTTTTATATTATTATACCTAAGACATAGAGAATAGAGTCACAAACTCACATGCTTCCTGGAGGTCATTTAAAGGTGATTAAGAAAGGAATAAATGAAGGTCATATTTATTTTTCATATTTACAAAAATCAGATGATTTAAATATAAGGTCAATTAGAACATGATATTTAGGATTGCAAATTAAAATTTTCTTTAAGCACCAAAAAAAAAGAACTTAAATTGTGTTTTCATGTCATGCAGGCACTATAAACTCTTGGGTGGTGATCTTCATCCTGCCCATCAACAGTGCCCTGAACCCTATCCTCTATACACTGACAACCAGCTTCTTCAGGGAGCAAGTGGAGCTGTTACTGTGCCGCTGGCAACGCAGCTCGTCCATAATAAAAGACCGCAAGAGTCTCACTAGCAGCACAATCTACATGGAAACTTCCAGGAATATGTTATATCACTCAAAAGGCAAACTGTCCCGGGTCTCCTACCCAGATGTGGATACCCGATATGGCTGATGGAATAGAAAAGTGCTGACTTTATCATCAACACCATCTACATTACATGGGAACTGAAGGCTGTACTACAGAAAAAACAACAGAGGACTCATGGTCTAGACTCTAGGAAAATGGGTTCTACATAAAGGCATGGATCTAGATTAATTTTCTCTCTCAGGAGAATGAATGCATCAAAAGACATTATTATATATATATATATATACAAACTGAGAAAAGTAAGATTATATTTGATGCCTCCATCAAAGCAGATTAAATATTACTGGCCAGTATCTTAGATCATATGCTCTTCACACAGGTGGAGTGTGTTGTCTTTATTGTCACTAGGTCACTTGAAATGTCAAATGAATTTCTTGAGCCAATTCAAGCATTCTTAAATAATAAATCTTAAATCTTAAATTTTGCTGTGGCACACCAAAGGCTCTTGAGACCGCCAAATAGTTTGTAGACCATTTACAATCTGAAGTTAATTATATTCGTATATTCAGTAGATTTGTACTGAGTTTGAAGAAGAGCTTCACCTTTCACATTTTTTTAACCATTTTGAAACCGCTGTATAAATATGGATATGCTCTGAGAGATGCTCTATTTATAGGTTATTTGTTAATGTAATGAAATGCAAATGTGTTATTCTGTACTATAGTAATAATATATTATACATGTTTATGTTTTTTAATGTTTGTCATTACCATTTGCCATCTCTCAGTCTCACATTAGCTTTTCTATTGAACTTCTCTCACTTGTCAGGTTATCACTTTATATTGTTTTATATGGCTTCCCAGGGTAAACCATAATTAAAATGAACCAGCTTCTTTGAAATAGCAATGTGTGTCTTTTAAATACAGATTTTAACCATGCAATTGTCTACACTTACTACCATACAGCACACGGGTAAATAAACATGTTTCACCCCATGAACATGAAATTCACGACTATTTGGAACCAGGAAGCGGCACATAGCACACAGCAAATCAGTAAATCTGTAAGTCAGCTAAACGTGAAGCCTAAACATAACACTTGTAGCAATTAGCCTACATTTATAAACTAAGCAGTACTGAATAAATACATGTTTAAAAGCATTCCTATAGAAAATTTCATTATCCTTAATGATCCTTAGACTATGTGTAAGGTTCTCAGCTCTGATGCTTTTTCCATCCATCCATTTGCACAAGACATACAATACGTGACCAAAGGTTTTTAGACACCTGAGCATCACAGCCACGTGTGGCAACCCCAATGTTGCCACAAATGGTTTGCCACAGAATAGTTTTGCATGCTGTAGCACTACAATTTGCCTTCACTGGAACTAAGGGAAATGCTCCTGTGCAGCAAGGAGCATGTGATCCATAAAGACATAGCTTGCCAAAGCTGGAGTGGTCTGTGTTGAGCCCTGATTGACATCAGTCCCTAACTAATCTCCCACTAATGCCCCTGTGGCTGAATGGGCAAATCCCTACATCCATGCTTCAGGATCTAATAAAAATACCTTCTCAAAAGCAAAGGTGGTTTAAATCTGGAATCAAATATGTGTCCACAAACGTTTAGCCACATAGTACATGTGGGCAAATGAAACCGATTATTGTGTCAATCATTTGGGTACCGAAATTCTCCCTGCACGCATCCTTTCCGTGTGTTTGCCTGTTTGTTATGAATCTGTGCACTCGCCATCAGCATCCAGCAGCATCCCTACAGGTGCAGCGACTATGAATGACGTGATGCTTATCCAATCAACGAGCAGGTCTATAAAAACCTGGTATCTAATTGGTTGCCAAGGGCGGAGCCGCGCTCTCCTCACTCGCTGTCTTTTACTGACAGTCGATGGAAAAACGCTTAAGGCAAGAAGACGCGAGACAAAGTAATTAGGAGATAAGAAGAATAATTCCTCAGTGCTGTGAAGGAAGAATGGCAATTTAACAAAGACTTACACAGAGATATAAGGTACCGAAATATTTTAACCCACGCTTTAATTGTCTAAAGTATCATTTTTTTGTGTCTTGTTGATTTCTTTCGTTTGTAAGGCAGAAGCAAAAGACTCGGCTACATGCTGGCTAGCAGGATGGCATCAGTGTGACCGCAATAAACACTGAAATATTACCGTCATATTGCTTTCAAATTGACGGTGTATATCGATATAATGAAGCAGTGTATTATTAAAATTTGGCTATGGTCCGTGTTCTGAGGAAATGGTGTCGAAGTGATGCTGTGATGCTGATGTCAACAAAGCAGCTGCTGTTCACGCGCAGCAGCTTTTATAAAATGGCGCGTTCACTGAGCACGTTAATGTGAAATTCTGCCAAAAATCGATACCTTTTGTTTTAATCTAGTAGTCCAAAGAGGCATAGTGTGTGAATTGAAAGAAAAAAATGATTTGACTTGGATCTCATTTCACCCTTTGGCCTTGTATATAAAATTTTCTATTAAAAAAAATTATATATATATATATATATATATATATATATATATATATATATATATATATATAAATATATATATATATATAGATAGAGAGATAGAGAGATAGAGAGAGAGATATAGAGATATATATATATATATATATATATATATATATATATATATATATAGAGAGAGAGAGAGAGAGAGAGAGAGAGAGAGAGAGAGAGAGAATCTAGAAATTCTAATACACTTATTGATCAGTGTAATTAAGTAATGGTGAAAATAATTCACCACAATTTTTTAGAGTGACCAAATTGATTTGCTATTCATTCACAGTTACTAGTTTTCTCAGCACTCTTGTCATCCCTGTTTTAGGTTGAAACTTTAGGTTGTTTGGATTATTTAAATGTTATTGTTTCCATATTTCACCGAAACTCATCCATCCTGAGTGCTACACATCTTACAATTCTGTAAGGCTTGAGAACTTGTCCACCTTTGAGTGTTGGATATCTCCAAGCACACTACAAAGCCAAAGGTTTGTGGATGCCTGACTATCACACCCGTATGTGTTGTTGAGCATCCCATTCCAGATTTAATGCCCCTTTGCTGGTAATATCCTCCACTGTTCCGGGAAGACTTTAAATCACTTTATTCTGGAGCGTGGCTGTGGGGAGTTTTCCAATCAGCCACAAGAGTATTAGATGAGGCCAGGGTCCAGTCCTTTCACTCCATGTCTTCATTGGCCTCACTTTGTGCACAGAGGCATTGTCATGCTGGACATCTGACTTAGGATATAAAGAAATTTTGGAAATTTTCTTCCATCTACTTATTGGTGTGAAGGTCATGTGTCCACAGAATATTGGCCATGTAGTCTAGGTCTCCCTCGCATCTTCCTGGGTATCTGCCTCTCTCTATCTGTTTATCCTGATGCTGCTCTAAAGTAAATAATACTTAATATTTTGTTGCATATCCCTTGCTTGCAAAAACTGCATCAAGCCAGTAACCCACTTACCTCACCAAACTGTTGCATTCTTCTTTTGTGAGGCTTTTACAGGCTTGCACTGCTGCTTCATTCATTTGTTGTGGAAGGTTTGTTCAGGAGGCAGAATGCTGCTCAGTTGTGTTAAAGTCAGGTTAATGATTTTTCCTGTGTAAAACTTTCCACATTTTTGGATGTTCTTCCCAATTGGCTCGGATGCATTACTGTGTAAATTGGCAGACAGAATGGTTCTGTAAACTTCTGAGTTCATTCTGCTGCTATCATCATGAGTTACATCATCAATAAAAATGAATGAGTCTGTATCAGAAGCAGCCATGCAAGCCCAAGCCATGATACTAATGCCATTGTGCTTGACTGATGATCTTGTAAGTTTTGGATCATGGCCTTTCCATCACTTTGGTAGATGTTAATTTTATTTCCAAGACTGCATTTTCCACTTTGTTCTTTTGACTCTTGCTTCTGATCACCGGTATACATCTTGCAGTATGGCCGCTATATTTCTGCTCTCAAAGTCATGAAGGATTGTGATCACTTCACCCATGACCTCTGGATCTTATTGTTGTCATTGACTGTTGCTTTTGGTTTTGCTTCACAGTGTCCATTTACTGCTGATGGCCAGCCTTTTCCCGGGCTGGTTGTTAGTACACCAGTGGTTCCTTTTCTTTCTTTTTTTTCCCGGGACATTCCATCTTTCTTGTATTAGCTATTTCTCATTGTGTGTGCAGTTTATCTGATTTATTTGTTTGACTGATGTGTGGATTCAAATTAAGTGAACATATTACAATGTTGTATGTTGTTTAAAATGTCTAGATGTGCTTCTTTGTGTGCTCCTTTAGGGATGACTGTAACTTTGAGTGCTAAAATAATACACCTCAATTATTAAACAAGCGGTAGGAGCCATGATCTATACTTATCACAGTCTTTTAGCATTTATGCCTTGCCCTCCCTTGCTTTTTTCTCACCATTTTTCACTGACTTGGTATGTGCTAGAGTCTGGCAGTAGTCTGTTTGATTAGCCAACAAAACATTCAACCCATATGCTGACTGTTAATAACTATCACTGCTCCACTACAGGCCTAAAAGAAATCCCATGAATTAAATTATATTATAGGTTGTCATAGATGTTTGCTTTTCTTTTTCACACAATTTGACTGCTTTTTTTAGTGTTTATATGCACTGCTTGTTTATAGTGTACAGTATCTGCACTGCCTGGTGATGCAGCATGTAGCTTTGCTGCTTCACAGTTCCAGGATTGTTCATCTGATTCAAAACTTGGCTTACTATCACTGAGTTTGACATGTAATCATCATGTCCATGATTTACCCCAGTTTCCCTACCCAAAGATATGCTGCTAAGATAAATTTACCCTTTATGCGAATGACTACAAAACTTTCCCAGAAGAGTGAAGGTAATTATAACTCAAAGGGAAATGTGGAATGGGATGTTCAAAAGCTTATATGGGTCTGGTGGTCGGGTCTCCACAAAGATCCCGATAATGTATACATTCGTGTATTTAGCAAGCAGAAAGAATAAGAAGAGAATTTATCTTGCTCTAGGCCACTAGATGGCAGAATAATACTTCCTATTTATGGTTTGAAGCACAGGTTTCCAACCCCTATACTGAAATACTTGAATGTTTTACGCATTGTAATGTCTACTCCCAGTTTAACTGAATCAGCTAAATAATCAGCGAATGTACTAATTAACAGCCGTTATTTTGAACTGGGGGTGTCCAAGCAGGAAAAACACTAAAATGTGCACTCTATGGAGTTAGACAGGGTTGGGAACCTGTGGCTGATAGCAATCAATAGGTTGAAAGATTGTTGTGATGATTTACTTTTACCTCATTTAGCTGACAATCTTGTCCAAAGCCACTTACAGTTGAAATAGGATACAGCTGAGCGTTAAAGGCCTTCCTTGCTCAAGGACCCAACAGTGGTAGTGCTGTAGCATGGGATGTGAAATCCAACTCATAAGTCAGAATCCCAAAGCCTTAACCACTGAGCTACTTCTGCCTACAGCTGATATACATTAAAGTTCAGATTCAGTTCCTGATTACAGAGGTGTTTTACTCACACACACACACACACACACACACACACACGCACACGCACACACACACACACACACACACATATGCACACAGCAATTGCATTAACAGCTCATGTAGGCTAATGGCCTTGGGATGACTGTTCCCACCAGCACATAGAGCACATCAGCTGTCTGGAAATAGATGGGCAGCCTACATACAAAAAGGTATAAAAACCCAGAGACTCACAGAAAATCAGAATCATTTAGTAGATAATATTTTAAAAATAACGTGTAAGTAAAAGCTGAGTGTAAAACGCAGCCCTTTTAAACCACACTCACTGTTAGCTGACCACTAAAAACTAAAATGTTTGTGCGTGCTGATGCCATGTTAATTGAATCATTTGTGTTAGTCTAGGTTTACAGGATGTGTGTAATTGTTGTTCATGTTAAGCAGACGTGGTATGTATTGTCTATGTTTGTGTCTGTGGGTGGGGGTGAAAGGGTGGAACAGAAACCACTATAGGTCTATGTTTACTGGTTAGCACTAATGAGTGGGTGTGCCTGTGTCTTGTGTGTGTCTTTGTGTGTATGTGTGTGTTTGTGTAAGATTAAGGGTTTTGTGCTGTAGTGCGTCAGGGTGGACAAATCAGTTAGGGACAAGAAGATAATTTGTTGGTGCAGTTAGCTTTTTATTTGTAGTTGCCTGGTGGTCGAACAGGCTGAATAGGCTTGTGGTCACCAGAAAGTTTTCTTCTCTCTTTCAAAAAACAGAGAAAGAACTAAGTGTGAAATATAAGTGTGGATTAAATCTAGTAACTCTCCTGCTAGCAAAACCTGCAGACAAAACCATAAAAAAAAAACTTTGTTGTAGAACTTTACACATATTTGTGTCTATATTAATATATTTGTGTAGCTAACTAGCTCATGATACTTTATATTTATACTTTACATTACAATGCTGCCACTCCTTAGCCTAGTCCAGGCAACCGAAGGAAGCTGAAACATGGGACTGGGTATCACAGTAGAACTTGAACCTACCTGGTGGGATAGCTAATAAATGATTTATTCACCCCTCTGTGTACTGATTTGTCTCTTTAGTGAAAGATGTCATCGCTCTTATCTGTTAAGGACAGTGTACCACCTCTTAGGGAGTCCCAATAGCTTCTAAAATACTGATGCAAGGAAAGAGGAAACCCAGTTCATATTAAATGTTTCACCTTTTTTAGGTGAACTTCCAAACATTCAGAAAGGGAAAATGTTCATGTTTTGTATTCCCATCACTTAGTGGTACATTCATTTTCAAAGGATGATTCAGTGAGCAGTTTTGGACTAAGAGAAAGATGTTTTGGACCAGGAGAAGTTTCTAGGTTCCCAGCATGCTCTATGGCATGACATCATAGCTAACGAATCAGGATCAGATCAAGTCTTATTGTTATATTTCAGGAACAGACGAGTGAGATATTTTGTCCCCTCAAGGCTTCTCTCTCGATCAGCTTTTTCTCTGCTCTGTTTATATTTCACGTTGTCCCTGTCTCTCCTTCGTTTTGGAAATGACTAGGGCTTAAGACTCTTCTTTCTGTCCCTGCCAAAAGAAAAACGACTTCAAGTCAGTAATATCTGTAGGTCAGAGAACAGAAAGTCATTTATTAGCCTGCTGTCCTTGTTCTTAAGGTTTTCACAAATCTCAGCTTGGTTGAATGTAGAAACTTATAAAGAATCTCAGATGAAAGCATTTGGGAGGAACACTCAAGGGACGTGGTGTCTTGATGACTGTTAGAGAAACAGCACACGTACTGTATACTGTATATGCAAATATAAGACAATCACCTGCTCATTCTTTTTTGTAGAGTTTGTTTATAAAACAAATCCAGAAAAAAAGATTCAAATCACAGAAAAACCTGCCTCATTTTCACACCCCCATTACACTCCCTTCTACATTTTACAACCACCCCGCCCTCTTTCTGTGCCTGTGAAAAGAGGCGGACCTGGACTGAGTAACCCTACACCTGCCTCATTCAGCAGTGTTACTGTAACAGGCTAAACAGCCTCGACCAGTGACAGCGCAGGCTCCACCACACATGCTTTTCTGACAAACATTTCGGCTTCACGACTTCACACAGAAAAGGCAAACTCACCAACACACAGATACTAAAGAGGAAATGCTACTGACACAAACAGTGTAGGGGACGACTGAAGAAAAGAGATCAGAACAGTCAGAGAAGTAAAGGAAGATTGAAAGAACAGGCTGCCAGTTTGAGGTATCCATGCTGTTGAGTGAGTGAACACGGTTGCTCTCAGTCACCCTGGTGTCGGACATGCCTAAAGAGGATGCGGTACCAAGCGACACAAACTCCTGTGACGCCCAGGGCCAGGACGGCATTGTCCTGGTGCAGATGGCAAACCTCTCCATGGATATGTTTACACCTGGAGACTTCAAAGGGAAGTTCCGAAAGATCCAGCCCAAGAAAAGACCTACAATTATTCGAGAGGATACACCAGGTAGTGTTTATTGTGTACTACATCCTACAGTGTATTCTATCCTCATGCTGAACCTTAACACATAGCAGCTTTGAATGAAGTATTGACAACTGATCTAATGTCCTCAAGAGTAAATCTGTTGCTATTGATTCAAGTGTCTTGTACAGTAAATCAACTGCTTCCTGTTGTGACTTGTAAGATCTTTTAAAACCCTCACATATCACATATACAGCTATGTAGGACGCTGTCTTTGAAAACTCTAATTCGAAACTCCGGTGTGACACAACATGGTGATGTCATTGCAGAGTAATGACAGCCTCTGAAATGACTACACAAGCTTCACATGTTGTTAGTAGACCAGCTATTTGGTAGACTGTTTAAAGAAAAACATTGTTCATGTTTTGCTTGTAATTTGAGTGTTTAGAGCTGGTGCTATCTCAGTCCTGTGAGGATTTTTTCTTGGAAAATGGACATGATCAGATTCCTAAGTGTACATCTAGCCTGAGGCAGCTAACAAGAAATGTCTTTGCAGTTTTAAACAAGAAAGTAAATGTTTATCACAGTTGTACATGCTATTTTTGCATATTTAAAAACACAAAAAGAAGCTAAATAATTTTGACATGAAGAGGAAAATAGAATAGTCTGGAATGCTGTATTTGACAAACATCACTGTACAATAGAAAGTACAGTAATTAAGTAAGTAAGTAATTTAGGTAATTAAGTGATATTGCACAATCTAGAGTGCTGAAATACTGAATATCGACACAGCTGTGATTCAGCATAGGTCAATATTCAGTGTAATTGTACTCTTGCTTGTGTGCTGTTGCTTTTATTCAAGAAATAACTACAGAGTAAGTGACATTTCAGAAACGATACAGCCAACTGTTCTGTTTACTTTGGCTGCGCAAGTGGAAATAGGTCTTGAAGAAGCAACAGTCACTTTACGCTACATCAGGTCGTGGAATATCTGGCTCAGATCGCTGTACATTGTACATTCTCATTAAAGTGCTTCTAGTTAAATTGGAGTCTCTTTTTCTTTTCTCATTATCTGATGAGCTTTTAGATTTTGTAAGTCAAAAGTTAGATTCCTGAAAATGATCATTTGGCAATGACTTTTGCTAATACATTAGGAAGTGGCATTTTACGAATCAAGCACAGACAAGCGGAGTGAGACACATCGTGAAATGTCCTGTTGCGTTTATACTACATATAAGCACTTTTGGAACAGTTGCTCAGCCAGCTAATTGTTGTATAAGGTCAGTTGTTGCAGCAGTCTGAAAGATGTTAGAAAATCAATAACCATTACCATAACAATAAAGGTATGATAAGCAAGAAACTGAGAAACCAATATTGTATGAAAGCTACGAAAACATCTGTGTTAAAATGTGTTTAGTAAAATGTTAATAAACAGCTCCAGTGACTCGAGTTCTGTACTTAGTTCAGGGAAATGTGTTGGATACTGCTGGAAAAACTACTGGAAATTTCCATTAATGCTACAAAGAATACATTGCAAAGAATATGGATAAAAATAAGTGAATTATATTAATAGGATAAATTAATAATAATTATATGTAGGAATCCAACCCTTGTTTTCTGTTGTTGGGTATCTCTGCTGATTGCCTTTTCAGACCTCTATTAAGACAGGTGTGTGAAATGCCTGCACTCAGGATTTCACATAGAAGCCTCAGTGTTAACTCACTGAAGAGCGTCTTTGTCAAAGGGAATTCCTCTCGAGAGCTGTGTCCTGAGCTTTGGGGCTTTGTTAACCGTTTTTAAGAGGCAGACTTTAATCTGGCTAAGTGAGCATGCATTGATCTACTTGCACGGCTGATTTGTGTCACATTTCACAGGCCTCATTCTGTGGTGAATATCTCTGATCTGGTGAAGAACTCCCAGTGACCAGAGACTTGTACTAGTGATGACTTTACACTAGAGCACTCCAGTAGAGTATTTTACTGCATTTCCAGTGTCAGATCTGAACAGCTGGGTCTCTGTTTCGAATGCCTGGAATTGTCCAAGTCTTTTTTAAAAGAGGAAAGAGAATAGGGTGTTTATGAGAAAAGCTCCTTTATGGCCTGTTGAGGATTTCTAATACCAACCAAATCCAGGCAACGTTCATGAATAAATGTACAAATTATTTTTGATCAAATGAAGTTTAAAAGATTCTAGAAAAGCCTGAATAAATGTGACTGCAGCTGCTGTGGAGACAGATGGTGATTGCTGTGTGCTGTAAGAGGCAGCTGGTATAGATCCAAGCCAGCTAAGAAGACTCAGCCGTAGCAGAGACCAATAAAGAAGCACAAAAACTGTCGAGTCATTCCTTATGTTTGGCCAGTGCAAACAGTCATCCAATACATATTCATATCACATTTAGTCTTTACTATTTTTTATACGTAAATTATTAACTGAACGGTTACGTTTTATGGTTTCCTGAGGATTAAATATTAAATAAGTGTTTTACGTGGTCAGAAATGTAGGAATACTGTAGGTTTGCAAATCCAGCCAGAATCATTTTTACTATACCTTTGAATTGCTTTTCTGTTCCTTATTGCCACTTTTGTTTATTTTCCATAAGTCAACTTATATTGTATTGTACCACCACAGTGTGGTAAGTCAGAACGTGTGCATTATTTTGTATAACAGCACGAGTCAGACAGTAGTTCTGACTGTAATATGGACAATGGGTAAGTATCCATGCCCTCATATTATTATTATTTCTATAATAACAGCTCATACACAGCAAATTGTATGGCAGAAGCTTCATCTAATAAGACAGATAGTAAATAGATTTAAAAACATGTTTAACAAAGTTAAACCTATTGTAATTGGTGCTTTCTGGTTCCTGTGTAAATTAGTGATACTGTATAGGGAGAGTGAGGCTGGAGGAGAATGACTGTTTATCGCCGCTATAACATAAGCAAACACAGGAACTTATCAGATGTTCCACAACGTTAACGCAAACTGTAAAATGCATAACATTTTGTACATTAATGAATTAGACATTGTTGATCGTTGGCAAATCACTGTGTTATGAGTGGTGTGTATTATTTTTACATAAACAATGAAAAGTCTGCAGCCAGGAGGAGCTGATTGCTTTGTGCAACATAAATGGTTATGGGGTTAAGGAGTCTGCAGTCCAGCTGTGATAACGTCTGCATCTTGTGCCAGTTAAAGGCCATTATCAAGGCTAATTTACTTAAAATTGGTACTTTTATCTATTTCTGGCCTTCTTGGTCTAACAGTGAGTGGGGCAGGGCACCAAATCATCCAAAAAGAACAAGAACATTTGTGGAGATAAAGAGCATGATTAGTTTTGGTATTTTGCCAAAAGCCTGTATCAGACTTGAAGTCTAACTGCTTTCACCTGGAAGTCATTTGTATGAGAACTTGTAAGTCGGCTTGTCGTTTGTGCTCCTCTGACAGATAGGATCACATTCCAGCTGGGAGCTGGACAAATACCAGTACTGATACTCATCAGCAAGCAGTGCACCATACGGTCTTAGTCGTTCCAGCCACCAAGTCGGTGTGTAAACGCAGACCAGGAAGAGCTGGTCTAACGATCAGAGAAGAAAATCCAATTATTTTTGTGCTGTGTCATGTAATACTTGACAACATGACCTTAAAAATTCTTTTTTTTACTCTGTTATTGTAATCATACAGTATTTTTTAGTTACAACATTTGTAGCAATCATTTTCAATAAAAAGCGCTGATTGCACAGTATCTTTGCCTTACAATTTCCCTGCTACCTTTGTTGCCTTAAGCATAAGCTGTAGTTTACACATGCTATTGAGAGTGAAATCTAAATAAAGCCCATAAGGCTGCAGTCTGCCTGAGGAGCTTGAATACACACACAATGTGCACAGTATATAGGCAAAGGGAAGGCTGCACATTCTGCAAAAACTCCTGTTCAACTATACGGCTTTGGCTTTGGCACATGAACAAATCACTAGTTCATTTCTGCATGATTTGAGAAGCTAAAATTTTGTTGCCATTCAAATAAATAAAACACGCTGCTGCCACTGGTGTGTGTGATTTCTCCTCAGAGAATCATTTATGCTTTTGTGCTGTTTGACATTTGATTCTTGGGAGATCTGTTTAGTTATTGTTCTCACAGCACACCTAGCACATACTGGGTCTTTTATTTCAGGTATTTTGCTGCATCCCATTGGTTAGTGTTTGGAACCAAACTACTGCATGTTGTATCAGTGAGCAGAATTGTGATTGTGTAATCTTGTCACTAAACACACATCTTAAAGCTATGTTTATTGTTTTAAAAAAAAATCCATTGCTTTTAACATTCTATTTTATAACTAAACACGATATGCTGTACATACTTTTTTATTTTAGAGATTATATCTTGTTGCAAAAATAACCTTATTTATTCACTTTGTTTACTAAATGTGATAATTCTGTATCCATCTGCTGTGTAAAGATATTGTACAGACCAAACAGAGTAAAAAGCACAGTCTGGGGTGTTAGAGGATAGAGGAAATGTTGTTTCTGTAATGCCTTAGGATGTCTCTCTCTATGTCTCCTGTACTATCAGTACTAACAGCTTAGGATTTAATTACACCCCCCCCCCTCTCTCTCTCTCTTTCTCGCTCTCTCTCCCTCGCGCTCTTGCTCTCTCTCGCTCTTGCTCTCTCTCTTGCTCTCTCTCTCTCTCTCTCTCTCTCTCTCTCTCTCTCTCTCTCTCTCTCTCTCTCTCTCTCTCTCTCTCTCTCTCTCTCTCTCTCTCTCTCTCTCTCTCTCTCTCTCTCTCTCTCTCTCTCATGCTTTTAATCTCCTTAGTCTTCTCCACTGTCTGTGTCCCCCTAGACAATTATGTTCAACCAATCCTGAGCCAATCCTCTTAAAGTAGGGAGGGATCAAGAGAGGCTGTCAGTGTGTGTGTGTGTTTGTGTGTGTGTGTGTGTCAGAGAGAGAGAGAGAGAGAGGGAGGGAGAGAATCAAGAGTTTCTGCTCATTGCTGACCCAGGATGAGTTAGCGAGGTGGCTCTTTCTATCTCTGCTGCATCTCTTCTCTGCCTTTCCTTATCCCTGTATCCCTGCACTGCTGCAGAGACAGAGCAAACATGACAAGTCAACAGGACTCAGGGTTCTTTGAGATCAGCATCAAGTCCTTTCTGAAATCCTGGAGCAGCCGTGAGTACACACGCTCTCTCTCTCTCACACTGTCTGTGTCTCTCTCTCACACTTCGTATACACACACATACGTACATGTCCTTTCTCCACTGTTTGTACTGTGAAGGTATGAAGGTAACTGCGTGCGTTAGCAGATCATGCTGAAAAGTGCATTAGAGCAGAAGGTGTTTGTGTTCTCTCTCTCTCCCTCTCTCTCTCTCTCTCTGTCTCTCTCTCTCTCACATGGCTTCAACATGCATTCTTTTGTACTCTCTGTCCCGTCCTTGATGCACTGAGGAGTGAAGATGACTGGCTTGTCCTTTTCATCCTATGGACACAAATACATGTTAAAATATAAAAATGAGTATGAGGGAGCTTGTGAGTGCGATCTGGACCTAACCTGTGGTCTTATGTAATCACTGCGGGCATGACTTGTAAATTTTATTTATTGCTTATTAGCTGCTAATTGTTTTTGCTTGTTCAGTGTTGAAGTGTGGTGTGATTTCTATGTTGCAGAGCAGGTGGCCAGATATCAGTGTTGTTACCCACTCAGCAAATCCCACTAAATCTCTCTCTCTCTCACACACACACACACACACACACACACACACACACACACACACACACACACACACACACACACACACAAACACACACACACTGTCCCATGCTCCCTTCTCTCAGTAAACATCAACTTTCCCAGCAAAAAAGGTATCTTTCTTTGGATGTACCCCAGATGATGGTAAGCACTTATGTTTTGCTGACTTGGATGGAAAGGTGTTTCTGTCACTAATACTAGTTGTTTTATGTTATTGTTGGACATGAGCACATGCTCTTAATGTTATCTGATTAATCATTGAATCATTCAAGAAGTTACGCAGTCATTTTTTGGTGTGTTGTGGTACATTGTGTTGGTTTTGTGGCAGGGTTGTACAGTGGCTTGCTGTTTTAAAGCCCCAGCATCCCTGGTTACATCCTGAGATCATATTACTGTCTGAGTTTCTCACATGCTCCTCATGTCCATGTCATTTTCTTTTCCTCCCAACATGCAGATGGTGTGGCTATGCTGAATTGCCAGCAGTTGTGTGTGAAAGTGTGTATGCGTATGTTACAGTTTTCACCTTTGCCTCATGGCTCCTACAGCAAATGTTCCCTTGTGTTTACTTTGAGACTATGGCTAGGATAAATCGTTTATGAATGAATAATTTAATACGATAGGCTAGAATAGAATGAAGGATGTTAATATCATCTCCTGGTACAAGTGACTGAAAGTGCAGTGCAGTTGTGAGGGCTCTGATTGCAGCAGAAGTTTTGCCACACTTATATAATGTGTGTACTGTACACATGAAGGTGTCTTCTCCGTGATGTGGTCCAACAATACAACCCTTATGTTTACGGTGAAATTAGCGTCTTCTCAATTGTCTAACCGGTCAACTTCAGTTCAATTGATTTCAGTTCTGTTCCTGTAACATTTTATAATTTAGACATTTTCACAAAACTGTTTTATAGTAATATATACATCGTAACAGAATAAATGATCCAAAATGGGCAAGTCAAATGTGACAGTGAGAAAAGGCTACCTGAGATGATAAGAGGAACCAGATTTAAAACAGAAGCCATCCTCAACTGAGTGACAATGGAGTGTATGAATATAGATCATTCCTATATGGTGAAAAGGTGCAAAAGGAACTTGTAAGCTTATCAACAGTATATGTATATCAGCATTGGAATTATTTCTGAATTTATTCTAGTTTTAACATGAAGTCTTGTTGAAGGTATTATTAACTGTTTACTAATGGAGACTCGAGTGCAACACTGTTCATAGTGATTACAGTCCTAAAGGCTTTTTTTTGCAATTTTAGTCCTAAGCCATCTGAGCAATATTGTTCGCAGTAATTGCAGTCCTCTGTCATCTTTATGGTTTCTCTGTGGAACCAGAATTCAGATGATGAGAAGCCTGGTCAGATGTAGGGCATCAGGATAAATCACAAGACAAGTCCGGAGAGCAGAAGGTGTCAGGATCACTGGTGTCTCATGAGTAGCATTTGTAGCTCAACAGAGAGAGAAACAGTAAAAGAGAGACACAGATTAGGAGGCATGTGCATTGTCATCTAATAACATAAAGACATTGTACATTGTGTACAGAGTACAAGCATGGACTGAGGCAAGACTAGGACTAGGACTGTGTGATTAAATTGCTGCAAAAAGTGCTAAGAGATTGTATTTCACAAGGCAGACAGTTCAGGACTGCTTCTCTAAAATTGTTGCAGTAAATATGTGCACATTTTATATCAGAATCAGCATCACCTTTATTGCTGTGGGTTTTACATGTTTACATTTATAAGCAATTTGTCACACACGCACACACACTTTATATAATAAATGTATACTCAGACGTACCTTTGATGTAATATGAGGGTGGATAATCAGTATCAGTCAGTACAGTATGTTTATTGTACAGTGTATCATTCACTCAGGATTTGTTCTCCCACTGACCTCACCAGCTCACACACTGTAAACATGTGATGGTGATTACAGCATCGTTGTCTAACTATCTAACTATCGTTGTCTGTTCCCTTAAACACTACTGACTGAACACACACACACACACACACACACACACACACACACACACACACACACACACACACACACACACACACACACACACACACATTGCTGATATGGAGAGTACCAGCTTCTAACTTTGCTTTTTTTTTTTTTTTTTATAAATCTGTCCAGTCTTCTCCCTCCTGCTATTAGTTATAAGTATAGCGTACCTGTCACAGAGCCGAAGAGAACAACATCTGCAAATCATGAGTCATAAACAGAAAATTCATTATATTCATATGTTATTTATATTAATATCAAATTTGGCATTAACCTTTATGCGAGTACATTTGTACATGAAATGTAAAGTGACAAGGAATTTCATATTTTAACAGATCAACGTTTTCTTTCATTCGTTCATTTGTTTGTTCATGCATTTGTTTATTTGTGCGTTTGTTCGTGCGTTTGTTAGTTAGATTGTTCAGTCAGTCATCTTTAGTAATCTATTTATTTATTTTGCTCTGGTGGATCTGTAGACAGTTAATTCACATCAGATGCTGCCACAATTCACACTTATTTACATCAGAGGGAGAATATACAGAACTGAACCCAGACAGCAACCTGATCCCCGAAATGATCTGAGAAACAGAATGAAACAGAAACACTACACACATAGTGAGTGAAAGATTGCTGCTGAAAAGCTGGTGTTAGACTGAAGGACTTTTCAAGGTGTGTTCAAAAGTTTAAGAAAGATATAATTCATCTTTTTTCTCTTTTTCTCCTTCTGTCTCTTTGTCTCTGACATACTGAAGCTCTAATTACACAGTAAATAGTAAATGATTATCACAGTGGCACAGAACGTCACTGGCAACTGAGAGTGAGTAGCATGACTAATACCAGAACAATACACACTGATTAGTTATATACACTCTCTTACTCTCTCTGTGCTGCCGTTAGACAAGTGTGAACTGGAAGAATATTAAATACAGCACATTACCCATTTTCTGTGAAGGTGATTGTTCATTGTGTGTGTGTGTGTGTGTGTGTGTGTGTGTGTGTGTGTGTGTGTGTGTGTGTGTGTGTGTGTGTGTGTGAGTGTGTGTGTGTGTGTGTTTGTGTGTGTGCGTGTGTGAGCGTGTGTGTGAGTGCATGTGTGCGTGCGTGCGTGCAAGGGTTAATAACATTAGAGAAAGTGAAGGAACAAAGTGCTACAAAATGAGAGGAACTGAACTTGAACAGATTTGATTTTTAAATCTAAAGTTTACTAAAGAGGCGCAGTGCATTTCACAGCTCTAAGTAATCTGTTCTAACTAAATAAATCATGCTGACTCACAGCTAGTACTTCTAGCTGAATCATAGTCTTAACTTTGACTTACGCACATTTTTTGTTGTGTTTATTAATATCTCATTGTGCATGGGTATCATATTTTTGAGCAGCAGTAGCTGAGTTTGCATGTCTCTGGCCTACCGATCAGAACGTTAAGAGTTAAAATCCTTCCACTGTAGCACCCTTAAGCATCGGCTCATAACTCACATCTGTTTGCACTGCAGCCACTTCGCACTAGTAAGCCACTTCAAATAAAAGCGTCTTAATCAGTATATTTGTATTTAGCTTAAATCATGGCTTGTATCTTGGTGGTCTTTTCTGTGATCCTTGAGGTTTTGTTGTTCTGTGATCACAGGATGTAGATGATGAGCTAATATGCTTGTGCAAAAAAGCGCAATAGCCAGATATAACACTCACTGTGTGTGTGTGTGTGTGTGTGTGTGTGTGTGTGTGTGTGTGTGTGTGTGTGTGTGTGTGTGTATTTTTGCTAGATTTCTGTGTTTCTCAATAAAAACCTACATTTGCACATGAAATTGCTTCCTGACTGATACACTTATGTCACAGGCGATGTTTAAGGAGTGTGTTTGCATGCTGGTTGACTGCAAAGTATAAAGAGATTAATTGTATACAGTATATGCATGTGTTAAAAGTGTGTGAATGTATTTGTGTACATGTGTGGATCTGTGTATGAGTGCTGAGGTTAAATTTAGCTGCATGTTGGCCCTCCCTCCTCTCTCTTTGGGCTTTGCTGAAATTCCAGCCTGACCTTCTCCTCAGAGAGGGCTCGCTGCTATCACACATGGCTGGGAGGATTCACACAGGAAAGTTGTTTTCCCTTCAACTTACCTTTACCCAGCAGGCAAGAGTCTTTTTTATCTATTGCACCACTGGACTTTTCCCACACTTTCAAGCTGGTGTGAGCCTCCATATGAAAGCAAAATGACCACACACATGACAATGGACTACTAGGGTCACTTTTACGGAAGTTACTGGAAAAGATATTGCCGGAGATGATATGGAGGTAGTCGGCTAGACTTTTTTGGGATTATTGGAACAGGTACAGTATGGAGGTGACACCAGTGCGTTGGAGTCGGACCAGCTTTATCAACTTCATTAAGGGTTTGGGTAGGTGCTACTGCTTGGACAGCATATTAATTCTGTATATTTAATATTTATGTGTTTGTTCATGTGTCCGCTGAGGAAAATTGTTGATTGGTAGTGAGCGTGTTTGTGTTTTTTTTAGCCTCTGTTGAGGGAGGATACATTCTGGACATACTTTGTTACATTGCCCAAAAGATAAATCAGGCAAAAAATTTCACAATATCGTCCCAGCTGCACCCTGCACTTCCTGTCTTCCTCTTCTGGGCATCCACCCATCAGTACACTCCCCTCTCTTTCCTTTAAGCTCATTAGTGGAAAATAAAGGCACCAGTTAACCAGTTAGAGTTAAGGCACCAATCTCGAGCTGTCAAAACACAACAAGTTCTGAGTGCAACTTAAATATAGCCATCGTGCTAATTAAACATGAATGAATGCAGATTTCCTTAGGACATCTGTAACTAATGTAGTAAAAAGCAGTTTTGATAAATGTTATTATTTCTGACCATTTCCGCTTAAAAGCAACTGACTCATAAGAAATTTCAGCCATATTCACCGGAGCTGTTTTCATCTGCCAAAAGCCTGTCACTTTGTTTACAAGGCAAGCAGTTAGTTATGCGTCATAAATTCTGACTTAGAGACCAGTCTTGTCTCTCGTCAACATGTGTAAGAGATCAATACTTCACTTGATGACCTCATAATGAACTACCATGCCGTTCCCTTGAGCAACAGATTAAGCATTCAGGCTCATTCACTTTTGATTCACTAGTGAGCCGTTGATTTTGAAACAGAAATCAAATACAATATATATAAATGTATACATACATTAAAATTGTACGTTATTCTGCTCACACTGCTATATTTAATAGCTATAATTATTCCATATTACAATATATTACTTTGTTTAATTATCGATGAAGATTGATTTGATTGATTTCATGTCTGTTAATTAGATGTAGCTTGCTGAACATTTTAAATGCGATACTGTGCTGTATATTTAGAGAGACTGTATATTTAAGAATTAGTTGCTATTTGTCTAATAGTTAAAGACTTTACACAATGATCGAATGTAGAAAGTTACTGGAAATCCTGCTTTTTATTTCATTCTTATACAAAATATCATATTAATAACAGTCATTTTGTCCCATAGAAACTATTTTCTAAATAAATGACATGAATATTCCTCACAGTGCTAGATAGAGAGAGTTATTTATTGATTATTCCATCGATTTATGGGGTAATCGGATAATGGGCACCTTTTTTTTATTTAAGAGGAATACTAAATATAAAAATGTATTTGTTTACATTATAGAAAAAATTGACATATTTATTGCTGATATTTTATACATTAATAATTGTGAAAACTTAAACCATTTAGTGGAATTAATTGCCATTACATTCTCTGGTTTAATGGCAAATTTGGCAATAAAGTGTTCAAGTCATGCTGCAATATTTGCAGCTGTGTGTCTCCCTTCAAGGGGCCTCGTGGTCAGGCTGTGGGACTCTGACACTGTTTGTGTGTGTGTGTGTGTGTGTGTGTGTGTGTGTGTGTGTGTGTGTGTGTGTGTGTGTGTGTGTGTGTGTGTGTGTGTTTGTGACATAGAGAGTGAGACTGTGAACATGAATGATACTTAGGCTTTCACAATGATATATTTTATAATGATTTAGGCTTAATGTGAACACTAATGTTATCTTGTGTTTTCGGATGAAGCATGTTGAAGCATCGGACTTGTATTGTTGTGGTTCGCCAGTTCAATCTTACAGAAAACACATTGTACGGAGTTTTAGTCTGAAATGATCACAAACTTTGGAAACATTCCTCCATTTTTCATTTTGAAGCATCTGTGTTTACATCGCATGTCCAGTTTAGCAGGTTGTGCATCAGTAATAATGGTATGTGGGGAAACACAGTGCTCTGTGTTTAGTTACAGTAAATGAACTAAATGATTTTTTTGTATTATAATTGCACGCATTACTCGAGGAATCGTTTCAGCCCTAGCTTATATAGAATTGATAGTATTTCATTTGGAATATGAGGATTGGTCTAAGTCTCGTGCTCTGTGCAGTGGCCAGGACACATTCATTTAAGATCACACTTACATCACATGATCATCACTAAAATATAAAAACACCAGCTGCTCCAGTGATCACTGTTAACGCCAGAAAATTCTTCTTTAATTTGTATTTCAGACAGGAGTCTAATTCAGTTATATAATTCAGGCAGATACATAAACAGTATTCAGAGAGAATGTGACCTGAAGTATACAACAAACAAGATGACTAACTGAGCATTATGACAACTTAACATGCTCCTGAGTAGAAAAATAATGCAGGCCAATTGTTCACCATATCAAATCATGAATTCATTGTGTTTAGACTTTGTGCTAACTATGATTTTAAAAAGGTGTGTGTTCTTCAGCATACAGTAGTCAATGATATGTTTAAAAATGAAATTGATAGGGGAAAAAGTATTTTGGCACCACATTTTACCAACATTGTTTTTTATTGTGAAACTGTTGTTTGCAACTAAAATGTCTAAGGTAAGAAGTAATCTGCTATTTGCAGCTTTGTGGCCCATTTCGTTTTTTTAAATCATTTTCAGTTTCCCGAGGGTCCCAGTGTATACGTGCAATTTCAAAATCCTCCATAACTTTTCATTAGGATTCAGGTCAGAAGATTGATTAGGCCATGCGAGGCCTTCTATAATTAGTTTCTATGTCATTTTATGTCATTGTCTTGTTGAAAGGCCTGTCTTGTCTTCTCCGCAGATTCAGTTTCTTGCCAAATAAGATTAAATTCTTCTTTGAGAAATATTGGTACCTCATGCTGTTCGTGTTTACGTTGATGATATGCTGTAATGCCCCAGAGCTGCTTACAGAGAACAAGCCCCGTGTCATTCCTACCTCTGTACTCTACTCTGGGTATGGTGTTCTTAGGATCATACACACAACTCTTTATTCTCTAAAACAGACAAGCTGAAGTACTGCTAAACTTCTGTTTTGGTTTTGTCTGGCCAGACTATAATGTCCCTAATTTGTCTAAATGATTTTAGATGTGTGTCCTGTAGAAGGCTGAGAAGGCTGCAATTGCAGTTAGCTGTCTTTAATGAGAGACAAGCAGACAAATCCAAAATGAGAGACAAGTTCAGGGTCAACAAACAGGCTTAGCTTCACACGATCAGCAAACAGGATAAACTAGGCAGACACTGAGCACAAAAATCAGGAAACAAGTCAGGGTCAAACTAGATCTGAGATAACAGACAAACAGGCTTGGTAACGTCAGGTGCATGTGACAAACTCAGAGTATACCTCACAAAGTCTGTGTGAGAGAAAGTCTCCTTGTAACATGTTGGTGTGAGTGTGTATGAGATTGTAAACAGCTGTTTGTGTGTTTTTTGAAATTGAGTTTTCTGACAATGTGCTTCTCTATGATTATTTATTTATATTACAGATGAACATGGTGCACTTCACTGCATATTGTTATTGTTTGTGCATCTGTTGTTCCAGCAGCTTTCAGTTTATCGGATTAAGTGACTTCACACTTTACCTTCCTTATCATTAGTATGAGAGAACATTGTAATTTTTGCATGGTGCACACTTGTCCTGGGGGAATTTGACTTTTCCACCTGTATATTATTGAACCAGTTGGACTGACAGGGATGTTTACAGTTACGAATAATTAAAGTGATAGTTTCTAACTCATGTGTATTTGTGTTGTTGACAGCATCCCCTTTAGGTAAGCCCCCTTTACCACAAGTAAGCACCAGTCAGGGTGAGAGAAAAGGGCTGCCTGCCATCATGCCCCTCACCGTGGACCCCGAGAGCAAACCAGGCGAATATGTGCTCAAGAGCCTCTTCGCCAACTTCACCCTGCTGTCAGAGCGCAAGATACGCATCATCATGGCGGAGCCACTGGTAAATAATATCCAAATCCTTTTTTTTCTCTTTTCATTTCACCCATGGATATATTTGGTACTCTGATGATGTCCCTGGAGTCTAAACATAATCTCTTGCACAAGTTAACCTGATACGTAAATGAATATGTGTATGGACATGTTTATATTATACATTAATGCTTATTCAAAGTTATATGTGTCTATTTCATGCATTTGATCTGCAAAGCTGGCAAATGTTTATTAGAATTTATATCTGAATAGTCAAATATTCTGCCTTTATTTTCAGTTAATATTAGATAACAGTGGTTAAATAATAAGTGGCATACAACATTTAAAGTCTGTATTTTGCTCACATAGGCAGAGCAACATTTTGACAGCGTTGTGATATGGAAACTGATTATTCTTCACTAACAGCATGTTTTATTTATTCATATTCCCCAGCAGTATTTTTTATTTAGTAAGGCCATCCTTAAAAATATTTTGGTTTGCAGTAACAGTAAAAAAAAAAAAAAAAAAAGGGGTCGGTAGGTAGGTGTATATATTTTTTTTCAAGATTCAATGTAAAAAAAAAAGTACAATTTTGGTGATGGTGATTACGTAGGTATGACTTTAAACAAATTAGCATATCGTGACGTCACTGACTGGGTCTTCAACCCGTGCCTTCGGGCGCATCATTGCAAACCTTATTTTGATCCTGGGCAGTTTTTCCAGAACTTCGTGCCAAGTTAAAGCGGTGTCGAGCTGTTTTAATGAATTTTTTAGATGTATTATGGTGCCCGAACCCGTTAATATTATTTTATTGCTTTTGTGTTAGTTGTTTGAAGAGTAAAAAAAAAAAAAAGGTCGGTCTTAATGCAAATTTACAACCGGCAAGTCGGTCGGACTTAAAGCAAAAAAAAAAAACTGAGTCGGTCCTAAATTGACAGGGTCGGTCGGGTTACGGCAAAAAATAATATTTTTAAGGATGGCCTAATTAAAATAATATTATAATATTTTAGTGTGGAACATCCCTGTGAAAGACGTTGCTATAGAAATGCTAATGTAAAACATATTAGAAGTGCATTCATATAATCCTTTGCTTTGCCTTCCATTCAAAAACAAATGATAAGAATTCAGTTAAAGCCTTCAGATCAATCAGATATAGGAATTCAACAGCACTGTGGTACAATGATGTACATTTCCAATTATGTATTATATATTATGAATATATTGGTGTAATCATTGATTAACAAGTGGTGAAATTGAATGGAGCAAATGAGAAAATGAATATTGTCAACTAGGAAATTGCTCGACTGATAATTGCTATTCTTTGTCAACATATCAATTTTCTTTCAAATTTTTTCCGTTGAGACGCTTCTAGATGAATGAACTTCTATAGAGGGTATAAGAGGCTCTTTGTTTATAAAGCTCTTTAATTGTTTTCTTTATTTAGATTTTTTTTTATGTGTAGTCTGGAAAAACAGGTAGTGCATGTGAGATGACTGGGAAAGCTTTTCTGTAACTGACACTCTCCAAACCCTTTCACTAAAACACAGACACGTGCGCTGAGGACGAGGTGTGAACCTGGCATCAAGTTACTTGTGAATACTTGGCATATATACACAATTATGTGAAAGAAAAAAATTGTTATTGGTTTAAAAGCATATTTGAGAGTCGTTGATAACCTGCAAGCATATCATCAGTGACAGGATAGGCATGACCTGTAATATACATCACAAGAAGCTGTGCTTTTATACACTGAGCTGCTGCTTCGTTGCATCATTGTTAATGTAGCTTAGACTGTTTTTTTTACCTTCTAACATAGTTCTTAATACTGTTCGATGTCAGTACTCTCTATAATATCGCTGTACTTCTCTGTACTGAATGTATACTGTGATGGTTTACTTAGTCTTTAAGTCTAAAATACAAAGTTGTTTATACAAATACATGTTTTTAACGTGACTTTTGTATGTAAGTCCAGCATGTAACAGAGCTGCAGATAATTGCTTACAGTATGTTTCTTAGACCTTAGGGGTTGGGGAAGAGGGAAGGGGTATGTATTAAAGGGTAGTTATTAAGGCCCATGAAAGAAGTTTAAACTAAAAGAAATGTAACTCAGTTCATTCATATTGCATACCACAGAACACACCAGAAACTGCCAGCGTTCTCTCACTGCTGTTATACATGACTTTCGTGACTGCTGAAAGTCCTAATAGGGTTTTGTTAACATTTTCTTTCTCTAAACAACAAGAAGAGCATAGGTGTTAGTAGTCTTGTCCTGTCCTGCTCAAAAACTACATTTCATTGTTTGTGTTCAAGCTTTTCTCATCGGGCTCCTAATGCTGAATGAATATTCAAATGCCATGCAGAAAAACCTATAATAATAATTGTGATAGTTGCCATGATGACATGCTTTTGTAGTGAAATGTAAATATTGATTTTACAGATGTGATCGATCTAATTTTAACAGCAATGGTGTGATGTATAAATGTCTTATGGGCCCTTTATAAAGTCACATTTTGCAAAGAGTTTCACACTGGGGTATAAACTGAGACACACTGCTGTTTCTTCTTTCTCACAGTTAAAAGACTTTATAATGTCATCATTTAAATAAGGTCTCTTAAGGTTTATTTATTATATAAATACTAGTGCTGGGTAACGTGATATTTTAATCGAGATTAATTGCATGATTTTTCTGTGATCAATCGCGATTAATCGCAGCATGCGCAAAATTCAATAATGAAATCAAAAGTAGTGTATTGCATAATTTTATTCTTTCAAAGTACTGCTGTATGAACAAAAGTGCAATAACATTTGTTTTGTCAAAACTAAACAAATAAAGTGCTTTTTTACAGCAGTTAAAAGTTAGTAGCAGTTAACACTTCTTGTAAATCTTAACTTAAACATTAATGTAATCAAATTAAATATAACATATAACGTATAAATAAAACATTAAAACATTAACGCATTATATGTTTTAATAAATAAAAATAAAAAAATAAAAATATGTCCAGAACCTCGATCATAACATTATAACTGGCCCCTTCAGAGCAATTTAAGTGATACTTCAGACTCGAAGTACTCGGATGATAAGACAATTTAGCTTTGCAGTAGTTACAAATAGCTTTATTTCTATCAACTCCACCGTGTGGAAGAGGTTTAAAATAAAAATGTCTATTTAAGATTTCGGTACCTTTTTCCATTTTTCTGTTGGCACCAGATATTTTCTGTTTCGCGCTGTAGCTCTCTTAGGCACATAACAAATGATTTCATTGGTTGAGACGCGTGATGACGCTCATCCCAAGCAGCCAGTAGCCTACTGATAAACATCCCACCCCTCCTGTGACCCATGGTTTGTGTTCGGTTGTATTATTAGAGTCTATCTATGTGTTCAAACGCAGTGAGCAACGGACTTTCGAAATAAAAAGTACGTTAACATGCGAAAAAAACTAATTGTCGGCGTTAATTAATTAATGCGTTAACTTGCCCAGCCCTAATAAATACATATTACTTTATTATAAAACTGACTTGTGCAGCTGATTGGTGACTCTTTTAATGGAAGAAGCAGGTGATTGATTAAAGGAAAGGTTTTTCAGTTTTTAAAAGGTTTCTTGTTTTTCTTGGTTTTTGCAGGAAAAGCTGCTCACCAAATCTCTACAGAGGGGAGAAGATCACCAGTTTGATCAGGTAAACCAAAAGATCATCCGGAGATCATTCGGATTATTAATCAGTAAAGGATTCCTGATTTTCACACAGAGTAAGAAAGATCATTTTAATAAGTGGTGATTGATAGCATGTTTTCCATGATCAAATTATTAGAAATTACATCATCCTTTTTATTTTAATGATGTCATAGAATTACACTACATGGCCAACAGTTTGTGAAAATGTGACCATCACATATTATTGCTGATATAATAACCTAAACTCTTCTGTGAAGGACTTCTGCCACAAGAGCATTACGTTAATCAGCATTCCAGTTTATCCCAAAAGCGATCAGTGGGGTTGAGGTCCGTGCTCTGTGTATGTCGCACAACTTCCTCAGCACCAACCTTTGTAAACCTTGTCTTTAAAATCTTTACATTATGCACAGTGTCATTGTCATGCTACAAAATGTTTATATCCCTAAAGTTCCAGTGAAGGTAAATTGTAATGTTACACCATATAAATATATTTAATACAATTTTGTGATTCCACAAATGATTTGTGGCAATGGTTTGGAGATGGTCAGGTGTCAAAACTACGTTTGGTCATATAGTGTATGGAGGGAGAGAATGCAAAATGCTTGTGTTTGGTTTAATTAATGCTCTAAGATATGTACTAAAATAGTTTTAGCCATTTGCTGTGATGTAGCCCTAGTTTACCACTGACTACAGTCTTGATACTGTGTGTGTGTCTGTGTTTGGGAATGCCGAGCATCCGCATACAGACACTCCTCCCTTCCTGTGTTTGGTTTATCCCACCCACACCCGTCATTCTGGAGCATGACTTTACCACTTTGGCCTGAATTCCAGCTCACAATTCTCAGCCTCCACAGAGCTACACCAATCACACACACTCCTGGAAGGGCTTTCTACGTTCCAGTCTTTTCTGTGATTTGTTCAATCACAAATACTCCCGTTTTAGTCAGTGTGTGTCTGTGTGTCAGATGACTGTGTGTCAGTCAGTGTGTCTGTGTGTCAGTCAGTGTGTGACTGTGTGTCAGTCAGTGTGTGACTGTGTGTCAGTCAGTGTGTGACTGTGTGTTAGTCAGTGTGTGACTGTGTGTCAGTCAGTATGTGACTGTGTGTTAGTCAGTGTGTGACTGTGTGTTAGTCAGTGTGTGACTGTGTGTCAGTCAGTATGTGACTGTGTGTTAGTCAGTGTGTGACTGTGTGTTAGTCAGTGTGTGACTGTGTGTCAGTCAGTATGTGACTGTGTGTTAGTCAGTGTGAGACTGTGTGTTAGTCAGTGTGAGACTGTGTGTCAGTCAGTGTGTGATTGTGTGTCAGTCAGTGTGTGATTGTGTGTCAGTCAGTGTGTGACTGTGTGTCAGTCAGTGTGTGACTGTGTGTTAGTCAGTGTGTGACTGTGTGTCAGTCAGTATGTGACTGTGTGTTAGTCAGTGTGAGACTGTGTGTTAGTCAGTGTGAGACTGTGTGTTAGTCAGTGTGAGACTGTGTGTCAGTCAGTGTGTGATTGTGTGTCAGTCAGTGTGTGATTGTGTGTCAGTCAGTGTGTGTCTGTGTGTCAGGTGACTGTGTGTCAGTCAGTGTGTGACTGTGTGTCAGTCAGAGTGTAACTGTGTGTCAGTCAGTGTGTGACTGTGTGTTAGTCAGTGTGTGACTGTGTGTCAGTCAGTGTGTGATTGTGTGTCAGATGACTGTGTGTCAGTCAGTGTGTGACTGTGTGTCAGGTGACTGTGTGTCAGTCAGTGTGTGACTGTGTGTCAGTCAGTGTGTGACTGTGTGTCAGGTGACTGTGTGTCAGTCAGTGTGTGACTGTGTGTCAGTCAGTGTGTGACTGTGTGTCAGTCAGTGTGTGACTGTGTGTCAGGTGACTGTGTGTCAGTCAGTGTGTGACTGTGTGTCAGTCAGTGTGTGACTGTGTGTCAGTCAGTGTGTGTTTACAAATTAAGCAAGATTTATAATTATAATAATTACAATGAGTGAAAAAGGTTCAGTTCAACATACTGTAGATTGTCATTAAGACCTAAGCATATTTTACTTAAGGAAAGCAATAAATGAATAATAAAGCCTTTCTCTCCCAGGTGATTAGCACAATGAGTTCTCTGGCTGAATACTGCTTGCCCTCTATCCTGCGTACACTCTTTGACTGGTACAAGCGACAGAATGGCCTAGAGGACGAGTCTCATGAGTACCGACCTCGAGCCAACACCAAATCCAAAAAGTAAGCCCAGGGTTATTCATTATTTTTTCAGGAAGTTAGAATATTCCTGTCACTTAATCATCTACAAGACCTAAGTTCAAGATTCTATTAACATCTCAAATTTCAAATATTTGGCCTAGTTATTTAATAGTAGTTTCACAAAGCAACACATATGTGTACTGATTAATGATTGAATGTACACTATGTGTATTCAGTGATCAGTGATTACTTTATATGGAAACAGCTCCAATGACGATATACATCAAAAGGATGTTGTTGGTACATAGAGCTCATTGGCAGCTTGACACAGTAGCCTTAAGGCTTAGTACAATTTTCCTTCCACTACGACAAATTTCTTCTGAACTGTCTGTTTCTCTTGGCCGCAGTGATGAACAACAGAAGGATTATCTGTTGGAAAGGAGAGATTTAGCCATAGACTTCATATTTTCTCTGGTACTCATTGAAGTTTTAAAACAGGTAAGATGCAAATATTTTAATTTTAGAATATTTTAGAATGTTGATAATTTGGTTAGAATTGAACATTTCTAACAAGCTGAGATGGTGTTAATTATAGGATGAGTTTCCTAACCAGTTATATGTCTGTCACTGTGACTCTAGATCCCTCTGCACCCTCTTCTGGATGGCCTCATTCAAGAAGTCATTAACCTGGCTTTTAAACACTTCAAATATAAAGAAGGGTAAAGATCAAACATATTAAAAGAAACTTTTACGTGTATAGCCGAAGTCTAAATGCTGAGAACTGTATGTAATGTAATTCGTAAGAGCAACAAAACTGCTGTTGATTTTTGAGGGATGTTCTGTGCCACAGATACACAGGACCCAACACATCCAACATGCACCTTGTGGCTGATCTTTATGCTGAGGTGGTTGGGGTGGTGGCTCAATCCAGGTAGGTTTTAAACATAAATATTTTGTTTGTTTGTTGTTGTTGTTGTTGTTATTGTTAACCATGCCTAGACTCTCATTTTAGTAATGCCAACTGTTCCAAATTTGAAACCCAATGCTAAAGTGTACATTGTCTTTTCTTCTGGATTAAATAATTGCCTAATTATTGTAGACAGAAATTGAATTGATGCGATGTACACCGTTAATATATATCTTTACTGTAAATAAATGATTTGGATGACATTCATGTTCGTTCATTACTATTTCTGACCATGTATAACCAGTTTTGTATAAAAGTTTATAATTGTAATAGGTCTTAAAATATGTATTGTGTGCTGAAATATTTGAACAACCTTGCAGGGTCCCTCTTAATCCTGACCTAGTTTTAAGACCTGTTTTTATGTTGATGGCTGTAACTTTTTACTCTGAGTATGATATGAGATGGAGCTTTAATGAAGCCCATTACCCTTGATGGAGGATGTGTCAGTATATCTTCTGAGTGTACTACATCAATGTCACACAGAAATGGAACCCAGTCCTATTTTAGCTGAGTCACTGGGCTCTGATGTTAATGATGCTTCATATTTAATGAACTGTTCAAAGATTGTTAAACAGTTACATTAAAATAATGTAACTATGGTGATCCATATTCACAGAACTTAAATCGGTGTACAATACATAGTCACATTAAGCCAATCAATTCACTGAATGTGTGAAGGAAAAAGGACTGGCTTTCAGAATTAAACTATTAGAACTAAAGAGAGAAAGTCAGAGAGTGAGTGGAGTCTCCTCCCATTTCTCCCGTTCCAGATGCCTTTCTAAATATAGAGCTCAAGATCTCTCCCTGTGTCACAGCAATCAACACACATCCACACTTAGTCAGGCCCACACACACACACACATTCATACACAAGAATTACTCTGTTCTTCAGTTTAAGACTATTCAGAGAGTTCATAGCTTAAAGACAATTACAAGATATCAGAAAGAAAGCACCTTTAAAATGCAAATTACAATGAAAGTAAACATTTCATACTGGATACATTGGTCATGATCAGTGTTGTGCTAGTTACTAAGAAATAGTAACTAGCTACAGTTACTAGTTAGTTCATTCAAAAAGTAACTCGATTATTGTTAAAAGTAACTTTTTAGTTACTTTTTTAAACAAATAATGAGCATATTTAAAACTTTGAGAAACTCGTCTTGCTCTCGCCTTGACTTGGCATTACTGAATAAACGGAAACACGCCCACAGTGCGGCGTCTTCGTGTTTACAGTAGTTGGCATCCACCAATCCTACAATGCGTTGCTGCTGTAAACAGGCTAGGCTGTAGGCTACACTTCAGCCAAAATGAATTAATTTAAAAAAGTAACGGACAAACGCACCATGTGGTAACGGTAACGGAGTTACTTTATTTATAAAGTAATGCATTAGAGTATTAGTTACTGTCAAAAGTAACTGCGTTACAGTAACTGCGTTACTGCCCAACACTGGTCATGATTATATTTACTCGCAATTTATCTGATCTTTCTCTCTCTCTCTCTTTGATTTCCTCTTCTCTGGTCTCTTTCGGTCTCTTAGGTTTCCTGCAGTGAGAAAGAAGTTTATCTCTGAGCTGAAGGAGCTCAGGCAGAAGGAACAGAGCCCTTATGTAGTCAAAAGCATCATAAGTCTCATCATGGGGATCAAGTTCTTCCGCATTAAGATGTACCCGGTGGAAGACTTTGAAGCTTCATTCCAGTTCATGCAGGTGCAGTAATCTATTTAGCAGTTACACAACTTATTTAGATGATTTGCAGCATTATCAGTGTAATCATAAGCCTATAAATTAATGTTAGAACGAACATTCAGGAAAAAATGTAGAAAGTTTGTGTGTGTGTGTTTGTGTGTGTAATTAATTGTCAGTGTGTGATTACTTTTGCAGGAATGTGCCCAGTATTTCTTAGAGGTGAAGGATAAAGACATTAAGCACTGTCTGGCTGGTCTCTTTGTGGAGATATTGGTCCCAGTGGCAGCTGTAAGTTTCAGCTTTCTCACACAGGCCTGGTTGTGGTCTGTGTATTTTCTCAGGATTTCCTGGAATTCTAAGATGCCGTAATTTTATACATTTTAAGAAAACTATAATAAATTGTTATATAAAGCTTTCTTAGTTAATATTACAAAAGCAGTATATTTTACTGTTTTAATAGTAAGCATCTTATCACTCTACGTTTGACAGTAAATTACTGTACCATTAAAAAACTCTTATTTTGCTCTTTTCTGAAAAATGTATTTAAACCTGAGAAGGAGAACAGTTGCAGTATGTTTTTCATTACTCAGAGATACAAAACCCAATAAATACAGTCAGTAAGTCTGTTTATAGTAACTTGCCATTAAACTTGTTTGTAAACAACTTGCCATTAAACTTGTAAATAGCTCATTGATGTGTAAATGTAGATTTTGGCAATTAGCCTTAAATTTTCATTCTAAAGATTGCAGAAACTCTTGGCAATCATAAGCAATAGGTCTATTGCAGCTTTTGTTCAGTTCTCATATATTGAATAATATGAAGATGAAGAAGTCATGCACTATGGGCAGTGATGGCTCTGGGTCTAAGTAATTAAGGCTCTGGGTTGTTGATCAGAGGATCAGGGCTCAAGCCCCAGCACTGCCAAGCTGCCACTGTTGGGCCCTTAAGCAAGGCCCTTAACCCTCTCTGCTCCCAGGGCACTGTATCATGGCTGACCCTGTGCTCTGACCCCAACCTCCAAACTTTGGATAAGCGAAGAAAAGAATTTTACTGTAATGTATATGTTGCTTCTATGATAGTTTATATTGGGTTATTGTACTGTAAATTTTTATACCAATCCACTCCTATGTCTGATGCCAAGACACACTGAATGGAAATATAATAATGTCAAAAAATAATCTCAGCGTTGTAAATCAAGAATGTCTTTGTATTGCATCCTTGTTCAGAGCGTGAAGAATGAAGTAAATGTGCCATGTCTGCGGAACTTTGTGGAGAGTCTGTATGACACCACCCTGGACCTCTGTTCCAGGAAGAAGCATTCTCTGGTGAGTGATTCAGTCTTTGTCTGTACTTGGGGCAGGGAATTGTATCATGTATCCCGTCTCATTGCTGGCATGATTGCGTCTGCTGTATTGCACAGCTTATACCAGAGTTAGCTAACCGCAGCACATAGAGAGGGAAAGCATTCAACATCAGCTTTCACACTAGAGTCTTCACTGTGGGTTCAAATATGAAGGATTTGTCTGTAGGACTGATTTGCTTGTCATTAATTGTTGGCTTGATGTTTCCTTGATGTTTGAAGTCTTTCCCATTAGAGAAAATCTTTAGTTAGAGCTTCCTTATCACACAGAATGGGCTGTGATGAGAGAACAGCTATTTATAATATCTTAGATATACTGTGTGATTAATGGATTCTTTGAAGAATTATTTAGCTAAATCACTGTATTTTCATTATATTATTATTTGGAGCAAAAGCTGACACTATAAATGTTCTGCTGGCAGAACAAGATCTATATGCAGAACTTCTGAAGTTTTTCAGATCATTTTAAACTCCAAAAATGCTGTAACACCATATGAAGAAAATTTTGTGAATTTTCTAAACCTAAACCACTACAGGCAAATCCTCTGTTGTGACTTGTATTGTAACGAGTTCTATACAATTGTGCTTTTATGACAGAGAAGTGTGTATATATTTACAACTGTTATCTGTTGACAGCATTTTCTTACACAACACCTGATTTTAGCACCTTGTCCCTTTAAATATCTCTGAATGTCACATGCATTCTAAATAATCTCTAAACTATGAAACTTTGACACCTCACATTTGAACATCTCTGGATTTGTGTGTTTTGCAGGCTTTGTATCCTTTGGTAACATGTTTGCTGTGTGTCAGCCAGAAGCAGGTGTTTCTCAATAGATGGCATGTCTTCCTCAACAACTGCCTGTCCAATCTCAAGGTGTGGTTGGAAAACATACAAGCATAAAGGCTCTGAATATTAGGTGTAAAAAGCAGAAGACAGGCTTTCTTCTCTTCTCGTGAATATTTTGAAAACTGCTGATTCCCTGACAACATAGAATTGGACACATTATTGGCTGATTAGATCATCTCATAAATGAAGAAATCTATAAACTGATCTGGTACCCTATACAGGGTAATGTGTGGATTTTCAGGAAAGCAGCCCAGAAGAGCCTGAGGTGCTAAAGCTCAAATTAAATCTGATATTATCTTATATACTCTGTTTTCATTACATTTATCATTCCCTTTAAAGAGGCTGAATGATACTTAGTAATGCAGACAATGTCAGACCAGAGATATCAGAGATATAAACTGATATCATCAGTTATAATAAATGCGCCTATGGATTTGTAAGTAAGAACATTTATAGTATAAATAACATTAATCAATTAGAATCAAAATAAATAAAATAATAAAAGTAATAATTTTACTAAATATGCTATAAAATGACAAAAATGTCTTAATTTTAATTTTTTTTTTTTTTTTTAGAACAAGGATCAGAAAATGGCTCGCGTAGCACTGGAGTCATTGTATCGTCTACTGTGGGTCTACATGATCAGGATCAAGTGTGAAAGCAACACAGCCACACAGAGGTAGTCCTAAATTTGGCCTGATATAATCACAATAATAACATTTATTGTGACATATTTTTAATAGTGTGACATCATTAATGGTCAGTTGACTAAAGTTGATTTTCTTCTCATTTTTCCTCAGCCGTCTGACCTCCATCATTTCCACTCTGTTCCCTAAGGGATCTAGAAGTGTTGTCCCTCGAGACATGCCTCTCAACATCTTTGTCAAAATAATCCAGTTTATTGCACAGGTGTGACGCACTCACATATTACATGACACATGCCTGAAAAATCTCTCCTCTCTAATTCCCACAGGAACTTTTGATACACTTAGAAGTCAAGTGAATTTTCTTGGAGCAGCTCTGATTATCTGATCACAGTCCTGACATATGATAATGCAATCGAGCTAAATCTAACACCTGTATCTCTTTCTGCAACAGGAAAGACTGGATTTCGCTATGAAGGAAATTATCTGTGACCTACTCAGTGTTGGCAAATCTGCTAAGGCATTTAGTCTTAATCCTGAGGTAATGTGTCCAATGTACTCTCAGTTTGCTTGAGTATTTGAGTAAATAAAGTTTCATATATTTTTAATGCTAAACCCAAATGTATAAATCTATTATTGAGCATTAAATGTACAAGTGTTTTTACAGAGTTTCCTTCAGTAACATTTCTAAAGACCTGTTTGTTATATAATATGCTTTTGATATCATTTAGGTATTAGGGATTATTAGATTTAGATCATTTTTTAGGGAAGATTATACAGTCAGTAATGAAATACTTGTGTGTGTTTGTGTTATACAGAGAATGAACATTGCTCTAAGAGCATTTTTAGTCATAGCGGACAGCCTGCAACAGAAGGACGGCGAGCCACCCATGCCCAACACCGGCGCTACACTACCTTCAGGAAACACCCTGAAGAAGAAGAAGACCTACCTGAGCAAGACTCTAACAGAAGAGCAGGCTAAGCTCATTGGTGAGTGTTCAGTTCGTACACAGGTACTAGAGTGTAAGGTTTTTGTCTGTGGCCAGAGTATACACTAACAAATGTGGCCAATAGTAGGTAGACACCTGACGATCACACTCATATGTGGTTCTTCCCCAAACTGTGCTACATATTTGGAAGCCCAGAATTGGATAGAATGTCTTTGAATGATGAAGGATTATAAATTACTATCACTGGAACTAAGAGGCCCAAACATGTTCTAGCATGGCAGTGTACACAAAGCTGAAGTCAGGGTTTGCTTCACTTTGAGTGGAAAAACTTAAGTGGCCTGCACATCATTGTTTGATTGTAAATTTTTAGTTATTAAAATATAAGAGTAAAGAAGGATTGAAGCTATAAATGTATTGTATAGCTTCTTTATGGCTATGTGCGTCGCTGTTATTCATCAGAATTTAACTGCACTTTAGGTTATTGTGTGTGTGTGTGTGTGTGTGTGTGTGTGTGTGTGTGTGTGTGTGTGTGTGTGTGTGTGTGTGTGTGTGTGTGATATTGTGTACCTTATTGGTAACTGTGCACCTTTGTGTGTCTTGCTATCTTCAGAAGTCAGTAAAACACAGAGTTTCCGATATTGCCTTTTAATTTAAGGTCTGGTATGTGTTTTTTTTATCATAAAGTTAATGTTGTTGGGGTTTTACCCTTTTTAGGTATGGCACTGTACTACTCACAGGTCAGGAAGGCCATTGATAACATCCTGAGGCATTTGGATAAAGAGGTGGGCCGCTGCATGATGCTTACAAATGTGCTGATGCTCAACAAAGAACCAGAGGACATGATCACGTAAGTTTCACCTGTAGTTGAGGGTGTTATTACAAACAGGGTATCTGAATGTTATAAACTCTGAAGATGACACTGTGTTACACCTAAGCCTAACATATACAGTAAGCCTAAGTTTAAACCAAATCTAAGACCAAGTTTATTCTGCAAGCATCCTAATCCTAATCATGAAAGTGACAGTTGAATACACATTTCAGTTTGTCCTTTGTGGTTATTTACAAGTTTCCAGTGCTCTAGTTTCATCCTGGTTGGATCAAGCTTGTTGAATGACTTTTAAAAGTCAGAGTATCCCCTTTCATGACCTGGTGTGTAAATGTGTGGGTGACAAGAAAACTCACAGCAAGGTATAATGAGTCATCTGTAGACTGATCTCTCTCTCTTTCTCTCTCTCTCTCTCTCTCTCTCTCTCTCTCTCTCTCTGACTTTGTTTTTCTCAGCGGTGAGAGGAAGCCGAAGATTGACCTGTTCAGGACATGTGTGGCAGCCATTCCCCGCATCCTTCCAGACGGCATGTCAAAGCCTGAACTTATTGACCTGCTAGCAAGGTGGGAAAGCTTGCCTCCAAAGCATGCTCTGCCTCCTGCTTAAGATTCAATATACAAACAAAATAGCAAAAATGTTTAACCTTGATAAAAATAACAGTAATATGAGAAAACAAAGAAAGGGCACACATTGGGGAAGCATAGAAAAAGGTAAGTGGGTAAACAGGTAAGTGGGTGTAGAGCCACAATTAATTTACTTTTCTTCTTCTTCTTCTGATTATTATTATTATTTTTTTTTTTTTTTATTATTATTATTATTTTTTTTACTCTTTCTTGTATACAATGCTGCCATGGTGAGTAGTTTCAAATAGCTCTTGTGTGTGTGTGTGTGTGTGTGTGTGTGTGTTGTGTTATTTAGGCTGACAGTCCACATGGACATTGAGCTTCGTCTAATTGCCCAGAACTCTCTCCAGAGTCTGTTGTTGGACTTCTCTGATTGGCGAGAGGATGTTCTGTTTGGTTACACAAACTTCCTGCTGCGGGAAGTGCAGGACACACAGCAGGGGCTGCAAGACACTTCAGTGAAATTGCTGCTGCAGCTGCTCACCCAATGGAGACTGGCACTACAGGCTCCAGGCAAGCGCTCAGCAGAGGTAATACTGTAATTATCAGTGATAACACGTTAGATCATGCAGTACTAACTCAGCACGGAAAAGAAATATTTATACTGCCAATACATTACAACTACATGGTCTTCTTGAGGGTAAAATGGTGAAGCAAACATTCCTTTAAAAATGTTACTTTAAATGCTAAGTTATAGTTTATGGTTTTTATTGTCAATTTGTTACACAAAATGTCTGCCAATACATAATAGTACATTACTCTGACCATAAAACACATGGTACCAATCATTTTTATTTAACTGCCATTGTTCTAGTATCCCACAGGTTGATATATATATATATATATATATATATATATATATATATATATATATATATATATATATATATATATAGAGATATATATACACACACACACACACACACACACACACACACACACACACACACACACACACACACACATATATATATATATATATATATATAGTGAAAACTGTGGTGGACTCTGTGAAAGCCTGTGCCATGTCTTGGACAGGGCAGGAGGAGGTCAGAGTTCCTCCCATCCTCATCTACCACAGCATTCTCCTCAGGGTCTGGGTCGAACCACTTGGCCAAGTCAGAGTTTGTCTGTGGGTGGTAGACAGACATCATCAGATGTTTACCCTGCAACATACGACACACATACACCATTAGCCGAGATGTAAAAGGCGTACCTTGGTTTGTGAGGATGTCCTTTGGTATCCCTATTAGTTCTCTCGTAATGTTGCAGAAAGTGGACTTCCAAAGTTGGACCACCTTGGTGTACCTAGTCCACTTCAGTAGTGGCCCGACGAGGGGCCCACACACCCAAACATGGGATTAGGGGCACGTGTCTATGCCCACACACCCGATCGCGGGATTAGGGGCACTGGTGCAGGCTTCTGAGGGACTATCTCCTGGGACTGGGGGCACTGACTGCCGAGTTACTGAATCTGTGCATCCACCCCTGCCAGAGAATCTGGTCCTTGAGTATCTCAAGTGTTCTGGGCCCTCAGGTGGTTACCCAGCAAATGGGTCACAGGTAGACAACCCAGGGGAAGAAATACCTATTTACCAACATTACCTTGCCATGCCTCCCAGCCACATTTGGCTCTCTCCTGTTCTCGCTGAGACTGAGTAGAGACAGCGGCCCTCCTGATTGGTGCTGCTGGTGCTGCCCAAACTCCGCCCAGGAGATGCAATACCAGCACTGTCCCTGGTCCTGAATAGGCCCCATTTCTTCAGCACTTCCACTGGCTAAGGAGCTTTTGTAAGCGGTTGTTGACAGACCTGCCACTACTATATATATATATATATATATATAATGTATGTATAATTTGAATTTGTACACATGTATTTTCAGGCAGGTGGAAGCTCCAGGCTGCCAGTGGAACGCAGCCCTCACTCAACTGTGCTGCATGCCGTTGAGGGTTTGGCCCTCCTTCTGCTCTGTTCTTGCCAGACAAGCACACGCAAACTTGCAGTGACTGTCCTTCGAGAGATCCGCTTGCTTTTTACAGCCATTGGCCAAGCAGAGGTAACTTCTCCTTTCAGTTGGTTTTGAATTCTTGTGCAAAGAGCCAGTAATTATGTGTAAATCATAACTGAAAAACATTATTGATTAATGGGCCTAAATAAGTGGCACTGTCTCTGAACCACCGTACCGATCATTGCATACAATGTAGCATATATGCAAGACAAGATCAAATTTGTCATCATTAACTAGACTTATCTTATTACTTTGCATTCAGGATGACGATAAGCCAATGATCGAGGTGATGGACCAGCTCAGCCCCATAGTTCTTGACAGCTTTGTCCATGTGGCCGTGTCTGATTCAGTAAGCACTCTGAATTCACTGCTTTATTGACACAAATTTGTATTTGTAGGTGTGTGTTTACAGTAGTAGCTTATTTCAACTCTGTAGTTTTATATTCAGCAATAGATGTCCTACTTACCTAGACCTTAGTCTGAGCACATATATCATTTAAGGGACACTTTTCCACCAATGTCAAAGGATGTCTGCCTTCATCATGTCTAATGTCAATCATTTTTGTTATTATGATGTAAAATTAAAAATGTTCTGCTCTCTATGATTTGTGTATCTTCAGGCTACACTGCCCCTGAGTCACCATGTGGACCTACAGTGGCTGGTGGAGTGGAATGCGCGTTTGGTCAACAGCAACTATGATGTTAAGAGCCCCTCTCATGTGTGGATTTTTGCCCAGTCAGTAAAGGATCCCTGGGTTCTGTGTCTTTACAGTTTTCTCCGGCAGGAACATCTGCCAAAACACTGTCCCATGGCTCTGAGCTATGCCTGGCCATATGCCTTCACACGTCTGCAGTTGCTTATGCCCCTTGTAGACCCCAAGTGAGTTAGCAAACAATCAATATGCCAGTTTTATAAATATAAATTTAAATATATTTTTATTCCGTTTTGGTTAAGCTATCTGTATAGCTTAGCCCATTAATCCATGTCTAATTTATGTCTCATTCAAGAAATATATACTTGTATAAACCTTTTTAAATGATATAATTTAGCTAAATTATACACAGTTATTAACTTATTCAGTTATTCAGAGAAATTCTAATAATTCTCATATGAAAAGAAGTATATCTGATTACACGGGTATATCTGATCCTTTATTTCACACACACTATATTAAATTGTAAATCTTGAATTAATTCATTCTAAATGGATACATTTGAATGTGCTGGCAATACATTGTATGTCTTGTTGGATGTCAAAACATAATAGAGATTAATCAAACTGACCATTACTTTTTCCTATGTCCTCTTGCAGTAGTCCAGTGTATGCCAAAAAGACAAGCACAGCCGGGCCCACTGATAGCTACGTGACCCTGTGGAGGAACTACCTAATTTTGTGCCTGGGTGTAGCCAAGCCAAGTATCATGAGCCCAGGTCACCTGAGGGCCTCCACCCCTGAGATTATGGCTACTACTCCTGATGGCAGCGTCACATATGATAACAAGGTACATGCCCCACGTGGTATGACCATTTGATGTTTTTATCATAAACTTTAGTACAGAATGCATACCAGTGAGCACTGATACCGAAGGCCTCCACCTAAGATTTGGTATTGTTTTAAATAACTGCTTGCCGAGTAGGAATTGAAAACATCCAAGGAATTAAAGACCATCTATTTCAGTTATGTCAAGCCTCAAAATACAACAATACATACATCAGATGTATAGGATCAAGATATTAGTTATGAACAATGTATGTGGGTGTGTTTGTATATGTGTAAGCAGGTGATTGGAACTCCCTCAGTTGCCTGGCTTCTCAAGCAGTTGGTTCCCCTCATGCGCCTTGAGAGCATTGAGCTCACAGAGTCTTTAGTGCTGGGCTTTGGCCGGACTAACTCCCTCGTATTCAGGTAACACACGTGCATAAGCACATTAAACTGGAAAGTTTGTGTATAAACTGGTGCTTAAGCATGTATATACTCAAACAAAGTATGCATGTTTAATTTTACGGCATTTGGCAGACTCCCTTTTCCAGAGCTTCATTCATTTTATCTTATAATTGCTGCTATTTATGTTTAGGGAGCTAGTGGAGGAATTACATCCACTCATGAAAGAAGCCTTAGAACGAAGACCAGAGGTAAGCTTTATTGAAATATAAAGTTTCAATAACATATTGTTTGCTAGTGGGCAGTGATTATGCTCCATATGCATATTATATCTTCTTTTCTTCCCTCGGAAGAATAAGAAGCGGCGGGAAAGGAGAGATCTTCTGAGGCTGCAGTTGCTTCGTATTTTTGAACTGTTAGCTGACTCAGGGGTCATCAGTGACAGGTGGGCCGCACATACTGAACTGACACCAGTTCTGTAGTTTCTCTCATTTCTCTCAGTTTTGATTAAGAAACACAAATCTAACATTAAACAACACATTGCATTCTACAGCACTAATGGTGCATTAGAGAGGGATTCTCTGGCTCTGGGTGCTCTTTTCCTGGAGTATGTGGATCTGACACGCATGCTCCTGGAGGCAGAGAATGATAAAGAGATGGAGATCCTGAAGGATATCAGAGCTCATTTCAGTGGCATGGTGGCCAACCTCATCCAGTGTGTGCCAGGTATCAACAGTGACACTGTAATACCTGTATACGTTGTTTGTGTGTCCAAAATCAAAATTGTACATTATACATTTATTTATATCTATCTATATCTATCTATGTCTATCTTATATATTTTCTATTATTGTTGTTGTTATTATTAATAATTATTAACAACAACAACAACAGTAATAATAATAATGATAATAATATGTACTGTCAAATCAGTGGGCCTGTTTATTTGCTGTATCCTTTTTTCTATCACTCTTTATCTAGTGCACCACAGGCGATTCCTATTTCCCCAGCAGAGTCTGCGCCATCACCTCTTTATTTTATTCAGCCAATGGGCCGGTCCCTTCAGTGTAATGTTCACTCCTCTGGACCGTTACAGTGACCGCAACCACCAGATCACACGCTACCAGTACTGCGCTTTAAAGGTGAAGAAAGCGCAGTTTTCATTTCATGTTGTATTTTTAGTCAATTAGTTCTGTCCCAACAGAGCTGTTTAGCTCAAATTCTAACCCTCAATAGTAAGTCACACAACTTTGCTTACAAATTTAGGAAAGGCAAATATTTTCTGCATTTTCATTGCAATGAAAGGGCATTAGATTGCATCGGTGAAGTGAAATGAATGTATTGTAGTATGACACAACATGCTGCCATTACTGTACAAGTTAAATAAAGACTTTTTCTGCTGCATTGTTAGTACATAGTGTGTAATTAATTAGATGGTAGGGAAATGAGGGGATGAGCAGTGAAGGTATTTAACCATGACATGTAACTAACATGGTGATTGTGTGTCTGTTTGTGTGATTTTTCCCAGGCTATGTCCGCTGTGTTATGTTGTGGGCCTGTCTTTGATAATGTGGGTTTGTCTACTGACGGCTATCTCTACAAGTGGCTAGACAATATCCTTGGTTGCCATGATCTGCGAGTAAGACTGTGTTTGCTATATTCTATGTCCTGTTATCATCATTTGGTGTCATTTGAACTGCATGCTTTATTTAGAAACCTCGATTCCTCATTTGTGTCTGACTTATTAATCTTTGTCCCATGCTGCAGGTGCATCGATTGGGCTGTGAGGTAGTCATTCTCCTGCTGGAGCTAAATCCAGATCAGTCAAACCTGTTTAACTGGGCAGTGGATCGCTGCTTCACTGGCTCTTACCAGCTGGCCTCAGGCTGCTTTAAGGCCATTGCCACAGTGTGTGGGAGCAGGTAGGGAAATCCTAATGCCTAAGTATGTTATGTGTGAGTGCACATGTTTAGGATATTTATGTTAATAGTAGACAGTTAATATTATTACCATGGAGAGATGAGCACTCTTATGGTGTTTCAAACAGTGTTATAATATACTTTTGTATTGATGTATATGAGTATAAGGAAATTTTTCTTTTTCTTTTCTTAGAAACTATCCATGTGACCTTGTGACCCTGCTGAACTTGGTACTTTTTAAATCCTCTGACACCAGCCGAGAGATATATGAAATCTCCATGCAGCTTATGCAGGTATGAGACTAGAATTTTCTGTAATATTCATTTTACAATATAAGATTGCTTAAAACACTAAATACATATCTTTTCAATATAATGTCAATTTCTTTATTGTGTTCAATTAAATACAATTTTCTGTATATGTTTTATAGATACAGATGGAAAAAAAATCCAGCAGAAGAATGATAACAAATTAAATTCTTTTTCCTCCTTCTTCTTTTGCTGTGTTGCACAGGTTTTAGAGGCCAAGCTGTCTGTTTACTCTACAAGAATTGTGGGCCAAAAGTTGGGGAACATCTTGTATGGCACCCACGGCCCTTTGCCTCCCCTTTACAGTGTGTCCCTCTCACAGCTCTCTAACCAGCTTGCCTGCATGTACCCAGAGCTCACTCTCCCCCTCTTCTCAGGTACTGTGTGTTTGTTTTTTGTTTTTCAGAGCAGAAGCACTGAGTATTAAGTGTGAAAGTAGACCACCTTACTTTTTTACTTTTTTTTATTCATACACAGAGGTCAGTCAGAGGTTTCCTACCACTCATCCCAATGGTAGACAGATAATGCTTACCTACCTGCTCCCTTGGCTGAACAACATTGAGCTGGTAGATACGGGTCTGCTACCCCCTGCCTCCAGCCCCTGCACACCAGAGGAGGAAGGGCAAAAGCATGCAGATGGCTTGGGCCTCTCACACCCACTCAGAGGCAGTGGCTGGGGATCCCTGCAGGCCACATCTCTCATTCTCAATAACCTCATGTACATGACTGCCAAGGTACTGGGCTTTTGCTGTTAATATTGTCCAACATTTCCTTGGTTTTACTGTATCATGTCAGAGATGGTCACTGATTCCATGGAGCATTACATAAAGCTACTTAGCTGTGACCATCTGGGAGCTAGTGGAAATTAAGAGCTAGTGGAAATTAGAGCTAGTGGAAATTAGCATCAAAAATGGTGTATCATTTTAAAGTAAATATAACCTCTTGCTATTTGCTTTTGTGGCGTCCTTTTACTTTCATTTCAAAATCCTTTTTTTTTGTGTTTTCTTCTTCTAAGTATGGTGATGAGCTTCCAGGCCCAGAGATGGAAAATGCATGGAATGCTCTAGTGACCAATGAGAAATGGAGCAACAATCTGAGGATCACGCTGCAGTTCCTTATTAGTCTGTGTGGAGTCAGCAGTGACACCACACTATTAACTTATGTAAGGACACACAAAAAGTCTTACTGTCTCAATCTGTCTTACTTTCTCTGTGATGGATTTTTTGTGTTTTTGCTTTGTTTTGATTTCTGCTCAACAAAAAACGTCAACAGAACATCAGAATGTTTTGCTTTCCTTTGGGGACCGTTGGTTGAAATTGTGATCTATTTTGTAGAAGCAGACACAAAGATCACAGTGTCAAACATTCAGATCTTATGAGCCTGTGTTTTCTGTCTGGCTCTAGATTAAGAAAGTAGTGATCTATCTGTGTCGTAACAACACGATTCAGACCATGGAGGAGCTGTTGTTTGAACTTCAGCAGACTGATCCAGTGAACCCTGTAGTGCTACACTGTGATAACCCACCTTTCTACCGCTTTGCTGCCAGCAGTAAGATCTCTGCTGTGGCCTCAGGTGACCATAGATCAAAAATAAATAAAAAATCACTGCTCTTTATTTAATGCTCATTATCTGTTGTTTTTTTGTGTGTGTGAGTCTGATCTTTGCTTTGTTGTATGTTTGATGAAGGTACAACATCCAGCAGCAACACTGTTGTTGCAGGGCAGGAAAACATCCAAGACACGGATGAAGTGAAGATCACTCGAGAGAATGAGGAGAGGTAAATGTGCCCATAGATTGAGATTGAGCTTCTCGTACTAGAACCTATTTAGTATACAGTTTTAAAGAAGTTCCTTTCTTGCAAATTAATTTTTAGTGCTTTTGTGCTTTGTTTGAACTTAATGCTGATGTTTGAATGTGTTTGTTTTTGTGTGTGTCTGTAGGTTTAGCAAAGCTGCACGGGCACATAACCGGCTAGAATCACGTTACAGTAACAGCTCTGGAGGCTCCTATGATGAGGAGAAAAGTCAGTACATCATTTTCATTAACCTCTAATCTTTGAACACTCTGATTTAAGATTTTAGCTGCTACTGGCTGTTTAGTATGGGGAAGTAAATCCAGATTACATGCACAGAGCAACCGGCGTTTCAGATGTTTTTATGTGTGTATGATTAATGTTCTGTGATCATGTAACAGTGGGGAGCCAGTGACAGTTGGGTGAAGGTGCAAATTAGCTTGGAGATTGTCATAAGATGTTGTCATATGCTATCAGACAAAGCAGTTCTAGGAGAACCCACACATGATCATGAAGAAGAATATCAATATCCTGATATAAAGCTTAATAGCTTATTCCTGAAAGAAAGATCTAAGGATTTATCAATGTGATCACCTTTTGATAATTTAATAATGCTTTTAACATTGAATTGTCAGCCGTCACAATTTCACTTAATCCAACACTCGTGGTATTTTTTCACTCCAGATTTCTTCCAGCTGATATTCTTGCAAGTGAACTGTTTTATGCATGTTTGTGTGTACACTGGGTGTGTTTGCTCAGTGTGTTTGTGTTTGGCCTGCATACCTGGTGTGTCTGCTAAGACAGACCATTCTGGAGATGAATAATATGCTGCTGGTGGCTCAGCAAACATGCTTTGGAGGACTAGTGGCACTTTGTATGACTGTGTAAAGTGGCAGAAGCTGTCGATTTATTCAGATCGTGTTATTCAAATATACATTATTTCAGAAAGGTAGAACACAAGTACTCCTACAATATGGTATTAACTGTTACTGTCTTTCAATGCATAATCATTTTAGTAAACCATTTTATTAAATAAAGGCAAGAATAAATATTAATTATTAATCATAATTTAATGATATATGGAGCCTTTTTTTTCAGAGATATAGAGAAATTCCAAATTTTTAAAGTAAGTGATTGACCACATGGGTTGGAATTTTACCTGCTGTGATGTGATTGTCTGTGCAGATGATCCTCTCCCCCCGTATGCTGGGTGGCTACTCAGTGTTTTGGAGAGTAACCGGCCTCAGCCTTTGCCCATGCCAATTAATGGAGGTTGCTGGGCTCCGCTAGTGGACTATCTGCCTGAAACCATCACACCAAGAGGACCTCTCCACAGGTAACAAAGCTCTAGCTCCTTCTGAGTCACATTATTGCTGCTTACAGTGTACTGCTTTGTGTACACAACTTTTAGACACATTTAAAAATGTACAATAATACTATAATGATGCAGAGTCTAATCAGGCCTAGTATGTGAACACTGATGTTTTCTTTCAGTTTCTAGACAAATGCTTTTACATTTTTAAAACACTGGTTTTATTTTTTGAGTACAAACCCAGCACTGATTTTCTACTGCAAAGACAATGATGAGATTTGGCAGTAGTCTCAGGTCAGGCACTGTTTATTTTATAAAAGTGTAGCAGTGCTAAAAGCATTCAGTGGTGAGTGAGTGTATGTTAGGTCAGCTTTTGTTGGAGCAACTATCTTTGTGGAGATTTCATCATTCTATTATAACCTTATAAAGTTGCACTTCAATTTATTTGTACAGCGCCTTTACCAATTCACATTGTCTCAAAGCAGCTTTACAGAAGTATACAAATATATATATATATATATATAATACATACATCAAGCTGTACGTGACAGCTGCAAGGAAAAACTCCTTGAGAGGAAGCAGACTCAGAAGGGAACCCATCCTCATTTGGGTCACACTGGACAGTAAATAATGTAAATGTAAATAATGTCATTTCTACGACAGTTTATAACAGTGCAACCGAGAGCTCCTGAGGAACTGATGGGCTAGTGCAAACTCTGAGTTCACCATGGCCCCAACACTTCCTTCCTCTCAATGTCTTCAAATGATTGCTGATAAAGACCAGACCTTACAATTGATTGGCGCAACATTGGTTCAAAGAAGGCATGACAGTCTCATGGCAGCCTTATCCACAGCAGTCCCATGAGTGGCAAAGAAAGAGAGAGGGAGAGAGAGAGAGAGAGAGAGAGAGACTTGTTAGGTATTGTAGCTATGACAGTCTGCAAACCTGAGTGACCTGCAAGGGTGGTAAGCTGACAGCCTCCAGACATCCCAGTTCACCAATCGCTCTATGCCCATGAACCCTCCAGAGCTACTTCTTTACCTAAGAAAAGATATTCTTAAAACACTAAACTAAACAAATGTGTTTTTAGTCTAGACTTAAACACTGTCCGAACACTAATTGGAACGCTGTTAAATAACTGTGGGGCTCTGTGAGAAAAAGCTCTGCCCCCTGCTGTAGCCTTTTGTACTTGAGGTACTACCGAATAGCCTGCACCTTTTGATCGAAGTAGGCATGACGGATCATAAAAAAACAAAAGATCTCTCAGGTTCTGTGGAGGGAGACCATAAACTTGAAGAAACAAATTTACCCTCAAAATTGGAAAAATACTTTTCCATTCTTTTAGCTTAGCTAAAAGAGTAGATTTGTATGTAGGCAAAGCATTATTTAACAATAGTAGTAATGTGTGTGTGTGTGTGTGTGTGTGTGTGTGTGTGTGTGTGTGTGTGTGTGTGTGTGTGTGTGTGTGGGTATACTATTTTTTGCCTTAATACAACTACAACTATAACTGACATACAAAAAGCACATATGGTAAAAAATATATACCCTGATGCACAGTTTATTTCCGTTTTTCAACATTCATTTTAACCAACAGTGTTTCCATGGCATTAAAAATGAAAAGAATTCATGTATTTTTTCATTTTTGTAATATATTTTATATAACAGTTTTTGTTAGATTTTAATGTAATGTTTGGATAAATTACAAAAAGAGATACGGCTGTAGCAAATGAACTCATGGCGGTTTTGATGTATGTATTGGTAGGTGTAATATAGCAGTGATCTTCATGACAGAGATGGTGGTGGACCACAGTGTGCGAGAGGACTGGGCTCTGCATCTGCCCCTCCTGCTGCATGCCCTCTTCCTCGGTAATACCACTTCACTCTTACACCTGCTGCTTTTTTTTCAGTCTGTTCTTTTTTCTGTCTTTATCCCATGCATGTATGTGTCTAGTGACATATGCACAGATGGAAGGACATACTTATTTAGTACTTAAAGACACCTAATATGTTAAAAAGCCCTATCTGTGGTATTTGTTCACATCAGCGTCTACATTCCCAGCTGTAATTGCAGGCTGCGGGAAAGCTGAATAACACGACGCTGCAATGCCAAAAATGTAAAAAATCTCTGTGGTGAAAAAGGAGGGAACAACAGGGAGGGGAGAGAAATGCCATAGCTTATCTCTTTCAGAGTCTTTCTGTCGTCATCTCCTGCTGTTTCCATTGCGTTCTCGTTGACAGATTTGTACGGAACTCTTCCTCTGATATTTTATCTGCACTCAAAACTATTGAAGGCATGTTTATCTCAAAGAGGAAAGCATGTCAAAATTTCTCATCTGTACTCACAAGGATTACAAGAATTGAATATAAATTAAAGCAGAATGTTTTGTTTTGACTTAGTGTGATTTGGCGTAATTGTTAAATTAAAAGTACCATTTTCGGGTTTCTTGAATTTTTCAGATTCCGTTTTCTCATGACTCAGTAATTCTTTTACTCAACAGATGTATTGTAATTTTTGCACACCTCGCTTATTCGGTTATTTTTCTGTTCTTTCAGGTTTAGATCACTACCGGCCAGAGGTTTTTGAGCACAGCAAGCGGCTGCTCCTACATTTGCTCATTGCTCTCTCCTGTAACAACAACTTCCAGGTCATTGCTTCTGTGTTGCTGGTGACCAGAGAGATTGGCGACAGCAAAACACTTACCATTAAATCAAACTTCCCGCCTGAATACCTGCAAACAGGTACAGAAGCCAATGCAAATCCAAGCAAAGTATATACATTTCTATATAGAATAGAAATATAGAAGCTTTACACTTATAGACAAGAAATAACGGATATTTTTAAACAGTAAAAGGAAATGAAGGGCTCATGATCTAAACCATACCACTTGTCAAGTATGATGGTCCTGTATGGCTGCCAGTGGAACTGGGTCACTGGGTTTTATTGATGATGTGGAAGATGATAGCAGGATGAATTCTGATTGTATAGAGCTAAACTTTCTGCTCAGATTCAGTGAAATGCTGGAAAACAGATAGGACAGCGCTTTAAAGTACGATGGAGAATGGCCTTAAAACACACAGCAAAGGCAGACCAAGAGCCTTTTAATGCAACAATCTGAATTAAACCCAATTAATCATGCATGTATTAGAGAATCAGTAAAAGAGCTGGTCTAGTCAAAATAACAGATGTGATTATCGGCTTATTTCAGAATGAGTTATGTTTTCATTAGGAATATTGAATATAATCAATAGCTCCGCTCTATGTTTCTACCTCTATCAGTTAAATGGATGTGTGTAAGAGATGAGTGTTAAGGAAACATAAGGAAAACAAAGTCTTAGCTGATGACTGATAAAACCGATGCTTTTGTTATGATGAAACCTTATCCTCTTCTTCCCATACAGGTGGTGTAGACTTCCTACGGGAGTGGCAGACATCTCCTGTGGCAGATTCAGGCATGAGCTCCTCCTCCACCTCCTCCAGTGTGAGCCTGGGGGGCAGTATGGGGAACCTCCCACAGATCACAGCTGAACTTGAGGACTTGGAGGAGTCGCCAACTGAGTCAGAGGAGAAAACCAACAAACTCATTGAGTTCCTCACAACCAGGTATTTCAATTGAGGAAACTACCTATCCGTAATCACGTGACTGATCTGGTGACCAGTTTTTCATTATAAGTTGTATATTGCCATAGGTTTGTGGAAAATTGAACTGAACATTATAAGTCCCAGTGTAAACAGGGTCATGAGAAGAACCATAACCATGTCTGTCATTCTGTCTGACCTTGGTGGTGGTGGTTTTATGGTGACACAGTGCCTGGGGTACTGTCCTGTCATTACACAGGGCCTTCGGACCTCTATGGTGTCATGAGGACATCACGCCGAAGAACCCTAACTCCAAGAGTGCAGAGCAGCTCAGCAACTTCCTGCGTCATGTTGTGTCTGTGTTCAAAGAGTCCAAGTCAGGTACATATTAGTATGCAGCATCTCAGTGTAAACTTGCTCTTGTTTTTTCTTATGTTTGCACTTACAGGGGCATGTGGTAGCCTAGTAGTTAAGGTGTTGAACTACAGATTGCAAGGTTGTGAGCACAAATCTAAGGTCCAACAAGCTGCCACAGCTGGGCCCCTGAGCAAGGCCCTTAACTCTCAATTGCTCAGTTGTATAAAATTGACTTACAATGTAAGTCGCTCTGGAAAAGGGCACCTGTAAATGCCATAAGGTTGGGGGGGGGGGGGATAAAAAAACACTGGCGTATTTTGATGGTTTCTGTGTATAAACCTTAGGATGGCAGTTTGTGATGATGTGCGCTGCTGCTTTTGTAGACTTATAAAATGTTGAAAGTTAGTGAGCAAATTTAGAGAGGCTTTTATGTTCACCTGGCATAGAAACACAACTCATGTTAAAATACAACATTGTTTTAAAACATATTTAAAAATCACATTAAAACTATCCTAGAGACTAAGGCTAATTAGGCTAAACACCAGTGCAGGAGGGTTGACAACCTTAGTGGCTGTCTGCTGTTTCTCTTTAATAGACAATTTATCTGCTTTTAACACTGATTTTCATCTTCTTAAGATTTCCACCTGGAACAACAGTTGAGCGATGTGGCTCTGCAGACAGCTCTATGTAGCTCATCACGCCACTATGCCGGTCGCTCCTTTCAGATCTTCCGAGCCCTCAGACAGCCACTATCTGCTCACGCTGTATCAGACCTGCTGTCACGCCTGGTCGAAGTGGTGGGAGAGCACGGCGATGAGGTACAGGTGTGTATAGATGTAAATGTGTGTGTGTGCGTGTGAATGTGTGTCTTTTGTGTGTGTACTTTAGGTGTCAAAATATTCGGTCTTGTTTTATTGATTGCGCTCTCAGGGCTATGTGATGGAGGTGCTGCTCACTCTGGAGTCAGTAGTGGATAGTTTGGCTGAATGCCTCAAAAACAGTGACCTGATGGCAGCATTGACTAGGTGAGGATTTAGCATTAATACTAATACAGTATGCAAATTTATCAGTAAAGGATTAAAAAAGAGGAGCTTGATGATGCACTTACTGAAAATGAATGAATGAATTTTTAAAAGTTTTAAAAGTGTTAATCACATTTCTGTGTTTTTGGTTGTTTTGGAATGAAGAAAAGAGATATTTATTATTAACACTACTGTCATATATCATATTGGTTCACCTATCCATTCATATCCTCCTTTAATCACAGATCCTCATCGCCAGACTTTCTGGTGAGTGGGAAGCTCAGCTCCAACCGCAAGAGCACCGGTCAGCTCAACCTGACCCAGGATGGTACAGCTGAGCGCAGCAGACATCAGCGGAGTTATTCAGTGCCCAAAAAGTTTGGTGAAAGTGGCGAACATTCTTCTGACCCTCCTCGCAGTGCTACCCTGGACCGTATTCAGGCCTGCACCCAGCAAGGCTTGGCACGCTCAGCTCGGAGCGCCTCGTCCACTTCCTCTGCCCGCGCTGATGCAAGTTCCAACCCAACAGAGCTAAGCCACGCCAGTCACCCTGCCAACCTCTTAGCCACAGTCTTCTGGGTAGCTGTTTCTCTCATGGAGTCTGACTTCGAATTTGAGTACCAAATGGCTTTGAGATTGGTGCACAAGCTACTGGCACGAGTACCCCTTGAACAGCCCGAGAACCGTGAGCGCCTTGACAAGCTCCAGGCTCAGCTTAGGTGGAGCGGTTTCTCTGGGCTGCAACAGCTCCTACTTAAAGGCTTTACCTCCCCAGCCACCAACGATCTTACACTGCAGCTCTTCTGTCAGCTTACACCTGTGTCTCGAGTTCCTGTAGTGGACATATCTCAGTCTATAGGTGAACAGATTGTACTATTTAAACCATATATTAACAGACATTATAAGTAATATTTATAAGAATATATTCACAAAAATAGACACCATTGCTGAGTAACAATCAACAACGATGATGACGACAGCAAAAGCATTGCTAGAAAAAACAGCTGACGCGTTTGTTATTATTACTTAGTACTTTGTGATGCCTAATACTATGGTACTCTATAGACCCTATGATTTTTGTCTTCTAAATGTCTTTTCTTTTTCTCTTTTTTCTCTCTCTTACGCAGGCTTCCCACTGAACGTGCTTTGTCTGCTGCCTAACATGGTGCAGCACTTTGACTCCCCAACGCAGTTTTGTAAAGAGAGCGCCGAGAGGATAGCTCAGGTCTCACTTATAAAACCTGTTCACTTTAAAGCTGTGGTCTTTTCATCCTTCTATGGTTTCTGTACAAAAGTTTTATAATGGAAAAGTTTTATACTGCCAACTGGTCTACATTGTAGTTATTTATGTTTGTCGTTCTTCTCGATGAAGGTTTGTCTGGAGGAGAAGGAGAAGAATGCAAAACTTTCTCACCTGGCTCATGTGATGACTCTGTACAAAACCCGCTCATACACCAGAGACCCATTTTCTTGGGTCAGTGTGGTCTGTCGCTACCTACATGAGGCCTTCTCTGACATCACACTCAGCATGGTCACATACATGGCTGAGGTGAGTGTGGTACTTTCAGTTGCATACCTTACTTAACCTTTACTAGTCTATAGTCACACATGCAGGGACTCGTGTGTAGCAATGACAATGAGGTAAAATACTCCACCATTTATGGTCATACAGGAAAGAGAAAGACCACTCCAATCTGCATCAGGTCTACTGTTATTTCTATCCACTTACAGTAAAAACAACATGCACCATAATTTCCGGACTATTAAGCGCACCTGAATATACTCTAAGCCTCACGCACTGAATTAAAAAAATTATTATTATGAACATAAATAAGTTCACGTCTATAAGCCGTAGGTGCCTACAGGTACATTGAAACAAATTAACTATACACAGGCTTTAATGAAACACGTCTTGTACCAAAAAAAATAATAAATTAGCAGTAAACAGTAGCCTACCAAGAAAGTCATTGGTCACTATCTTCCTCCTATAAGGCAAGAAGTAGAACTGTGTTAATATAGGATCAGCTTTCCAGCGCTGGAGCGAACTGAGAGAGCGGGAAGGAGCCGCATATTCACAGATTGGAGTTTCCCGAGTCAATAACTCCTGAGCCAAACGCTGTTACTACACAAATAACACCTCTTTTCTATCGTAGTAATGTAGATAGGCAGCTACAACCGCGTTCTACTTCTTGCCTTATCATAAGCCTTTCTTCGCTTTCTTTGTTTTTATCCTCCATGTCAATGTTAAAACCACTTAGTGCTAATGTCACACATGCGCACTGAACACATATCTCTCCGCCACATATTGACAAGACCCGCCCCTTTCTGAACATTGGCTACACGTTTGTTTTGGTTTTTGGTTTGATTTTTAGTTTGTGGTCCTGACTCAGTTTTTTTGAAGCATTTCTCAAGCATCGGAGACCCTACCTTTAACCCGTTCTGCAATTTCATTGGTCTAATGAAAGCTGCATGCCGCCAAAAAACTGAGCATGTCACAGAATGTGTGTTTTTTTTTTAAATAAATTGAAAAATCCATATATTAGCCTTGTTCAAAGCGTGAGAAAAAAGTTGCAGCTTATAGTCCGGAAAATACAGTAAATGACAAAAAACCAACAGGATGTGCTTTCTGCTGCCTCCAGATATGGGAATTTTTATCTGGGGAGTGTTGCAACAATAAATTGAGAAAACCATTCTTACCCAAAGAGATAATTGCATGAATGAGTAAGTGTGCAGAGGTTCCTAATAACGTGTTCAGTGAGTTTATGCAGATGGTTTATAAAATATACAGATTTGAAACCATTGTTGGCACAGAATATTTGTAGGAGCAGAATACGGGGTCAGAAATGGATGATTCTGGAATGTCACACTTTCAAGTGATAGTGGTGTCTTCTGTGTCATAGTTGTTGGATAAAGGATTACCCAGCATGCAACAGCCCCTGCTGCAGATCATCTACAGCCTGCTAAGTCACATGGATTTGGCAGCCATTCAGGTCAAAGCCTTCAATGTGGAGGTGCTCAAAACCATCGAGAAGTTTGTACATGTAAGTTGCATCTTCAGACTGTGTCGAACAATATAATAACAATATAAAATATTTTATCTTATTTTTCCAATACATATGATCTGATCCTTGAGGATGTATGATAAATTACTTATGGACCAGAATAACTGCTATATTATAATATAAAAATAATAACATTTATTTTGAAGGATTTTAACATGAAAACTGAAATTGATTTAACTGTGATTATGTAAAATTATCACATAAAATTGGCCATTAAAATAAAAACAATCTAACTGTCAGGACCCGGACGGAGGTGGATACGAACAGACCCGTACGCAGGATAGCTTCAAATGAAAGGGGTTTAATACATGAGGAAGAAAAACATAAACCACACTACACAGGGAACTAACATTATTATTAATGAAGCCGCGCTGCCTAAGGCAACACGGCTCACATATATACAGACAGGGACAATCACACACAATGGGGAACAGGTGTGATGACCGGGAGGAGCAGATGAAGACGGGGCAATCACGTGACACAAACAAACACAAACGCACATGGCCATAAGTCTGCGCGGATCCATGACACTAACAATCTATAATCCAGTTGTGTGGATTGATGAGACCAAAACTGAATTTTCCGGCTTAGTTCAACATTTTGAATCCAACACCAAAGTAGATTAGAACCAAGAAAAATGTGTTAGAATGCAAATTGGGATTCTTAAACGTCATTGTTCTCCAATGGCCACCATATAATCTGTCAGAGCTGTATTCATATATACAAATCTGACTAAAAGAAATCTTTTGCAGCTACTGTAAATGTGGTAGTGATTATCTGTGCAACCAACCATTGTCTGTTCTTTTGTTTAGCCTTTATTGCACAATAAAATATTTCACACTGAATTGTTAGATATATTGTTAAAATCCAGTCCGGGGAACATATGGTATATGTGTAACGTGTGTATTTCAGACTGCTCACTGGAAGGAGGCTCTTAACGTGCTGAAGCTAGTGGTGTCTCGCTCAGCCAGTTTGTCCCTGCCGTCCTATGCTCATGGGGATTTGGCCAATCTGGAAGTGAGCCGCATGATGTGGGATGGCTCATCCAAAGCCCTGCCTGGCAAAACACTGGAGTTCCACTTCGATATTTCTGAGGTAAGTGAAGGACTAATTCGTTTAAACATGGAGCCAATAGATGTCTCTATATCAGTTTTGTACTTTGGCTCTTCCACCAAGCTGAATTTTGAATAACAGAATACTTTCATTTTAGGTTATTCATTACAGATTATTTTATTCAAGGAGAATGTTTGGTGTTTGTATTCATATTAAGTTATTATATTTTTATCAGGGCAAAGCATATGTTTGTGACGAATAATGTCTGGTTGCTTTTGAAGGAGATGCTATTATAATGATTGCAATCAGATGACGATTTTGAACAGATTATTTAACAAATTCAGACTAAATGAGTTAAGTTCAGAAAGACAAATTCATTTGGGAAACTGAAAGACTGAGTAGGAAGTGTATCAAAATGCCAGACCTGTGTTTGGGTGAAAACCAAAATTTAAATTGTGTGGAATTATTTTAGATCAAATAAATGAGGCCTTTTTTTTTTCAAAAGGCATGTGGAAAGCAGAGCAACGAGTTATTCTTTGTGGTTTTATGTAATGGACTGTTAATATCCCAAACTGACTTTTATCTGCTTTAGGAAGATCCCCGCTCTTAATGTAGAAGAAGAAGAATGGGGGCATAGAAGCCTTTATTACATATACATTACAGCACAATGGAATTCTTTTCTTCACATACCCCAACTGAGGAGGTTGGGGTCAGAGTGCAGGGGCAGCTATGATACAGTGCCCCTGGGGCAGGGAGGGTTGAGGGCCTTGCTCAAGGGCCCAACAGTGGCAGTTTGGCTGTGCTGGGACTTGAACCCCGATCCTCCGATCAACAATCCAGAGCCTTAAACAGTTGAGCCACAACTGCCCTAAATGTAGTTTCAGTGCTTTATGGGCATGTTATTCAGTGCATTTTGCATAACATTTGTGTTATGCAGTGAGCACAGGAAACTCACTCTATTTTCCAGAGCACAGTCTCAGACTCTTATATGGCCTAATGAGAGCTGTAATATCCGGTCCAGATGGAACAAGCGCAGACTGATAAAAGCCTTTGTAATTATGCTGTTTTTCCACAGGGACTTACATTGCTTATCTACACAAAGGCTTAAGACTGCTGATACTGTGTATCTCTAGGCAGGTTGTTGACATTTTTTTCCCATTTAGACAGTAAATGTCTTCCTCAGTTCATCTAAAACAATAAGTGAATTATATCATCCGTTTAATAGAATAGCATAATACCCTTTGTTCAGATCAGAACTAAAAACCAAACTATGGACTTCTTATTCACTAAAATTCATTGTTAATACAGAATGTACCACTGATAATGATGATCAATGATAACAATTGTTATCACTGTACTACAGTACAGTTTTAGCTACAGCACCATGAAACCTTACCAGCAGTCTAGTCATATGTCTTTGTGTGTTTGTGTGTCTGTGTGCTCGCGTATGTGTACATAGACGCCAGTGATTGGACGTAGGTATGATGAACTGCAGGGTAGAGGAGGTAGAGATGGGAAAGTACGTGCCATCACAGTGACCCGTAGCACCTCGTCCACATCATCTGGCTCAAGCTCCAACCCTGTTCTGGTGCCTGTGAGCTGGAAGAAGCCACAGTTCTCACAGGTAAGACAGATATTAGACAGGTATATCTCATACCTCTGCCAAGATGACTGTGCACACTTGATTTTTACATCTTATTTGTTTTACATCACATATACATCAGAAAATTATCAACAGCTTTTTTTTTTAATGGTCAGTAGTAGCTTATTTAAAAACTAGAATAATGCATAGAACAGATTTTGAAATTAGGCCTAAATATAAGCAAACTTTATACTAATTGTTCTCTGTGTGTTGGAAATTACAGATGCACAAGAACATGATATTAAAAGTTATTTTGTTTTTTTAGTCAGTGAATGAGCGTTTCCTTTTGGAATACACTTATGACTGTTTCCTTTGACTTCTTAGAAGCGAACACGTGAGAAGCTGGTGAACGTGCTTTCTCTGTGCGGCCAGGAGGTCGGCCTCACCAAGAACCCATCTGTAAGTGATAACGCGAGCCCTTTTATTACACTGCTAGGAATCCGAGCCGTATCATAACTTGTTAATACAATTACTAAAAAGACTGTGCCTGATATGACACCGACATTTGACTTGTGAATAAAAATAGATTGAGATGAGTCTAAATTTATTTATTTATTTTATTTATTTATTTTTGCCAGGTGATCTTCTCCTCCTGTGGTGATCTGGAACTGATGGAACGGCAGCCCAGTCAGGTTTCCTCAGAAGATGGCACACGAGAGGACACTTTAGATGACACTGCCTCTGAGCAGCAGTTTCGAGTCTTTAGGGACTTTGACTTCCTTGATGTGGAGCTGGAAGATGGAGAGGTAATTACAAATAGAGTTTAGTGTTGAACTTAATTTAGGTCTTTAATTAGAAACAGTCATTGTTCTAAAACATATCATTGTACATGCATAGATCATAGAATGTCTAGCGTTTGTTAATATCAGTTTTTCACAAAAAGGTTTTGACGTGAGATTTATAATATATTGCAGAAACTTATAGCACACTTTAATTACCTGGTTTTATTCTTATTATATTTTCTAACAAAACATGCCTTTTCTGCACTACCTGTACTTCTCTTTCTTTTCCTTGTCTTTCACTGATGGAGTATTAACAGAATTCATTAATTTTCTTCTCTAACATGGTTTACTTTATCACTGGTCTTTCTTGCTGTGTGGATAACATTGTCTTTCTTTTTCTCCTGTGCTGTCCAGGAACTGCAGGTAAGCATGTGTGTGCCAGTGATTGACCGAGAGAATGACAGTGGCCTGTCTGTTGTATAGAAGCACTCTGTGCATGTGTGGATTATAGTCAGGGCTTTAATTCTTATTAAAGTTCTTAATAGAAAATTGAAATGACTTTTCATTTCTTGCCATAAACATCAGCAATGCATGTTGACTGTGGCTTATGGCCACGTTATATAAGCAGTCCTAGACATTTCAGTCTTATTTTATATGAGGAGACAAATTCCTCAGAAGTACAGCTTCAATATGAAAGAAAATACTGCCTAAAGCGTGCATGCGTAACATTCTTTACCACATAGAGTAAAACAGTAAAAGGTTAAAAAAAGACTAATTAGGCATCTAGCCTGTCAAATGAGTGTTTAAATAGCCTGTTGCAGTGAATCTTTCAGTCACTCAGGAGTGTATGTGGACATGTGTGTTGCAGGGTGAGAGCATGGACAACTTTAACTGGGGTGTACGGCGGCGCTCTCTGGATAGCACAGACTTGACAGAGCTACTGGAGGAAAGCCAGCACTCAGACAGCACACCCAGCCTCGGGCCACTTGATCCCCAACACGACTCAGACGACTCGTCCGAGGAAGAGTCCAACTCCACAAGCCAGAGCCTTTCACACCACTCACAACTTGTATGGCACACATTACTTGCAGTTCTTTTTTTGTTCCTTTTAATTATTAAGTACTGTTTTGCAGGTTCACACTGAAACAAAGTGACAGTCTTATATTATGTCTCTCTCTTTCAGACAATGAATCTGTCTCCTTCTGAGGACACCAATCATACTGACTCTTTGTCCACCTCTTATGACACATCTGCTGACCCACACTCTCTGAATGCCACCACACCTGGCATGGGGATGTCTTTTCCAGATGACACCATTATTCCACCTGTGAGTAATATTTTACCTGTCATATATTATTCTGCCAACCAATTAAATGAAGGAATGCTATGAATGATCATTTTGTACATCAGTATCCCTTTCAAAATATTTTTTTTAATTTTACTTAAAATCATATATTACAAAGATTATGACCACATTTTTGTCAAATAATTACAAGTTATCTAACACTATTAAACTGTCTGTAAAATGTAAAGTGAATTGTGTCCTTCTTCATGTCCTGTATGTAATCACTTATTATGATGCGGTGTATGGTTACTACAAAATCATGGCTAGGGCGATATGAGATGAGAAGGCATTGTTTAATGAGTCCACATTGTGCATTTTTTATGCAGCCACTGCCTGAAGATGAGAGCTGTAATGTGCAGGAAGATGACCTGTTATTTTGTGTGAGCGAGCTCCCTCCGGGATTTGACTGTGGTTCTAGCTTCACTCTGGATATTCCACGAGATCGATCAGAGGTGGACCAAAGCTTCCTGCATGGGTATGCTGAGATGCTGATTCAATCAATAAAATTTACCTTTGTAAAAAATAAATAAATAATAAATGTCCTCGCTGATTGCTGTGGCTTCTGAATATTTCAAGCGTTGTCAAAAAAAGAAGGGTAACAAATGATAATCCAACATTAAGTGTCTTAGAAAGGTGTCTGGTCATTATGAGCCACCAGAGAAGTTTCAGTACAACTTGGAAGAGATTCTACAATTGTCTGGAACTGTAATGGAAGAACAAACAGTATTCTTGATAATATGGTAAAGGAGAAGAATGCCTCATTTGACTATATCACTTTTTCTCAAATCTATAGACCATCACCAAAGATTTTTAGGGCTATTATCCCTTTGTACGTTGTACATGATATGATGTCCTGCATGATTCCCTGAGGAAGATCTGCTCTTCTCTTGTTCTTTACAATTACTAGTGAATCATGCTCAGCATTTACTGATGTCTATCCCATTGATTTAATTGCAGATGTCATTTCATGCCCACAATAATGAGCCCTCTTCAAAATACGTTTCTTAAGTGCCATCTTGGTCCAAATGCGGTGTTAACTGGCCTCGGTGTTTGGCACAGCATATAGTAGGATGTTGATTGGGGGATGTTGATTGGGGGATGTGGTAGCCTAGTGGTTAAGGTGTTGGGCTACCAATCAGAAGGTTGTGAGTTTGGTTCCTATGTCCACCAGGTTCCCACTTCAGGGCCCCTGATCAAGGCCTTTAACCCTCAGTTGTATAAAAATGTAAGACGCTCTGGATAAGGGTGTCTGCTAAATGCTGTAAATGTAATTGCTTAATTTTGTCATGCAGCAATCATCTCTCTGTAGACATCAGTACTCGTTATGTTTCTTCCACTATTTATTCAGCTTTTTCCTTTAATATTACACACACCTCTATATTTATTGTTGCTTGATGTCACCTTTAAAGCTAATTATTCCAACCAGGAAAAATATATAATTTGAATAATTAAAAAAAAAAAAAACAGAGTGAAAAGCCATCGTCCTCTACTGGGTGATATTTTATTACACTGCATTGGTCTGAGTATATATTGCAATGTCTGTTCTACTCTGGTTACATATTTTACATACACAGAACAGCATGAAGAGTGAGCTCTTTTCCTCTTTTCACTATAGCTATAGTTATGGGGAGGAGAGGGATGATTTGGACGAGCTGGGTTTTCCTCCACCCCCATCACCCTTCTTTTCCGCCATCTTAGCTGCCTTCCAGCCCACAGTGTGCGATGATGCTGAGGAAGCATGGCGCACACACATCAATCAGCTGATGAGTGACTCAGATGGTTCATGTGCTGTGTATACCTTCAGCATCTTCTACTCCCTGTTCCAGGTACTATGACTTCTACTGATGCTATAGCATTTGTTTATACCACTAATAACTATTAACTCAAACACATACACTAGCCAAGAGTACACATACCTACAGCTTTTGGAAATGTATGTATGCCATATGTACTAATAAGTAAAAGAAAAATAAGCTGGACCAAGTTCAGGGGAAAAGTTTTTATTGAAGATGTTTCTTGTAGCATAGCTGTCTTCTGGAACTTAAGCCAAAGGTACTGTCTGTGTGGCCAGACTTTATACCTGGTAACAAATGGCCTTCAAACAATAGAAAGATACAGAAAGGACCTCCTACTGGAGAACTTACAATGGACAAGGCAGAAGGGCCATCCTGTGTATTGATCAGTATTGATTACAGGAACAATGTAATTACCATTTGGTTCCCCTTTACAGTTATATGTAAATTACAGGTGGGGCACAGGAACACCAGATGTTGATTACATATGAATATCAGGCGTTTATGCATGAAAGAACTAGACACAAAACCCTTTAGAACTAACAAGTTTGAAGGAGAAAATTGTAAATAAATATGTGTATTTGTGAGCACATAGTGCTCTGAGATTGATTGGCATCCCATTCAATCTTGCCAATCATGGCTATTTTCTTTTCATAGGGTCTGGGTCCACTGTAATCCTTACCGGGATCATGTAGTGACTGTGGACAATAAACAAATTCAGAAAAATATTCGAGCCAAAACACTTCTATGTCTTTGATGCCCTCTAGTAGGTTTCAGAGGAAGTTTTCCTTTCAAGTCATTGTAAATTCAAGTAGCAGTAAGACAAAGTAACTGGAGATGTGTTACAGTAATTAAGTTTCCATAATAAAGTTTTTCATCATCAGGAACAAACATATAACTACTAGACATTTTGCACAGAATTCCATCGCTGGTGATCAGTTAATAATAATAATAAAAAATCTGTCTTCAGAGCATCCAGGAAAAGTTTTGCTCCCTAACCAGTGATGCTGCCGTCTACCTCGGAGATGGCTTAAAGGGCATTGGAGCAAAGTTCATGAGGTCATCTCATATGCTAAGCACATGTTTTGACTGCCCCATGCTTTTTGTGGATGCTAATACTGTAAGTATCATCCTTAGAGAATGTGATTTTATGTGTTGCCTGACTTTCTATTGTCGCATCTATCATTGTGCAATAAACACGGAATTTGAAAGTGTCTTACTTGTGCTTTCTTTCATTGGTTGGCATCCTTTGGGTTGTAGATCATGTCCTGTGGGCTTTTGGATAGTCTGAAGTTTGGTGTTTTGGAGCTGCAGGAATATCTGGACACTTACGGTAGCAGAGAAGATGCGGCAATCACAGTACGTTAAAACTACACTCATAAGGTCATACCAAACTTTCATAGAAATTGACAACCAGTACCTGAATAACTGTAAAGCTCTTTGCTTCAGGACCTGTTTGACCTGCATATGTTTGTCTTTTTCAGTGGTTTCAGAACTGCAAGTCAACATTTCCCAAATGTCCTGATGATGGGGTTATTACCTGTCAACCTGGAGACACAGAAGAGAAGGTTTGCCAATATGCCTCAGTACACTGCTCCCAGACCAGTCCTAAGCTCTCAGACCAGTTAAAGACTCATAAACAGGTCCCAGGAACGTACTTACACACAACCATCAAACAGTTTTATTCCACTGATTGAAGTTACAGTGATAAAATTATATCAAAATACAAATATGATTAATGCCAGCCTAATGTAATTATAACTGATCAAATTACCAGAGCTCGATGCATGTAACGTCACCTGTATGATGTGTCCCCACATCTGACAAATTGCCACTAGATTTTCCATTCAGTATAATAGTTTGTTGTTGTTGTTGTTGTTGTTGTAGTTGTAGTTTGGATTTTAATGATCACTTATTCAGAATCCTTTAATAGCCAAATACAAATGAATAGGAATTCTACTCATACAGACACAATGAAAATAAGTATATCAGAGAAAACTCAGTATGCCCTCTTCAATTCAGTTCAGTTCAATTGTATTAGTATAGCACTTTTGACAAAGCCGGTTTACAAATGTCCAAATGTAGTTTTAAGATCAGGTGACAGGAAAAACTCCCTGAGATGGCATGAGGAAGAAACAATTAGAAGAAGCAGACCAGAAAGGAAACCTATATTCATCTAATAGGCAATGGATAGTGGGATTAATGTTAACAGTACTAACATCAGCACTGTGACTGTAAGAATAATGTGCAGAACTGGATACAGTCAGTTGTCATTTATAGGTTCACACTCTAGTATTTTTTCAAAATCTAACACAAAAGATTCAACTCACTAACTAATTTTCATTTCACTTTCTTAAATCCTTTTGAGTTGATTATAATGAGAGTCGGAAAAGAAAGAAACATTTACAGTCTTCCCTATACTGGAAGAAATGCCTTTGGAAAGAAATCTCAATTAGAATAGAAAAAATTCTGTTTCTAAATCTAGGTTTTATATAAAGTTAAGCCATAGCCTTTCTTTCTTCTTTGATGGAATATGTTCCCTTTCACTCCTTCATCTCTTTATGATTATATCTTCCATACAGGTTATATAAGCAAGCTCCATGGTTCTGTTACTAATGATCCACTAATCACAAGATCATTTTATGCTACTGGGTTAAATCTTACTATATTCGTGCTCTTTTTTCTTTTCTTCTAACATGCTTACAATGCAGCAAATGGAAACACTGGCTGTAAGTCCAATACAGGATAAAGTTCTCTCAAATGCAGTGTTTATATTGACAGTCTTGGAAAGACTTCTAGATCAAATACATTGCATTTTATTTGCTGTAATTTATCCTGAATATATGTACAGGTGTAATATTTCTGTTTTGTTTTTTTGTTTTTTGTTGTTGTTGGGTTTTTTTTAGCAACTGGAACTTTGTCAACGTCTGTACAAACTGCACTTTCAGCTCCTGCTGCTTTTTCAGTGCTACTGTAAACTGATCAGTAAAGCCAGTGCTATCAGCTCGGTGCCTGAGGTACTGTGACCATTTCTAAACTGTATGGCACTAGCATATATGTCCAAAATAAATGCACTCAGATCATGATCTGGGTGAGCAGCACATCTGTTACATAGTGAAGAAAAATATTGAGTGACAATTTAGAAGTAGAATTTTAGCTGCCATATCTATAAAGACAACATCTCATTTTCATGTCTCTTTTTTTTCTGTTCCACAGCTAATAAACATGTCCCGTGAGCTCGGGGAGCTGAAAGCCAGTCTGCGGTTGGCAGCAGGTATAGCAAGTAATCAGGAAGTCCAGCAACATACCAGATTTCAACCCAGCTTTACCACCTCAGAGGCAGCAGTACAGGCTTTGCTTGAGTGTCTGAGGAACAGGCAGTATACTACAGCAATATGCCACATCCGCCAGTGCAGGTCACCACCCCAACATCCCCTCCACACCCCACCCAACAGACACACACACACACACACACACACACACACACACACACACTGTAATCTATTCCTATCCCACAAAACTGACTGAGATGAACTTAATGTTTATTATCAGTGTGCATTTCTATGCTTGGAAAAAGAAGATCAACATGAATTATGAAAAGTGATCTTGCACCATCCATGGAACAAGAGCTGCATGGAACAAATTATATAAATAATTAGAAACTATACATCAATAATCAACTAATAAATGCATTTACATGTTCTTAGGGTGGTTGTTATTCATGCAGGAATTCAGAAGATTTATGCCTTAAGTCATTTTTTTATATATAAGTAAGTATTAGTGCAGGGATTAGTGCAGGATTATTTATTTATTGTTGTGTGCCTCAGAGATGACAGATACAAAGAGAGATGTGTCACTCCTTTTTAGGTGCACTTTTGGGTGAACTTTTCCCATAAAGTGAATATTTTGACATTATCTAAAGAATAATGAAAGAGATGAATAGTTACAAGTTAAAAAATCTCATGTCAATCTGTTATAAATCTATAAACGACAGAGATCCTTGTGATAGAATATAGACATTCACAAGAAAATCTTTCTAGACATCTGAGAAAGCTATTTTGTCTGGTAAACAAAGAGGCTTTCTTCAGAGCATTGTAGGATGTACGCAGGCAGAAGAAACAAATTCAACACGTTGCTTAAAAGTTTGATGCAAAAAGTTCTATGTTAAGAATTTTTTCCCAATTTTAAAAAAATCCAGCAGCAACACATTAAGTTTCTATAAGTAATCTACAGTATAGGTAAACCGCACTTAATCTATAGGTAAACACTCAGAACATGTAAAAATGCAAACCTTCTAAGCTGTATAACTAAGTTGTTTTATTTCAGTAGTTTACCTTGTAAGAAGAGTGAACTTATATTTTTACATATTATCTTACATTTTTAAATGAGCAGCAAACACATCACTTTTATGCAATAAATCAAAATTTTCTCAAAACTAATAGAAACATTTTAGACAATTTGGTCTATCTCTAACCTTAGGAGGCAAAAGGAGAAGGAAAGGCAAAAGGGTTTTAAATAATCACTGAAGGTTTATGTATAAAGCTTTTTCCTTGAGAGAAGTAACACACACAACCACACATTCACACACTAGCTAAAATGAAGACGTCTAGTAGAACTCAGTTCAGAACAGATTAAGTTACTAGGCACCATATCTTCTACATTACAGAACTCCAGACTTAGTACTACTAGGCATTTAAAATGACATGCATGATTTAAACCATGTCATGGAGTTTACCTAAGACACTGTTGAACAAAGATTTTGTTGTTTCATGTTCTCCTTTTTCATTTCTTGATACAGACAGCTTTGGCCAAGTGACATCTTTGGCAACAATTCAGAGGACGAAGTCCAGACCCTGCTGAACATCTACTTCTGTCATCAGTCTCTGGGCCAGACGGGCATGTTCGCTGTGCTGGGCTCTGAGCAGGATGTGGGGCGGGTCAGCACTGAGCTGATGGAGCTCAGCAGTGAGATTCGGGATATGATCCGACGCGCTCAGGACTCCCGGCTCATCTCATCATGCTTCCCGGACTCCAGCGCTTCAGCAGTGAGTCTCTGACAGGAAGTTTGCAGCACTCCAAAGCAGCGCTGGATCCCTCCTTAGACACTCATCCCCTCCTCTACACGCACTCACTACTGCCCCCACCTGATCCAGTCCATAGCCACTGTGCTGTCTGGGAGTGCTGCAACCCTCTCACGGCTGTGTCCTACAAACTTGCACACTACTTAGGAAAAATCAGAGAATTACCCTTGATTGCATTGAATAGGAAAAAGGGGGTTCTGAGAGTGAGCTTGTCTTCAGGCTCTCAAATGTGCAGCAATTCTGGAGAAACAGAACTGTTACTGTGCGACGCTTCAGATTAAGACATGCTGTCACATCTTTATATCTTTAGGTAATTGCACTATGTTGAGCTTTTAACATTAAACATCACAAAGAAAGACTAAGTTGTGATTGCTACTGAGGACAAGTGCTGTGTGTGTGTGTGTATATATATATATATATATATATATATATATATATATATATATATATATATATATATATATATATATATATACAGCAAATTTAATTGGAACTAAATGTGTCTGCACTGTATATTGTTCATTGGGAAATGTGCAATGAAGGATAACCTTATAATAAAGAACTGGATGCCTTTCTACTGTTACTGCTTAAGAATATTCTGAGAATTGGACACACTAGGGAGCCGTTTCTCTTCGTAACTATTTTTAAGAGCCTGTTCATCACTACTTAACACGGAAATTAAGATAAACATGCACGCACACACAGGCATGCTGACATTTAGCTGCCATATAAAACAGAAACAGTAAGCTGGTAAATATCAATGTATCCAAGTGTTGGTTAATGTTAGTGACACTATTAGACCTTTTACTTTTTGAAATGTGTCGCTTTCTACTACTGTATACAGACTTGCCTCTTGCTCACTTTTATTGTCACGATATAACCAACATGCACTTTTATCTGAGAAATAGTTCCATAGTGTGTCATTCAAAACTGCCAAGCATGCATTGTTGTACTTCTAATTATTAAAACTATTTAAATTATGTGAAAAAACTAAACTAAACATTTGTACAAAGTCTAAAAGGGAGCTCTTTTCATGCAGGACACTTGTTTTGAGAACAGAAATGTGCATGCCAGCAGAGATTGTACATTGTTTTCCCTAGGGAAAAAGTCTTAGATTAGGAATTTTACACTGTGTATATAGTTTATAGTTACTTTTACAGCTTTTGTGAAGTAATTTTGTTTGGTGCTGTTAAGTGTCATGTAAAAATAAAGACTTAGCAGATTAATCATTTGTCACCTGTCTCATCTGAGTGATAACAGGCGATCCACAAATGCACATACAGTACCTGATTGTATGTGGTTGAATGTACTGTATGTGGTTATTTGTGTAAACTTCCTGGAGCTTCATGGAGTAGACACAACCGTGTGCCCTAAGTGGCATTTCTTCAAATAGTCTGTCAGCAAAACCCTTGACTCATGCTTCATCTCAGACATCTCTCCAGTCCCCCTCCATTGCTGGATCGGATATACTGCTCAGTTCTCAGTGTGAAATATGACACCATCTAATAAGTTTGCGGATGAGGTATTGGAAAGTTGCAGATAGCACGGTCAATTACCAAGTAAATAATTAAACATCCCAGTAGTAATATTACCATACACAATCATACTGGATACTTTGTTATGTGAAATAAAGTGCAAATACGTTTATATTTATCTGATATTATACATTTACAGCATTTAGCAGACACCCGTAGCCAGAGTGATTTACATCTTATTTCAATCTGTACAATGCAGGGTTAAGGGCCTTCCAATCAGTAGACCAAAACTTTTTACTAGAAACTTGTATATTATATTCATTCATTACACACAGAATGATATATTTCAAATGTTTATTTCTTTTAATTTTGATGATTATAACGGACAACTAAGGAAAATCCCAAATTCATTATCTCAGAAAATTAGAATGTTACTTAAGACCAATACAAAGAAAGAAGTTTTAGAAATCTGGGCCAACTGAAAAGTATGAACATGACATTTATGAGCAAATACCATCTGAAACATTTTAAACCAAACTTAAAATGTGTGAAACAAGCTTCCTCTGAGACATTGCAGTGCTAACCAGCCACATCTTTCCAAACTGCTTTTCATGCTGCATCACAGCATTGTAGGAGGAAACAAAGAAACTCTCCCCTTTTCCACATATGCAAGCTCACAGATGCCCAAGACTGACTAGTACTGCTATGATTGACAGGGGAGAGAGGGTGCCATCCCTCCCACCCACAGAGCATAGCCAGTTTTCCAGCGCAACACACACACACACACCTGTGTGGACTGCAATGACCTACACCAAATACACATTCTTACAGTATACATCCATGTACACAGCACCACCATAAACTGTTTACATGCTGTTTTGCACACTGTTTTTGCTCTTTGCACATGCTGTCTTTCACATTTCAGTCAAGTGCTGTTATGCACAATACATTACAATAGCAGTCTTTCTGCACATGCAATATAAAACACAGTACACTGGTCAGTGCTGCTTTTGTGTATTGTTTGCACAGGTTGAACTTTACTGTACGTAGCTGACTTAAGTCCTTAGCTCCACCTTTGTTCTATGTAGCACCATGGTCCTGGAGAAACACTGTCTCGTTTCACAGTGTACTGAAACAGCTATACAGTATATCTAGTTTCTTGACAATCATGACCTGTATGGTTTCATAGACAATTTGCACATTTGGAAAGAGAAATATCTGTTGCTCCTAGTTCCACATACAGTACATCTATACACCAGTTTCAGATCAGATGCTCCAAAAGGAAATGATACTGAACAATATAATTGTAGTCAAGCGTTTCTTACTGCGACCTCATAGACGGCAACACACAAAAGCACAAGCACCATCTGCACTCTTCCACCTGAGCTAACAGATGCTTGTGACTGGTTAGTGCACCTGTGTGTGATCTATGCCACCCAGCAAGCACAGTTACTTTTGTTTTCCAGACATAGACAGTATGGACATGGTCACAATTCAAACGCAATTATCAGAATCAGCTTTATTGCCAGGCATGTTTTCACATGCGAGGAATTTGTTTTAGTGACAATCTCCACAGTGTAACAGAATGACATATGTAGTATAGATGAAATTGTATGTACACATTTACAGGTGTGAAATGTGCAGTTTAAATAAGCATGAAATATACATATGCAAATAATATACAATATATACAATTTGTATGTACACATGTGCAATTGTGAAATGTACAGCTGAAGTAAACAAACATTCAGACAATATGTATGTACAGAGTGCAAGTATGAAATGTGCAATTGAGGTATACATAGTGCAAATATTATGTGTTCCATGGTGTTAATTGTTCAGGTGGATTGCTTGAGAGAAGAAACTGTTCCTATGTCTGGTTGTTCTGGAGTTCAGGGCTCTGTAGCGTCGACCGGATGACAACAGTTCAAAGATTGAGTGTGCTGGATGTGAGGGGTCTAGAGTGATTGACTTTGCCTTTTTGCTCACTCTGGAGGAGTACAGGTCTTGGAGAGTGGGGAGAGTTGTGCCAATGATTCGCTCAGCAGTCCGGACTACCCTCTGTAGTCTTCTGAGGTCGAATTTGGTGGCTGAGCTGAACCAAACAGTTACCGAGGTGCAGAGGATGGATTCGATGATAGCAGTGTAAAACTGTTTCAGCAAATCCTGTGGCAGGTTGAACTTCTTCAGCTGGCGAAGGAAGTACAATCTCTGCTGAGCCTTTTTCACAATGGAGTCAATGTGAATGTCCCACTTCAGGTCCTGGGAGATTGTGGTTCCCAGGAATCTGAATGACTCCACTGCTGTGACAATGCTGTCCATGATGGTTAGTGGGGGGAGAGCAGGGGGGTTTCTCCTGAAGTCCACAATCATCTCCACTGTCTTCAGCGTGTTCAGCTCCAGGTTGTTAAGGCTGCACCAGACAGACAGCCGCTCAACCTCCAGTCTGTAAGCAGACTCGTCACCGTCCAGGATGAGGTCGATCAGTGTGGTGTCGTCTGCAACCTTCAGGAGCTTGACAGATGGGTCATTAGAGGTGCAGTCATTCGTGTACAGGGAGAAGAATAGTGGGGAGAGAACACAGCCCTGGGGGGCACCAGTGCTGATGGTGCGGGTGCTTGATTTGAGTTTTCCCAGTCGCACTAGCTGCTGCCTGTCTGTCAGAAAGCTGGTGATCCACTGGCAGACAGAGGAGGGCATGGAGAGCTGGGTTAATTTGGGCTGTAGGAGTGATGGGATGATGTTGAAAGCAGAGCTGAAGTCCACAAACAGGATCCTTACACAAGTCCCTGGTCTGTCCAGATGCTGCAGAAGATAATGCAGTCCCATATTGACTGCATCATTCACAGACCCGTTTTCTCTGTAGGCAAACTGCAGGGGGTCCAGTAAGGGTCCCGTGATGTCCTTCAGGTAAGCCAAAACCAGTCTTTCAAATTTTCATGACCACAGATGTTAGAGCCACAGGTCTGTAGTCATTAAGTCCGGTGATTTTGGGTTTCTTTGGGACGGGGATGATGGTGGAGCATGAGGGTACTTCACACAGCTCCAGTGACGTGTTGAATATCCGCGTGAAGATGGGGGCCAGCTGATCAGCACAGACTTTCAGACAGGCTGGTGAAACGCTGTCTGGGCCTGGAGCCTTTCTTCTCTTGGTCTTCCTGAAGACCTGACACGCATCATCTTCACTGAACTGGATTGAAGGTGTGACTGATTCGGGGGTTACAGAAGGTGAGAATTGGGCTTTTTCAAACCTACAGTAGAACTCATACAGGTCGTCTAAAAGTTGTTGATTCACCACAGTGCTGGGGGATGGTGTCGTGTAGTTGGTGATGGCTTTCAGACCTTTCCACCCTGAAGCTGAGTCATTGGAGGAAAATTTAATTCGTAATTTTTCGGAATAATTCCTCTTTGCCACTCAGATCTCCTTTTCCAGTGTGTATTTGGCCTGTTTGTACAAGACTCTATCCCCAGTTCTGTGAGCATCCACTTTGGCCTGGCAGAGCTGGCTGAGTCTCGCAGTGAACCATGACTTATTGTTGTAGGTTAAGTGAGATCTGGTAGGAATACACAAATCCTCACAAACTGATGTATGACGTTACAGTCTCTGTGAGCTCGTCCAGGTTGGAGGCAGCAGCTTCAAAAACAGTCCAATCCATGAGAGCAAAACAGGCTTGTAGATCCTGCTGTGCTTCCTTAGTCCATCTTCTTACAGTCCTAAATACAGGCTTAGCTGCTTTTAGCTTCTGCCTGTAGGTCGGTATCAGATGAACTAAGCAGTGATCAGAGAGTCCTAGAGCTGCCCGTGGGACAGAGTGATATGCATCCTTTATTGCAGTGTAACAGTGATCCAGTGTGTTACTGTCTCTGGTGGGACATGTAACATGCTGTCTGTATTTAGGCAATTCACGTGAGAGAATCGCTTTATTAAAGTCCCCAAGAATTATTACTACAGACTAAGCACTGAGGCTGCCATTTGCGGCACCATCTTGGTTCCAACTTTGTCGCATCCATAATGTAGAGTTAAAACCCTTGGATTTGACATCCAAAACACTTCTATTAGAACCAAACTAGAAAATGCTAAAAACATGAGCATTTTGTCCAACCTTCTACACTAGCAAAACCACTATGCAAAGTGGATATTGGTTTCCCGAACATGAGCTAGTCTAGTGACATTTGAAAGCAGTGTTTATCCCAGGGATGGAAAAAAACACTCATTCGGGTGTCGTCTTATCTTGTTGGCTGACGGTGTATACACCAAAACCAACACTTCAAGATGATGTTATGCTGCAGTACCTTTTATTAAGTTTAACACATAAGAAAAATTCATATCAATATTATAAAAAGGGTTTGGGTAAAGATAATCAGACTATGTATTTGAAGCTATAGGTGGTGTCACAGGACAGCCTCTTGCCCTTGCAGCGGCCACACAGGTCCTGGCGGTGAGGACGCCGAATGTCAACGTGCCTCTGCTTTCTCTCACAGCAGCAGCGTGTTCGTGCACATACCTAAGCAGGGGAGGGGGGAGGAAAGAAATTGATGCACTGTTGGATTTGTAATATGCTCATGTTAGTTATTGTAGACACAGATACATGATTCAACTCTGATATTTTCTAAGCCTATAAAATCAAAAGAAAAGCTTCATAAAACAAGCATTACCCAACCTGACACTGAATGGATTCCACTCTATACGGGTTCAGTCCAGCCTGGCACTTCCTGCAGTGCTGCTTGAAGTAAACCTGGTAGAATATAGAGCATTAACACAAGTTACCATCTATTTGATAGGGATTTAAAGCTAAGGCCAGAAAATGTACTCCATGACAAATGCAAACCCTTGGTGGCAAGGCTTAATTCACCTCCAGTTACACTTCAAACTGCATTAAAAAGACCACTCATATATGGAAAGAGCACTGTGGATGCTGATGTACCATCCTGGACTAACACCACCACCACCACTAACTGGTAATGAAACATGAAGAGCAAAAATTAACTACTAAAAGAAACCAGAGTTAGACAGCTACATTACCTGAAATCTGTGTGGTTGATATGAATCTCCAAATCAAATTAGTGTATAAAATTGTATACATGACACTCAAATCTGCTACATCTGTGCATGAACGTTGTGAATAGTGATGCCACACTGTGCCTTCCATCGCAGTCTACAAGTGTTACAGTAAAGCCAGGAATCTAGCCATGGTGCAGTGCAGTACGTTTTCAGACTAGAGTCAGATTAACATGTTTGGCTACCTTACAGGTTCCCGAGATGCACCACACGTACGCGCTTTCCCAACGAATGTTGCACTTGCTGCAGTGATAATAGCCATATTTCTGCTCCAGGAACTAGTGGACCCAAAATAAATAAATAAATAAATAAGGTATACAATCAGAGTGCCCAAAGCATTTTAAAGTGCAAAAACGTTTAACCAACCTGGAAGTTAAACCTTGTAGGCGCGCGACTTTGGAAAGCGGCGCATTGACGCTCTTTCCCCCGCACAGATTCAGCTTCGGTCTCTGCTTTCTCTGCGCACTTTTCTTCCTCGGAGCAGCTTAGCATTGCATCCCTGTCCAATTCCTCAGCACGTGCTGGCATTGAGAAAAACCTGCGGTCAAACACCGGGGAGTAAATCGCAACCGGACGTGAGAACCGCACATTGTTCACCGGTGTGCTGGGAAGACTGGGTCTCAACGGAGAGTCCCATTTGTCCTCGCGATAATACAGCGTTTTAGGTCCCAGAGAGCACTGAACTGTGGCGTTTACTTTCGGATTCACCTGAACTCCAAACTCTTTGGTGTTGGCTTTACGCAGGCGAGGAGTTAAATTCGGGTTCACTTGCGACAAAATAGCTTTTAACTGAGCACGTTTGTAGATTTCAAAATAATCAGGAATCTCAGGCATGGCACCATAACCACCCTTTTTGTTCCAGTGCTGCTGTTTAAATTTAGGATTCCCATGGTAAAAGGGGAAATAACCAGGATATCCGCCAAAGTTATATGCAGAAAAGGTTAAGGCCTCCATCGCGATATGCGTATGTATAAACAGGAAGCCAGATGGTTATTTATTGCTCTTCTCAGTGGAAAAAGTGCAGACTGCATTGGCCTGTGACAGTGATGAGCTGATGAGGAGATTGGCAGCAGGTGCGAGGCGCGTAATGAGGCTGCGTAATAACATGGGCTCAATTCCAAATGTCTCCCTGTTGAATTTATAGTGCACTTATATAAGAGCATATAAGCCATTATTCTGTATCTCAGCTTTGTTTTGTGCAGGAACAGGAATCATTACTGAAGGGACAACAGTGAGTAATCAGTGAGACACTAGACCAGTCCACACCTTCTGGTTCACCCGTTTGCATTAAACGCGTCCTACAGAAAAGATACACTTCAGTTTTAAATCACAAGAGTCTTTAACCACTTAAAGCAAGCACAACATATTGGATGCTGTTTACACTATAAGCACGTGATGAAAAGAATTTGAATGTATTAAAACTGACAAATAATTCATTTTGTATAAAATTTTCGTAAAGTATGAAATGTTGACATTTGTGGATTCTTTTCATTTGGATTAATGAGCATAATTATGATAGAATATTTGCATGTTCTATACGAAATAATTAAATGAACCAAAATAAATGATGAAATGTGTTCACACCTCTAGGTTTGGGAATTTGATTCTCTCATTCATTCTGAGTTAGCACATTCTCTCTGTTCTTCAGGGGTTTCCTCCAGGTACTTGTTACCTCTCCCAGTCTAAAAACATGTGTTATATTCTGACTGGGATAATTTGTGCCCTGTGATGGATTGCCCCCCAGTCTAGGGTGTCCCATGCATTGTGCCCAAACTCCCATTGGATAGTCTACAGCAGGGGTGTCAAACTCAAATTCACAGTGGGCTAAAATATAAAACTGAGATAAAGTCACGGGACAAACTGAATATTTATTGAAAAATGAACTGCAACTGATATGTAATGTTCAACCTTTTTCATATGGAAACAAACTTTAGTTTTGCTTAAACACAGGATTTGGAACAACCAGAGCTTGACATTACAAACACATAAGAAATTAAATTTGAAATAAAAGACACATAAGGCCATCCTTAAAAATATTTTGGTTTGCAGTAACAGTAAAAAAAAAAGGGTCGGTAGGTAGGTCTATATATATATATATATATATATATATATATATATATATATATATATATATATATATATATATATATATATATATATATATATTAAGTTCAATGTAGAAAAAAAAAGTACAATTATAAATATACAAATAAATGTACGATTATATATATATATATATATATATATATATATATATATATATATATATATATATATATATATTTATATTAAGTTCAATGTAGAAAAAAAGTACAATTTTGGTGATGGTGATTACGTAGGTATGACTTTAAACAAATTAGCATATCGTGACGTCACTGACTGGGTCTTCAACCCGTGCCTTCGGGCGCATCATTGCAAACCTTATTTTGATCCTGGGCAGTTTTTCCAGAACTTCGTGTCAAGTTAAAGCGGTGTCGAGCTGTTTTAATGCATTTTCTTTTTAGATGTATTATGGTGCCGAACCCGTTAATATTATTTTATTGCTTTTGTATTAGTTGATTGAAGAGTAAAAAAAAAAAAGGTCAGTCTTAACGCAAATTTACAACCGGCAAGTCGGTCGGACTTAAATCGAGTCGGTCCTAAATTGATAAGGTCGGTCGGGTTACGGCAAACACAAATATTTTTAAGGATGGCATCAGTGGTGCTCATTTCGCAAACTTTGACCATATACTTTTTGACAAACTCTCCCTTATTAAAGGGCCGGGCAGATTTTGCGATCTCTGCTGCCACAATAAAACTCGCCTTTACAGCAGCTTCACTTTTTGATTTAGCTTTCATGAACATAGTCTGCCGGGAAACCAGACTTTTTTTCATCTCCGCCTTCTGGAGCTTCTGCTTTACGTCCAGGTCCTTATACTTCTCATAATGTTTCGTTTCATAGTGTCTTCTTATGTTATATACTTTCGTTACAGACACGTTAGCTCCGTTAGCACACAAGACAAACTGGTTCTTGACTGTCAACAGAATGAGGGGCGCTTGCTGTTCGTGACTTTGCGTCAATACAGTGGCAAAGCATTCTGGGATTTGTAGTATTAGCGGAGCATGCGGCTAGCCTGCTGTAATACACATTTGATATGATCTCGCGGGCCAAATATAATTTGTCACCTCTGGTCTACAAGATAATAGTTAAATAATAATAATAATAATAATTAAATAATATTAAAAATAATAGTTTGACACCTCTGGTCTACAAGATCCCCTGCAACTATGTGTAAGATAATTGGTACAGAAAATGAATGGAAGGATAAAAATCTGTACTATTGCGCAAAATTCATTGCTTAAGTATCTATAAGTGATTGGATTGCCACATCAGTACTATCAATGACACAGCCATGGACACACCATGCACCTCAGATCTTGAGCTGTTATATGAGCTCTATTGTAAAACAGCAGCCAAAAATATGAGGCTTTGCCCATAAAGCTAGTATTGTATGTGAGCTATGTCTGATGTGATTCCTTTTGTAAACTCAAAAAGAGCGTTTCTTACGTGTCTTGTGGTCAGTGGTCTGTCTGTCTAGCAGAATTCCACAATACAGTTGAATTCTTCCATTCTTTTGCATGACTACATTGCTTATATAGCCACAAAACCTTCACAGGTAACACATATAGTCTCTTATGTAGTCTGTAAAGAGAGTTTCAGCCAGGTAACACCTACCCTGCCTACAGTGTTATTTCATCCATGAAGCATACATGGGAAACATGATGAATCCAAATTTAGATTCTAGGAACATTGTATGTTTGAGTTACTAGAAAAATAGTTACAGTAGTTCAGGAGAGAATACTGACGCTAGTACACAGGCTTCATATGCTGTCTGGTGGTCAATTTTTTCCTCAAATGGCGTACAGTAACCTTCTTAAAGAAAATGCTATGCAGAGGAAAGACTCATCTGCACTGTAAGTTTATGTGGTAGCTGTTAGTTCATGTGGCTGGATGGTGCGTCACCGGGGACTGAAAATGTTTTGGCAGTTTTTTCTGAAGGGAGCAATGTGCCTTTATACATCACACTCAAGGTGGAATAATACCCTTGTACTAGAGTCTTTTAAGATCTTGCATTAAGTCTGTAATGAGCCTGACCTATTAGTTACTCAGGAGCGCTTGGTTGCACAATTCTACTCTAAAAATTACATTTACATTATTTACTATCCAGTTTCACAAAGATGGGGATGGTTTCCCTTCTGAGTCTGGTTCCAATCAAGGTTTCTTCATTATATCATCTCAGGGAGTTTTTCCTTGCCACCATCGCTGCAGGCTTACACACACACGCACACGCACACACACACACACACACACACACACACACACACACACACACATATACAGGTGCATCTCAGTAAATTGTGGAAAAGTTCATTTATTTCAATAATTTAACTCAAATAGTGAAACTTGTGTATTATATAAATTCAGTACACATAGACTGAAGTAGTTTCAGTCTTTGGTTCTTCTAATCGTGATGATTTTGGCTCACAAATCCACCAATTCAAAAAATTAGAATACTTAATAAGACCAATAAAAAAAACAGTTTTAGTGAATTGTATGTTCATTTACTGTATATGTACCTTATACTTGGTATAGGGGCTCCTTTTGCTCTAATTACTGCCTCAATTTGGCATGGCATGGTGATAAGTCTGTGGCACTGCTGAGGTGGTATGGAAGCCCAGGTGTCTTTGACAGTGGCCTTCAGCTCATCTGCATTTTTTTGGTCTCTTGTTTCTCATTTTCCTCTTGACAAAACCGATAGATTCTCTATGGGGTTCAGGTCTGGTGAGTTTGCCGGCCAGTCAAGCTCACCAACACCATGGTCTTTTAGCCAACTTTTGGTGCTTTTGGCAGTGTGGGCAGGTGCCAAATCCTGCTGGAAAATGAAATCAGCATCTTTAAAAAGCTGGTCAACAGAAGGAAGCTTGAAGTGCTCTAAAATCTCTTGGTAAATATGTGCAGTGACTTTGGTTTGGATACAGTGGACCAACACCAGCAGATGACATTGCACCCCAAATCATCACAGACTGGAGAAATTTAACACTGGACTTCAAGCAACTTGGCTATGAGCTTGTCCACCTTCCTCCAGACTCTAGGACCTTGCTTTTCAAATGAAATACAAACCTGCTCTCATCTGAAAAGACGACTTTGGACCACTGGGCAACAGTCCAGTTCTTCTTCTCCTTAGCCCAGATGATACGCCTCTGAAGTGTGGTGACTCTTGATGCCTTGACACCAGCCTCAGTCTATTCCTTGTGAAGTTCAGCAAAATTCTTGAGTCGATTTTGCTTTACAAGCCTCTCAAAACTGCGGTTCTCTCGGTTGGTTGTGCATCTGTTTCTTCCACACTTTTTCCTTCCACTCAACTTTTTGATAACATGCTTGGATACAGCACAATGTGAACAGCCAGCTTCTTTGGCAATGAATGTTTGGCTTACCCTCCCTGTGAAGGGTGTCAATGATTGTCTTCTGGAAAACTGTCAGATCAGCTGTCTTCCCCATGATTGTGTAGCCTAGTCAACCAAATTGAGTGACCATTTTGAAACCTTTGGTCTAAGGAAACATTTTCAGGTGTTTTGGGTTGATAAGCTAATCTGCCTGTCACCATATTAATTTTTTTTGTTAAATGTAAGCCAAAATCAGCACAATTAAAAGAACCAAAGACTCTGTGTGTACTGAATTTATATAATACACAAGTTTTTCTATTTGAGTTGAATTACTGAAATAAACGAACTTTTCCACAACATTCTAATTTACTGAGATGCACCTGTATATATATATATATATATATATATATATATATATATATATATATATATATATATATATATATATACTGTATACTGTATATACTGTATATGCAGTAATAAGCCACACATATGTCCTATCCCTTATCTTAGTTCACCTGGGCCTTTATTGCTTTATTGGCTTAGTTTACCTTGGTTGTTCTAATACAAATTTTCTTTATTACTACTTTCCCTGTTTACGTTTGATAATAAAAGCATCCCAGAAAACAAGTTTTATAACCCCAAGAATGAGGTAGGATTCAGGCCTACCATCGTGTCAATGTCACCCAGCTATTGCATACATATTTACATATACTGATGCTTATAATAATGTCAGATGAACTTAGTGCCCTGAAAACTTGAGCTTTCTGCTTCAGCTGTCTAATAATATCAGGACAGGGAACATGAGGTTATAAGCGTTTACATACAACCCTGTTGATCTTCTCTGCTTTATTTGACCTGATAACACAAGAGCAGCTTGTGACGAAGCAGCTTTCAATTATAATCATTTGTTTAGTGCTAACTACAATCCTGAGCAGGACCAAATAGCCACTAAAGATAAATAAATGAATTCAGAGCTGTTTGCTGAGGGCAAGCAGATGTACAGTAAAGGTTAAACACTGTCTTTCTTCAGACCAGTGTATAAAAACATTATAAAACATCATGTTGATTATTATTTGAGCATTAATTCAGCACAGAGAAGTGGCGATTTGTAATTTTTTTTATTGTTATTTTTAAAAGGGATGAAGCTAAAACCAGCTCGTGTATAAAATTGGATAAAAGACTTATTTGCAGTTTAGGTGAAAATGAGGATCTGAAACCAAGAAAGCTTCATTAAACATCTTAAATGCATCAGGCAGTAAAGCTGGGGATAATGAGCTAAAATGGCCTGTTTGTTTGCAGGTAGGTTTAGTAATTACCCCATTACCTTCTCTAAAATTTGCCTGCAGGACAACGCTGCGCTTGGATACCGCTTTACGCGTGCACTGTCCGGTTAATGATTGACAGCTACACTACCAGTAGAAAAGGACAAAGCGAACATTAACTCTTACAGTTAGAGAGCTTAACTTTCCCTGCATGGTTTTAATCGGATGGACATCCTAAGAACAGCAATGTGTGTTCGCAATCTGTGGCTGTTGCTGATTTTCGGTTCATGCGCTTTTTGGAAGCGGACCGTGGCGGAACCAGGCGCCGGGATGCGCACGTGGGAGAGGTTCAGTAAACTGCCTTATCCAGAAGATAAGGCATTTTTGTACGACACGTTCCCCCAGGGCTTCATATGGGCCGTGGGCACCGCCGCATATCAAGTGGAGGGCGCATGGCAAAAGGACGGTAAGGGCAAGTCGGTCTGGGACACGTTCACTCGCGCCGGGAGTCGCGTGGTCACGGGAGACGTGGGCAGTGACAGCTACCACAACTTGGCTGGAGACCTGCGCGCGCTCCAGCAGCTCGGCGTCACGCATTACCGCTTCTCTTTGTCCTGGCCGCGGATATTCGCCAATGGCACGAAAAGTACTTACAACGCAAAGGGGGTTGAATATTACAAGAGTCTCATCCTTGGACTGAAGAGAATCCGAGTGGAGCCCGTGGTGACTCTGTATCACTGGGATTTACCGGACAGCCTGCAGAACGCATACGGAGGATGGAGCAACTCTGTGCTTGTGGATCTGTTCAGGGATTACGCAGAATTTTGCTTTCAAACCTTCGGATCAGATGTAAAGTTTTGGATCACAATGGACAATCCGTTTGTCGTGGCCTGGCACGGATATGGGACTGGAGTTGTGGCACCTGGGATAAAAAACAATCCAGATTTACCTTTTAGAGTTGGTCATAATCTATTAAAGGTAATAAAAATGCAGTGAACACACATAATGCAGTGCAAAATCAGGATATTACTCAGCTGTTCTGAGGATGCTGTGTTCATTATGGTACAGACCTCATCTGTTTATGACCTGATACTCAAATCCTCTCAATAATAACAAGCTTCTGTTGTCCAGTAATTTCAAAAAGCAGAGCAGAAAGGGATCCTGCTCTCAAGTTGTGACAACATACCATTACTTGCAAGATCTGTGTTGTGTTAAATTAATAAAATAAAATTCTATTAATATGAAAATGTAAATAATGTAGTAATACTACTACTACTACTACTACTACTACTACTAATAATAATAATAATACCATACCTCAGTGGATGAATAATATTGTTATATATATATATATATGTATATGTATGTATGTATGTATTAAACATTGGCATGGTCATGTTACATATTCTTTTAGTGTGTACAGAGGGTGAGCTACAGGGTTTGTGTGGGTCTGATCCCCTCTATTTAAAACCTTGACACCCCCCCCCCCAAATGAGGCATAGACAAAAGGCTGAAAAAGTTACCAAACTATGCATTATTTATTATTTATGTATGTATGTATGTATTTTAACTGTCAAGCCAGCTGCAATAGACAGCAAACTGCATGTAACAATATACACTTCAACTTTTCAGTAATCTTCACTTGGCCATGCTTTGGACCTACTGAATAATGTATCAAGTTTAGAATTTTTTCCAAGTTCACGTGGGCCAAATGGGTTTGTGTTTTCATGTTTGAGGTTTCAGGTTTGTCCACCATAACGCCTCCTTCTGATCAGCAGAGCAAATATACATGCTGTTTCAGGTTTGTCCACCATAATGCCTCCTTCTGATCAGCAGAGCAAATATACATGCTTTTGGCGCAGTTAGGTTCCCACTCACAACTTTTCTGCTCTGTATTCTACAACCTCTGCTGATCCTGGGAGTTAAAATAGTTAGAGCTCATTTTGAATTTTGAATGGAAATATCATGATACATACATAAAACAACTAAATCATTTCACCAGTGTTTTAATTGTGATGTTTGAGACATCAATATTCTGGCTCATGTCCAATTAGCACTCTGTGAATCTATTAAGTAAAATGTTTAACAGGTTTATACAGTGATTGTGTACACCATATATGACACTAGTATATTATGTAATAAATGAGATCTGTTCTCATGCAGTCTGTAAAATTATGATGAACTGTCTTCTGACCAATTTTGATCTCACTGTCCTACACCAGGCTCATGCTGCAGCATGGCATGTATATGATGAGCACTATCGTGCCCAACAAGGAGGGAGAGTGTCTATAGCGCTGGCTTCCCACTGGATCAAACCAAGCAGGACGAGTCAGGAGAGCCGACAGGCTTGTCAGTGCTCGCTGAACTTTGTGCTGGGTTGGTTTGCTCATCCCCTGTTTGTAAATGGAGATTACCCACCATGCATGAAGAACAACCTCACACAGAGACTACCAACATTTACCCAGGCAGAGAAGGAGTATGTTAATGGAACAGCTGATTTCTTTGCCCTGTCTCATGGACCTGCTCTTAGTTTCCAATTGATTAATGACAGCCTGCGCTTCGGACAGATTGAGGATCTGGATCTACGCATGCTGCTATTCTGGGTTCACTCAGAGTATAACAGGCCTCCAATCTTTGTAGTAGAAAGTGGCTGGTTCGTCAATGGCAACACCAAGACAAAGGATGCTAAGCACATGTATTACCTCAAACGTTTCCTAGTGGAGACTCTGAAGGGTAGGTGAAGGGGAGCAGAAATGTACTTTAATAGCCTAAATATGGCTCACAGCTTTTGGAATTCTGACTTTGACTGACTCTTGTCAACATTCTGTCATTGGCTGAGTAGTAAGAAAGAACAGTAAAGATTTATTTGACTCATTCTAGCTAACAACCCCAATAATCTCTACACCCTTACAACACCTCATAGTATTTTTTACCAACAAAAGCTTAAATTCCACAGTAAATATTTTGCTAATAAAAAATCAGACTACAGAAGAGTAACAGTACTGTACATGCTCACAATATACTGCTAAAATAATACTTTTCCAAATTCATATTCAGAGATTTCACTTTTTTTCATCATATTTATTTCTATTTCCACAAGCCATTGTGTTGTATCAACACTTGTCATGAATCTGATTGTGTACCAGTCCAACAGTAGACATGTGTGAATAACCAGAACCTAGGCTACTTAGTATACACGATTTGTATAAAGCCCCATAAAGTAACTAATTAAAATGTCACACTCTATTCATCCATGGACACACAGTGATGTACTTTCTTCTTGTTACTGATTCTTTTCAGCAATTCGACTGGATAAAGTGAATGTGTTTGGATACACCGCCTGGTCATTGCTCGATGGCTTTGAGTGGCATAGGGAGTATGGAATACGCCGTGGTCTTTACTACGTAGACTTCAAATCTGATCACCTGACGAGAGAGCCAAAGACCTCAGCCATGTTTTACAGCAAACTGATTGAGAAGAATGGCTTCCCTCAGCTCCCAGAGAACAGGCCTCTTGTTGGAGTTTTCCCTTGTGATTTCACATGGGGAGTAGCTGCAAATTCCATACAGGTAAAGGTGATTTCTTTAAGAACTTGTGCTCACCTGCAATACCTTATTTACAGAAAAAAAAATCTCTTACTAACTATATCACTTCACTTTCTAGTACACTTTTTTTTTATTTGAAATCATTCTAAAATGAAAAATTTTTTATTATTTATGGTGACTGTTTTTATTGTTCGTTACACATTTATTTAATTATAGTTCATTTAGATGAAGTGTCGTTATATACTTAATATTATGGCCGTGCACACAGCAAGCATTTTATTTTTATATATTATTATTATTATTATTATTATTATTATTATTGTTATCATCATTAAAATTTTTTATAATTATTTATTATATTATTATTGCACAAAATCATTAATAAAAAAGAAAGCAAATGAAAAGTTCAGAAACAGTCAATTTAAGGGTTGATTAAGATTAATGTTAAGTCTATTTTAAGACACTTAAGATACTGTTTAAGGCACATTGTTATCAGATGTTATTAGAGTTTCTTGTGTTGTAAAAGACTTTGTTGAACGCCCCAATTAGGTCTTCTGTAAAACACACATTAACCATAACTTCCGTATACTTTGATCTAGTGAAGAGCTGAAAAACAAACTTCTGACTCTTATTTTCTAAGTTTATGGTATTCTATTAAACCACCAGGCTTCAGCACTAGTTAATTATACGCAACATATTAGGGCAAACTGTAACTTTAAAGTGACATATTGAGTGTGTTAAAAGTTGTTTGACACTAAGGGGAAGTCCATTTTACATTTAGAATGTGCTTAATGAGTATGTTTCTAAAATGTTCTGATGTCTAGGATATGTTGGCAATAATTTGTTTAAAAGCATAATGTTGGCCAGTGAATCCCATCAGCAACCTGTTGAAACTGTCTGCCTGTCTGTACGTATGTGTTGAGATTGAGGTGTAACTGCTTCCAGAGTAGCTCTTCTACAGTTAGATCATGTTATCCTTGAGCACATGCACATAAAATCTAAATTAACAGTATGTAAACAGCACTGAACATACAAAATTTAACAAAATCAATGCATCCTTAATTGTAAAATCCTAAACGTCTTCATTCCATATATGTTAGATAATGAATGTTATTAGTTTGCATGTAAATATACTCACTACTGATGTGGGCTGAACTTTATTTGTTTTCAGAGTTTGATTTTACTCTAAATACGGACCCTTGTAGCATACAGTTTGCTCACCTCACTGACCCTATTTGTCATTATGGCGTTATGTCAGTAGAAAGATTCAAAGGTCGGAAAGGAGAGCCCAGTGTCTGTGCATGATCCTGGGCTGTTTGCCTGTGACCTAGATTCTTTTCCAAATACTAACTCGATGCAGAATGCACTCTAATCTATAACAGTGATGAGAACTTGATGCTATACAGTTATAATTTTACAATGCTTATTTAATACGAAATGAATGAATTAAACTAATTTGTAGTCAGTTCATGTCTGGACAATCAATGCCAAACCACACCGACATTTTTTACACAAAGTACAGATGAGTGACACATACACTATTATGAGTCAATTCAATTTAATTCAATTTATTTGTATAGTGCTACATGGCCAAAAGTTTGCTTCTTCGCTCTGTACAGGGCACTTACACACACTCTTACATGTTGACAATGGCAAACAACAGTTTGTTTTTATGGACCTTGGTGTGTTATGCTGGAACAGGTTTGGGCTTGTTAGGTCACGTGAAGGGAAATCAAAATTCTACAGAGTACAAAGAAATCCTATACAATTGTGTGTTTTCAGTCTTATTGCAATATTTTGAGGAAGGTCCTAATACAATGAAAAACAACATAAAGTATTTTAATATGGTGCTAATTTACCAGAACAGATAGTAGCAGCTACTTTGTCGTTAACATTTTCAAAATCTTTCCTTTATTTTTACTCCGGCATTACTGGCCCTTGTGAGCAAGCACTGATATGATAGTATTGTCATTGCCCACTCCTTCTGTAAAGGCAATACCATATTGTTAACAGCATTCTCATACAGTACTTCACAGAATTCTTGTGCCCTGTGGATGGGGACATTGTCATCTTGACATTGTCAACGTAATCAGAATAGAAATGTTTTATCATAAAATGAAGGTGATCATATAATAGAGCCATACGTTTTTTCTTTTACTTGTCTGTATATTGGAGTTTGGGTTTTTAGTTCTTATTATAATATTCTAATATAATTTTAATATGCTAATGGTTTGAATGTACGTATATATTAACAGGTTGATACCACACCTATGCAGTTTGTTGACTCAAATGTGTATGTCTGGAACATGTCAGCCAATGGAAAACTGAAAAAGCTCGAGGGTGTGGAAGTTCCCATGCACAGAAGGCGCCATTGTGCTGACTTTGCTGCAATTCGGCAACAAGTATCAGAAATCAAACACATGCGTGTTTCCCATTTCCACTTCTCCCTCAACTGGTCCTCTATAATCCCTACAGGCCGTGTATCAGAGGCTAACAACACTTTGCTAAGCTATTACCACTGCTTTGTTAGTGAACTCCGGAGGGCCAACATCACCCCAGTGGTCACTCTTTGGCACCACACTGGAAAACTCTCGAGTCTGCCTGTACCACTGGAGAACAACAGAGGTTGGCAAAGTGAAGAGACAGTGCAGGCCTTTGCTAGATATGCTAGACTGTGCTTTCAAAGGCTTGGGGATCACGTTAAGTTATGGATCACACTGAACGAACCTAATGACGAAGACCTTGGCTATGCAGTCGGCCATCAGTTGCTTCGTGCCCATGCTCTAGCCTGGCGTGTGTATGACAGTGAGTTTCGCCAGTCACAAGGTGGTAAAGCCTCTTTGGTGCTGCATATGGACTGGGTTGAACCTGCTTTCTCTTTCAACCGAGAAGACATGGCCCCTGCAAAGCGAGTTCTGGATCTACGTGTGGGATGGTTTGCAGAACCCATCTTTGGCAGTGGAGACTATCCACCAGTGATGCGCCAGTGGCTACAGCAGCGAAACCCTATCGACCTGTTCAACTACCACCTACCCACATTCAGTGAAGAGGATCGACAACTAGTCAAAGGCACCTATGACTTCTTTGCCCTCAGCCATTTTACAACCTCCATGGTGTATGATGAAGTGGAGGATAAGTACTTGTTCAAGGACACATTAGAGGTACAGCTGATTTCAGATGTAACCTGGATAATGTCTCCAAGGCGTAACTCTCCAGTGGTTCCTTGGGGTTTACGCAAAGCCCTAAACTGGGTTGCTTTTCATTACAAAAGTGTTCCAATTTATGTCATGGCCAATGGGGTCCAAGAAGACATAGCCAGATTCAGAGACAGTCTACGGGTTTACTATCTGTACAACTATATCAATGAAGCCTTAAAAGGTAAGATCATTACTACTGTGAAATATATTTTAATATTAGGTATTCAGGGTGTAAAATGAATAAAAATAGAACATAAAAGCTGTAATATTTTGAGGCTGTTTGATGAGGGATGGTTCACTCTGTACTACTGGAGTACACAAAGTTTACATCAGAAGACAAACACCATCAAAGCCAATTAATCATTACACAGCACAGTACAGGCTTAGTTCACTGACCTCCAGTGAGCCTCTGAACACTGATGTTAGCAACAGAGACATTTCACAATCGCATATGGCCTATATTGGGAAAATATTTGAACTACAACTTAGTATATTTCTTATCTTGTTTATTTGCTAACAATCTAGTTATATCAACATAACTCAGGCCAGGTTAGAGCTTATTAATTGTTTCTCAACTGTCTGTTTTCTTTTTCAGCATACGCACTGGATGGGGTCAATTTGAGAGGCTACTTTGCCTATGCGTTTAACGACCAGCGTGACCCAGGCTTTGGCATGTATGGCCACGTGGATGCAGAGAACATAATGAAATCGTCTCTAACCCACTACAGAAAAATTATTGACAATAATGGGTTCCCAGTCCCCGGTAGTTCTCCACAACATTGTCCCCACATCACTGAACACTCACCTGTGTGTCATGTGTTGGCCAAGCGCACTGTTGTGGGTTTCATCTCTTTGGTTGCTTCTGCCATGCTTGTTACTGTGGGTGTTGTTATATACTATTGCACAAAGAGACCCAAATAACCAAGAGTCTGTGATATGGATATTACTTAAATTAACCCAGAATGAAATGTGAAACTCATTTTAGTTGTTTTTTAGTTTATAGAATTCTTTATCAAACCCTGACTATTTGTGTGTGTATACACACAACTAAGACACATATTTGCAATCCCATCAATGCTGCGTGCTTAATATGAAGTGCTCAGAGGTGTCACAAGTGGCTTCTCAACCGGCATAGACTATATAATCCAAAAATTCACACAGCCCCTAATTTCCATTTGTGTCCTAGAATGATCATGATATGTGTTAGCTTGTATATTTTGTAGAGAAAACATGCAGCACTTTAATAGTTGTATCTATTGTTCTGAATATCTGTATTGAATTTATTACATGAAAAAAGTTTTTTTTTATAGAAGAATTTTTTTTATGTTGTTGCTGTCATATTTTGTGAAAAATTCTGTATATAAAAAACCTCCCCCCAAAAATAAAGACGTACTGCACTCCACTTAAAGTAGAAAAAATAACTTGTCACACTGATTCAAGGTTCAAATATTTGAGGGATTACAAAAATATATACACTAATTAGTTTTCACTTTATTCACCCAAACGGTTTTGTATTCAAACACTGTGTTGTCATAAACACATATAAATCAAGTAAAAAAAAATCTTAACAAAAGTTTTGTTTATTATAGAGAAAGTTTGCAGATAATTTTAGAGCCAAAACAAAAATATAAAAAGATGATTGAGAGGAATCAGAACATGAAGTTGTCGAGTCCATCCTCCATAAACTTCTTATAGATGGCCATGAATTTTGCCACGAAGGCCTCCAGGTGGTAAATGGCTTTGCTGCCCAGCTGCAATCTGTGTTCATAATAGGCTGCCATTTGAGCCACCTCAGGTTTCAGATGGCCATCACAGTTACTGAGCAGCTCAGTCACAAGCCCCTTAAATAGAATACACACAAAATGAACTTCTTTGGAGTGAATTATTTTAGGTGGATTTATGCAGCTCTGAACTGGTAACCACATAAGAGGTGTACTATGATTAGAATTAGTCAGATTATACCTTCATGATGATTTCTGCTGGAATGCAGTGAGTTAGTAGTTCATAAAGTCTTGCCCGAACCTCCAAGAGTCTGGATTGAAAGGAATAAATTAAGATTTGTTGCAATTTATAACATAATTGCAATCAAATTTCATCATTAAACCTACATCTTAAAAGCAGATTTAAAACAGCTTTTAAACATAACGTGCTTCAATGTGGTGTGATGCATGATGATGCTGTAGCTACAGTACATGCTACTCTTTCAGACACCAAGTGAGGAATAAGCTAGCAGGTGGTAGAGCTTATTAACTATAGAGATTCATGAGATGCACAGATGACACACAAAAACAAGAGTGACAAGAAACTCTACCCACACTAGAATAATATTACATTTACTAATAAGTGTAATAATTTACACTTTAATAATTTATAATTTACACAATTTCCACTTTTTAGCTTAGGCAGTGAAGTGTCCAGGCAACTTTTTCAATTCGCCCTCATGAATACTTAAACACACAACTGTAACAGTTTTAGTGACAACACAACTAGACATACAGTACTAACCTTTGTGGGCTCTGCTGGTTGATGATGGCATTAGCCGTCTCTCTGAGGTAAACTTCCCAGTCTGTTTCAGGGATGTCCTGATCCGCAGAGAAAGGATACCTGAGGACAGGTACAAAAACGATTTGTTTTCTCCCTGCAGCAGGTACTGTTAAACAAATAATGATATGATATCTACAGTTTCCTTTGATCAAAATATTACACCTTTTGAGAAATATACTGTACATGAACCAGTTTCAAAACAAAGATCTAAATCCAGTCTTGCTCCTGTCACAGTCATTGGTCTTAACTCACTGTTGCACTCGACACGCCTCACACATGAGTAGAGCTTTGCGAAGGTTGCGGCCTGACTTCTCTGCGATCTTTCTGGCCAGCTCAGCTGGGAGAAGAAGCCCTTCCTTTTTGCACACACCCATCAGAACACTGCACACCTGAAACACAGAATGAGCCTGAACTGAAAAGTCATACACACAAAATGTGAAAAAGTGATCAGTGAGCTGCATTCTAACCTCCACCATGCTGTAACTACATAGTGTGCATGTCAGTTAATATTTTTACTTTAACACTGGCAATAAAATGTTAAGAAACAAGTAACAAATAAAGCAAAGACAAGTAAAGATTTGAGTAAAATGCAACACAAGTTAATATGGAGTAGCTTTCTTTGGGGACAGATTTTATACTTGGATGTGTGTTAGTGTTGTTTCATTCTGTTTCACGACCTCTCACAGATGATAATATAACTATTGCAGCTTCTCTGACAGTTTAACATAAAGTGGCTTCTGAATGTAGTTGTGTGAAAGCAGATATTCATAGATATATAAAGATCAGCCTTATTTTTACAAGCTAATGAATGTACTCTGCCTGCCATTATGAGGGATTAGTGTAATTACCTCCTCAGTGCTGGGCAGTGGCACTCTCACAGCCAGGCACCTGCTCCTGATTGGAGAGATCACTTTAGAGGTGGAGTTGCAGCACAAGATGAGGCGACACGTGCCCATGTATTTCTCCATGGTCCGGCGCAGGGCATGCTGTGCATCTTTGGTGAGCCGGTCCACCTCTGTGAGCAGCACCACTGCACATACAAGGAGCATTTAAGACATTTTACACTTATAAACATGACAAAAAAGTAATTATAATTTCTTATAGATGAAGAGTAACAAAGAATAGAGTACAAAGAATTCAAATTCAAATGTATTTGTACTGCGCATTTAACAAAGACATCGTCTTAAAGCAGCTTTACAGAATATAAAAATAAAACAAAAGGTTAATATAAAAAAATAATATAAAGATTAATATAATACAATAGATAATAGATATATTTAAAAGTGTTTGTATTTATCCCTAATGAGCCTGAGGTGACTTGACAAGGAAAACCTCCCTTAGACAGTAAAGAAAGAAACCTTGAGAGGAACCAGACTCAAAGGGGAACTCATCCTCATATGGGTGACACTGGAGGGTGTGTTTATAAATACACAGTCTGATAAATATTGTATTGATGAGGAGACTGTTGTCCTCAAAGAATACAGATATGCAGTACATATATGCAAGGGGGGGCACGGTGGCTTATTGGTAAGCACGTTTGATTCCCGCCTCCGCCTTGTGTGTGTGGAGTTTGCATGTTCTCCCCGTGCCTCGGGGGTTTCCTCCGGGTACTCCGGGTTTCCTCCCCCGGTCCAAAGACATGCATGGTAGGTTGATTGGCATCTCTGGAAAATTGTCCGTAGTGTGTGATTGCGTGAGTGAATGAGAGTGTGTGTGTGCCCTGCGATGGGTTGCCACTGAATCCTGCCTTGATGCCCAATGACGCCTGAGATAGGCACAGGCTCCCCGTGACCCGAGAAGTTCGGATAAGCGGTAGAAAATGACTGAGTGAATGAGTACATATATGCAGTCAATAGTGATAAACATGCAAGTGTACACAACTCTATATCAATACAACTGTCAATACTTGACACAAGTGTCAAATGTAATCAAAATGTAATTCTATTCTGACCTTTGAACTCTCTCTGTGTGCTGGATTGGATCTGCTGTGACTGAGCCAGCGTTTTGATCAGCTCTTGGATGACGACACGGTCACTATTTCCTGCATCACTACAAAAACAGGCACACAGACGAGTCAGGCACCCAGTCAAACAATAAAATAATGAGAATAAAATAATGGCACCCTGAGGGAGTGGCAGCTTACCTTGGATTCACCTCCAAATGGTAGTTACTTGCAATTGTGTTGATTTCAATCTTTTTTTTAGATGGAGCCTGTATGCAGAAATATTTATTAATGTAATAATCAGAAACCTGCACTAAACTGACAGGTTAAATTATTGTTAATTTCACAGATTTAATCAGTGGTTACATCTCAAAGCATTTAATACTATTGAAAGAAGTTTTCATAAGGAAAGGGCTTACTACAATGGACTGGTGTTCAATACGCAGCTTCTCCACCCCAGCACCATACAGCTCACGGAGGAGACACATAATTCGTGTCTTTTTGCCAGCGCCAGATGGACCATAAACAAGCAGGTGCGGGAAATCACCACATTGTACCTAAATAAAACATTTAAGCACATTTATGTCCATTTGTAAAATATCATTAATTATAAAAATATGCAAAGAACCGTCTTGCGAACTGTTTTTGCTACTGAACTTCAGATGTTCCAACAAAAGAATTAGAAAATGATTCAACTGGTCACTTTTTGTCCTTCATTTGTGGCAAGTCAACTTGGATTCAGTTTGAGATAAATATGAAGCAGCTTTTTAAAAAGTGAACAGGCAGAATTATAAACATAAAAAAAAAAAAACCCCAATTCTTATATTTCATGTTCTTGGAGAAAAATAGTGGAAGTCCACAACCAATCACAAGAGGACACATTTATATTATTATATAAAGATGTGCTTTTGATGTCACATCCATCATAAGAAATGGAATGACAGAAACCCCAGTTTTCAAACTTATTATATTTATGTATTATTTAAAATAAGAAAGTGTTAAAAAATATTTCTATATACAGTGCACAAACTCTTGCTTTAATTGTATTGCACACTGACCTCATGCTGGTATGGTTTTAATATGTGATGCATTTTTACAGTACCACACACTCCTTCTGTGTCTTTTTTGTTGTTCACTAAACATCTGTAAAATCTGAACCTAGATTTTAAACTGGTTTGTTTGTTAATGTGAAAAAAAAAACGGTAGTTTTTGGTGTAACAATCATCTACTACAATAATGTTATTTAATCTGCTTTTAATTGCCAGTCCACAGAACACACACAAACCGGCTAAAACTCTTTAGCTAACCAGTAAATACCAGTAAGTACCAGTAAGTACCAATAAACACCAATAAACACCAATAAACACCAGTAAATAACAGTAATCAACAGTAAACACCAGTAACCAACAGTAACCTCCAGTAAACGCCACACCAGTGGTCCTTACCAGGTTTTTTAGCTGACTTGCTTGTTCTTTGTGATAATCCAGCTTGGCCAGAGATGTTGGTCTGTATTTATCAACCCATAAACTCATGTTGTTTTTATAAAAACGAGTGAACTTGTAAATAGCTGTTTGTCTGTGCGCGCGCTCTGATGGCTGCTACCGCGAAATACAACTAAACCTGCGCGCGCGAACACAACTGTCACAAGAACATAGTACGGAAAGCGCCGACGGACAAATCAAAGCGTTTGGTAAAAGACGCAATACGTAACACATCTTATTTGCTCCTTAATAAACCTAATTCTTTTTCTTTGTAGATTTTAAATAGACAAATGTAAATGTTCTAATAGTAAACCTATTTTTAAGTATTTTTTGCAAGATTTAAAACTAAATTAAATTAAAACAAATTAAAATTTTATATTCAGTTAATAATAAAGCACCCAAACATGTAGACTTTGTTTACAAACTCAATATTATACTTCATTTGTCCTTTTTTTATTAACGTGGTATTGTGTTCTTTTTTCTTCTTCTTCTTCTTCTTCTTCTTCTTCTTCTTCTTCTTCTTCTTCTTCTTCTTCTTCTTCTTCTTCTTTTCTTTTAGCTATTGTCTTGTCAGTTTTCTGTTCTGAGCCCTGGTTATGGTTTTGATTGCTAATGTTTACTCTTTATATATATATTTATATAATTATAAATATATAAAAAAAATGTAATAATCTGATCATGGGTCACATTTGTTATGTGAGTTATCAACATGCATGTATTGTTTAACAGTAGAACACGTTTACTACATGTTTATTTATTTTTGAATTTAATATCCAATATTCAGTCAGATTATGTGCAATCTGCATCTGAACATACTCTGCTCTGGGAGTATACTTAAAAACCATAGTATATTTAAAACACACTGAAATATACTTAAAGTACATCTGTTTCTGCATGGTTAAACCCTATCTTAACATACAGTCAAAATGTAATGCTGTAATGCTATTTTTTGTGCAATTAATATATACGAAATAAAAAATCGGGTGTTAATCATCAGTGATGCTGCATGTATATTAACATGTATAATTATTTCCTCATCTTTAGTAACCACTTTTAGATCAGACTTGTGATCTGATATATTCGGTGCCTTTCCAGGGAAAGTGGGTAGGATGGGGAATTGTGTGTGGATCTGTTACAGGAATACACCCTGAATTGGAATAACAGTGCACACATTCACACCTGGAGGCAACTTAAAGTCAATAAACCACTTACTGGAATGTTTTTGGGAGGTGGATGGATGGAAACCGGAGAACCCTGAGGAAGACCATTTTTATGTGAACTATTTTTACATTGATATGCACTTTTTTCCGTGTTTATTATATTCTATCAAAATGTGGCAGTAACTGCAGGTGAAAATGCTGGTACTGAATGGGTAGAGAAATGTAAGTTCATGACAACATACATCCATATGCTTGATGAGATAGGATCAGGATGAAGGTCAGGATGTTTTTGACACTTTATCTAGTTTAATAGTCCGCAGGAATGTGTAGTCAATGTCTAGGATGTAAACATGCTTGATGTCGTCACTATGTCAGACTCCATTTGAACAGATACCTCCAACCCCATATTTTAATATTTTCACATTTGACTTCTAAAACAGACACAGATACAAACAGATACAACATTTTTATTTGAAATGTTGTGCACAGTATCTTGTGTTCTGAAATGGTAGAATACTTATTATCAGTAACTGTCTAGTCCTCATAATATGTACACTATTTCCATCAAGCTTAATTAAATATCATCTTTCAAAAAAATAATTGTAACTCTACTAAAGTGTCCCCAAGAATGCATTATTATGCATATCATAACAAACTTTGTTGCACTGTTTTACAGTGTTTGAACTAAGGTGATGATTTACTATCACGCCTGTCCCCTTCTTAGTGGGATGCACAGTAATGGGTATTTTCATATGTTCAGCCTCACCTGAAATGAGAGAGCAGAAATATCCATGTAGGTGCAAGTCACGGTTCAGTGAACCACACCTGGTGATGAACTAAGCAACTGACAGGGTGATGAATTGCATGTCTATGTTCAGATGACACGTCGTCCTTACACTGGGCTTTTCAAGAATGTGTTGCTTACTTTTAAACCCCCCCCCCCCCACACACACATTTCATCACTTTTTGCAGCTCAGAATACAAATATGACATACCAGACCACACACTATACAGACAGTACACAGTATAGACACATGATTAGTGTACACATTACAACTGATGAATTCATATGTATTAGTATAACCTTACCTTTCCCCTAGAAAAGGTTTTCTTAAACATACTTGCTTGCATTTATTCTACAGTCCAAGTACATACATAAAGGTTGTATATTTGGTTAGGTTTATGTATTAGCTTCAGCGTACAGTATATGAATAAGCACAGATTTAAAATTAAATTGTATTAAACTTACAAAATCTAAGGACCCAACTGTTAGTGCAAGCTTATGTACATTCCTCATTATTTTTTATTGGAAATTTTACTGTAGGTGAAAACAATTTAAGACAAACAAGAGTGCAGTCTTACTGAATCTTACTAAATGCATTATTGCATGTCTGAATCTTGATTTTAGACAACAGTTAAATAAACAAGAACTTCATTTCAGGTAAGTGACATTTCAGACACTACATGGCCAAATATTCTGTTTATTTTTGCTCTGCTAGCAAAAAAGGTCCCTGGTTGGTTAACTATGGTTAACTAACTTATATTGATTTGTTCATTTCTGTTAAAGGTGCTCAGTTAAAACTGGAGTCCTGCCTTTATTTTCATCTACATCTGATGTGCTTTTGTATTTTAAGTCAAACGTTGTTAAAATTCCAGGAAGTGGAATTTTAAATGGCACACACAGACGAGCGGAGTGATACACACGCCGTGACACGTCCCAGTGCAGTTATAGGGAATATAAGTACTCTTGGTACAACGCTCAACCCATCAAAGTAGTGGACCTGAACTAACCGTTGTACATTACATTATAAATCAATAAATGAGATCAAGACTTCCAAATGATATGTGTTTATTTGTATATATAAATACCATGCTTTCATGGCAGGAGGGTTACTCTGTCTCTGCACTATTTAAGCCCTTAAATATTTAAGCCTATTTAATCTTGGAACAGTCAAGTCAAGTCAAGTTAAGAAGCTTTTATTGTCATTTCAACCATATATAGCTGTTGCAGTACACAGTGAAATGAGACAACATTTCTCCAGGATCATTGCATTGAACAGAAAGCTGCTTCAAAACCCTGGACCATAAGATTCCTAAATGGTTTACATTCAAGGAATTATATTTGCTTCTCATCCATGCTGTGTTATGTTTATTGCATAAATAAAGCAGATGGTTTGGGGAACAAAAGTATTTTAAATTTTATTTTAATATATATTAAACTTCTAAGAGGTTACAGTGCAGAATGGTAGCAGTGTAAAAATTCATGCAGCACATTTTCCATATATCTCTTACAATGCGTGTTACAGCAGGTTGTAATAACATGCATAATGTAGGGCAGAACACTTACAATGTAGGCTGTGTGTGTGTGTGTGTGTGTGTGTGTGTGTGTGTGTGTGTGTGTGTGTGTGTGTATGAGTGTGTGTGTGTGTGTATGAGTGAAGCTAAAATTTCACATCCTATTTGGCATAAACAACATGGCGTCTCTTATCAGATAATAACTCTAATGCATGTAATATGTAAAATGTCTGCAAAATATTCTTATACTGTCAGAGGAATCTTTGTCCAACAGAAATGGAACAGAAACTGCTACTATAATATCTCTACTATAAAGGTTTGCGAAATTCTAAGGCCAAGGAATGTTTTTCAGGTGAGGAAGGCTTGTGTAGAGGAATTTTAAATGTCTGTGCCATTCTGAATCATATGGAGTCTGGATCGTATTTATCGTAGTAAGGGCTGTACCTCAGAGCCGTGAAATATAATACTGTACATTTTACTGTAAATATAGTTCTTTGTGCTTGATTGATTATATTCATTTTGTATTTGTTCAACTGGCAGGTGGTTTAATCTTGAGGAAGCCAAATGTAAGTAAACCTAAATATATATTTTTATATAAATGTATATTTTTATTAATATGACCTTCAACCAACAGCGGTCGGTCACATTGGGACCAGTTACACAACAATGTAAGTAGTGCAATGTGCTTGCTGTGAACTGAAACTATAGGCAGTACTGACACTGCTTTAACTGCCATACTGTATATATGTGAGGTGTTCTGAAAAATATTAATCAAACTTTTTAAACTGGCCCAGGCTTTCTGTGAGGTTCATGAACTATGAATTTTTATTTATTCCATACGATATTCAATATAAATCAGTAAACAGTAGTTGCTTTTAGAGACCTTGCATATTGATGTCTTTCAGTCTTCCAGTTATCTCCTTTTTTACCTTTGGGGTAATCTGAGCTTCAAATGCTATAACTTTTTATTGAGATTACTGCAAAATAGAAATAGTTTTATTTCTGGAAAGCCCATAGTGTTTAGCACAGAAAATGTCAAAGTTTTACCATCTGAAGGATTTTCACATGTTGATGTGTCATCTAAAGCTTGACTTGCATACCTGTGAATCTATAGATAAAAGAACACGTGTGAAACTCTCTCTCTCTTTCTCTCTCTTTTTTCTTTCTCTCTTTTAACCCCCTCCCACACCTTTACGTGTGCGACACTGCCTCTTTCCCTGTTAGAGTCTCCTACTATCTGTGAAGATACTCACTTACTGTAAGTCCATGAAGACTCCTTTATCACCGGTAGCTTCAGAAACACAGCATTTACAAAGCAATATTTAAAAGTAAATGTTTATGTCTTATTTGCAGTGCCCTTCTTAATGGAACTAATATCACCTCAATGGACTGTTGAAGATTCAGGTAACCAATCCTCATTCTGTCGCTTACAGCACTGCTATTTTTGTCATTGTTAATATGTGCACTATGAAGGTTGCTTGGACATTGACTGGCTTGCTTTCTATTCTGACAAGCATATAAATATATATATATATATATATATATATATATATATATATATATATATATATATATATATATATATATATATATCACTGCTACTGTCTGGTAGGATTTGCATGTGGTGCTATGGATCCAAACATTTTGTACAAAGATATCTATAACATACAACATATAAGATATTTTATGTAAGCGTGATATATGTATGTATGTTAGATATCTGTAGATAAAATGCAAATCCTAGCAGACCGTAGCAGTGATAACTCGTCCTGACATATCCAGGCTTGTGAGCAGGTGGTGACTACAGAAGTCTGAATTATAATTATGCACATAATATCAAAAGTTTTAACAGAATGGAAATTTGGCTTTTCACAACATGTTTTAGTTGAGTTTAATCAAGGATAAAAAAGGAAATGCAAGCACCAGAATATACCTCATCTTTCTTTTGTTTGCAGGTTGGAAAGGCACATTGGGAAAAATAAACTGATCAAAAGGCTTTGGGAAGTATTCTAGATTAACAATAAGAACTAACTTTGAACTGAGAAGGATGTTTGGCATTAGTAACTCTGTAGTGATTCTGCGATTTCCCCAGAATTACCAGACTATACCAGGTTTAGCCTCGAGCCATTTACATGGGAAAGTGTCCCCATCAACTTAGCTTTCAGAATATGGGCTCTAAATCATTCTGGGACTTTGGCAAGCTGTGTGACCCAAGAAACCTTGTCCTGGTTGAGGTTTCACAGCCACTGCCCCGTATTATAAAACATAAGCCAAGCGCAATTGTTTTCTCAGACAGGAATGAAGCAGTACAGTACAATGATCCTGTCAGACCTGAAGAATCTGGTCACCCACTCTTCAATTATGAGAGTTCAGATGGAGGGTCACCCTCAGTACAGGGTGACGATGATGTTAGTGGTCTTCCCTCTGGGCTGTACAGACAATTCCTCATCAGTCAGAAACGCAAGAGTATGCACAAAGCCAGGAGAAAGAGAAGAAAGTCAAGAAAGGAAAAGGAGGCTTTACCTACAGTTACAGAAACAAAACCAAAGACCAGAAGCACTGAGGTTATGGAGGATAGGATCACATTCAATGAAAAACAGGTGAGAGGCTTTACACTTTCCTGTCCTAGTTAAATCCTGGTTGAGGTCAATGTGTGGTACAAACTACAAAGTGCTCTTTTTTACAGAACACTACATAACACTTTACATAGACATTGTCAATAAAAATAGACTGAAATGCAGAACATTCCAGCTGTTATGGAGAAAATGACTTAAAATAATATTATACTTGTAAAATTATGATTAGATATAATTCAAGAATCTTTCAAGAATCAAAAATCATTATGGGCTTGGTCAAACTTCCCTATTCCCTTGATCGAGCTCCCTACAACTGAACATTTTATGAGTGAATGCAGGTATAATTATCTTTTTATTTATATCTCGAGCTCGATATTTGCATATTTTGATTTTGTCTTATGAAAGTGGTTAAATTATTGCATTACTGAGAATAACTGGATATTCTGCTGAACCTTCATTTCCTGTGGTCCCCTTTAAAACCCTTAGACCCTTCCTTAAGGCCCTATCTTTTGTCAAACATTGGTCCTCAGGTGGCAAACATTGGAAGATTTTTCCAAATAGTTGAGACCATGATCTTTGTCAGAAGTTAAGAGAATTAAAGACTAGCTGTTACCATTATAACATTTATTTTAAAACAAACATAAAAAGTAAAAGTGTTGAAATTTGTACTACAGCAACTGAAGGCTTTCACTTCATCTCTACAACCAGACCTTCACCTCATCTGTCCTGTAGTGTGCTGTTTTTTTTTTTATGCCTGCACTGTCTTTTGTCTATATGGCTAGTACAACTTACTTATAATCTTTAGCTCTGCGTTGTTTAATGTAGCACCATGGTCCTGAAATAATGTTGTTTCATTTCACTGTCTACAGCAGGGGTGTCAAACTCAAATTCACAGTGGGCCAAAATATAAAACTGAGATAAAGTCACGGGACAAACTGAATATTTATTGAAAAATGAACTGCAACTGATATGTAATGTTCAACCTTTTTCATATGGAAACAAACTTTAGTTTTGCTTAAACACAGGATTTGGAACAACCAGAGCTTGACATTACAAACACATAAGAAATTAAATTTGAAATAAAAGACACATAAGGCCATCCTTAAAAATATTTTGGTTTGCAGTAACAGTAAAAAAAAGTGGGGGTCGGTAGGTAGGTCTATATATATATATTAAGTTCAATGTAGAAAAAAAAGTACAATTTTGGTGATGGTGATTACGTAGGTATGACTTTAAACAAATTAGCATATCGTGACGTCACTGACTGGGTCTTCAACCCGTGCCTTCGGGCGCATCATTGCAAACCTTATTTTGATCCTGGGCAGTTTTTCCAGAACTTCGTGTCAAGTTAAAGCGGTGTCGAGCTGTTTTAATGCATTTTCTTTTTAGATGTATTATGGTGCCGAACCCGTTAATATTATTTTATTGCTTTTGTATTAGTTATTTGAAGAGTAAAAAAAAAAAAAAAGGTCAGTCTTAACGCAAATTTACAACCGGCAAGTCGGTCGGACTTAAATCGAGTCGGTCCTAAATTGACAAGGACAAGAATATTTTTAAGGATGGCCTCAGTGGTGTTCATTTCGCAAACATTGGCCATACACTCTCAATCTCTGCTGCCACAATAAAACTCGCCTTTACAGCAGCTTCACTTTTTGATTTAGCTTTCATGAACATAGTCTGCCGGGAAACCAGACTTTTTTCATCTCCTCCGCCTTCTGGAGCTTCTGCTTTACGTCCAGGTCCTTATACTTCTCATAATGTTTCGTTTCATAGTGTCTTCTTATGTTATATACTTTCGTTACAGACACGTTAGCTCCGTTAGCACACAAGACAAACTGGACTGTCAACAGAGAATGGGGACGCTTGCTGTTCGTGACTACAGTACGCGTCAATGCAGTGGCAAGGCATTCTGGGATTTGTAGTATTAGCGGAGCATGCGGCTAGCCAGCTGTAATGCACATTTGATATGATCTCGCGGGCCAAATATAATTATGAATATAATTATAAGTTTGACACCCCTGGTCTACAGCCCTGAGCATTATATTGGTGTAATGACAATAAAAGCTTCTTGACTTGACCAAACCAGCAGAGGGCGCTGTACGCGTTTCCCTAAATGATTTCAGCTGTTATATGTAAAATTCAGACCAGAAACATACTTTACACCCTACCTTTTTTAATTAGCTAATCTATAAACCATAAATTTGGTAAATTTATAATAAATTTAACCTTTAATAACTTAGTTTTGGAACAAGGTAAATATAATGGAGTAAAATGTTTTTTGAGATTCTGGTTATGCCCAGTTCTTAGTAAGACACATACAAAAACACATAACCTAAATTAAACGTTTTTTTTGTAGTTCATTGATTAATTAATTCTAAAACATTATTTCTCATCTGCACATTCTCGTATTGAGATTTATATATTGATATTAAGGTGTCATATCTCAGTATGTCCTCTCTCAGTCCTTACTTTCATACCTTCTAAGAGCTTTTCTATAGGGTTCTATAGGCTTTTGCATGGAAAGACATTTTGTGAAATATATATTTTTTAAATTACCCCCATTCCTTTTGACCCTGCAAGAGGCCTTATCCTGGGCTCCAGCTCTCTCTGCCAAATACACAGCATTCCTCAAGAAAATGGATATTGTCTGAAACCCAAGTGGGGGTACAAGTTGATAGATTACCCTCTATAAATTATTTGAATGTATCGCTCTATGTCCAAAGTTTGGTTTAGTGATGGAGAAGGCTGGTATTTCGGAGCAAATTAAAATAAACAGTTGTGGTAAACTGAATTTTAGATCTCAGATTAAGGCCATGATGCCATTTTTGCTTACTAAAACTTGTACAGTAGTTTTCTTAGCCCTTATATCATTGTCCTTCATAGTGTCATGATATTAGAAAATAGTCATAAAAATACATTCATATAGTGAAAGAAGTTTACTTTTCACATCTACAGTACTATAGTTACACAATACCTTATTTCTACTAACACATGATATCACAAGCAAAGGAGAAAAAACATTCAGCCAGTTGCCTAGTTCTTAAGTCTCCAACATTCTTGGTACAGGAATTAATTTCATTCTTCTTCGTGCTTTGTTCTCAATTCATCCTCAGCATGGCCTGAGCCATTACATCTCAGGTGTAGAGTCAGAGTAACATGAGCTTTGACTGGTCCGATTCCAGAGGAGATCCATGAGTCGGTATATACACTTTACAATGTTTCTTCAGGCTTAGAACGATCATTGTCCTTTATTTTTGTTTCACCTGCTTCCACTTACTGCAGTAGCGGCACATCCAGAGTGTCATTAGTAGAGAGAAAATCAAAGTATACAGATTATGATGTACACAATAACATGTACAGTGTGTACAGTATGCTCATAACTTATACAATACAATGCAATACAATACTTCATTATACAATTGGAGTAATATGTAGATGAGAAGCGAAATATGCAGTAGTGCAAATGGAAGTGCAGAATAGTGAAGATCTGCCTGTGCTGAGCAGCACATGAGGATCAGTTAGAGTCAGAGCACCTAGCAGTCGAGTTTAAATGTAAATAATAAAGTGCAGTGTATGGAAGGTAGAGTGGGTTGTGCTTCTGGTGGTGTTATTTAGTTACAGTTCAACAGTCCGATGTACAAGCCTGTTAGAAAAAGCTGAAGAGAAGTGACCTACTGCAGAACTGTAAGATTAAAAGGAAGACTGAGAGATAGAATAGTGTTGTGCTGTATGTAGGTTTCTACATACATGCTCAACCCTTCAAGCCCTTTTAGAAGAGAAACCTTTCAGCCGTGCTACGATCCTCTTGGACTCTGAATAAAGGTCCTGACCGCACACGGTTGTCTTTGAGCAGCTTCTTGTTAAAATAGAACTTCCCAAATCCAGCCTAAGTAATGGCAACAATTATGAGGAAAGAGCCTCCATTTACTGTCTGACAACTGGGCCTTTGCCTGGTAGTTTACGACTCCAGATTTGCAAGCACTAAACACAGCACTAGTGTTTGTTTGCGAGTTGAAGGGCTATTTTTACATACTGGAAGCTGGGAGAAAGCAATGATGCACGGAATTTCTTCTTGTTATGAATGGCCCAAAGTCAAACTCAGACACACACACTGACACACAGACAGACCCGCCCAGTCATGCTTGAGTGCAAGTACAAATACATGCAGTATGCACACGCCACAACACACTGAAGTGCTTTTATCATTCATAAAACTGTGATAAAGCTCTGTATCACACCTAAGCTCATGGAGACAATAAATGTCACTTAATAAAGTATACATATACTTCAATTCTCTATGTATCTCAGTTTTTAAGTAAATAGCTTCCTTTTTCTTTTTCTATTTGTAGTTTCAGTCCCAGTCTACTTGGAATTGGAGGTTAGATTAGCTTCATGAGAAATTCCAGCTCATTTACATTTGGCATTTCACACCTTACTTCAACTTAACTCAGTTTTATCTATATAGCACATTTAAAAGCCACTAAGCAAAGTACCAAAGGAATCTGAAAAATATTAAAATGACCACCAACACACATACATACACAACATTATAAACTCCAACAAACACTGCGTACACAAAGTGTTACCAATATAAGAACAAATATCTCTAATACTCAAGGTTCCCCCAAATCAAATATATTCAAGTATAAAGACTTGACTTAAAAATATCTCCTGACACAACCAACCATCTTCACCAGAAAATATAAAAATGCAGTGAATGATGCTTATTCTTCTCTAAAAAATGCCAACCCATGGGGGAAAATATATTTTCTTAATTTATCACACACACACACACACACATATATATATATATATATATATATATATATATATATATATATATATATATATAGATATACGTATATATATATATATATATATATATATATATATATATATATATATATATATATATATATATATATATATATATATATATATATATATATATATATATATATATATATATATCTATCTATCTCTCTCTCTCTCTCTCTCTCTCTCTCTCTCTCTCTCTCTCTCTCTCTCTCTCTCTCTCTCTCTCTCTCTCTCTCTATCTATATATCTCAACATCTCTATATCTATATATAGTTTCTCTTAGATAGCAGTGAGATCAGCGGGATAAGAAGATGATGGACCTTCAGTATGACACCCTGGTGCAGGAAGAAACCTAAAAATATAGTCTAGTCACTAGCATCGTTTATCAGCCATTCAGCAGTCAACACATGAGCAGTGGACCTCTGCTGTCTCCAGTTCATTTAGATTGTATATTTAATGATCATTGTGGCCAAAAAGCCTGTTTGTATTTTTTTTTAATAATAAAACACAACAACCTTGTTTGCTTATTTTAATGGCAGTGTGCTCCATCTGGCACCCAGCCGAAAGCTCTGCTATTTCTATTTATAGCTACTGTGACAGAATTATAGATTTCTAAATACAATCGTTATGCTGCATTAAAAATGAAGACCACAACATCTTAACTGCATGAGCATTGTGGCTGTAAGACTTATAAGTTAAAGACTTAATCATAAATCTCTGGCGGTTTGTATTGTTTTTGCTTTAAGTAATCACCAGTACAATAATTCCTCACATGTGTTAGGTGCAGGATATGTAGCATTCACTAAATAGAAAAGACTGATCAACCAAATGCCACTGACATTCTTTCTAACTGAATAAGAAGCCAATCAGCTGGATGTGTAGGGCCACTACTGTTTTTCTTGGGGTTTACTAATCTGTTGAGAAATACATTTGTGAGAAGGTTTCCTTGTTGACAGTAGCTGCATTTAGCTGTTAAATGTTCTGTTAAATGCATTTTTCTTGTTAAACAAGACTGAAAGTAAAGGTTTGAGGTTTTAGCAAAGAATTAGCAAATACACACACAGAAAAAAAACGTGTGTACTAGCATCCATGCGGCATTCTAATGAGTACAATTAAATCTTCAAAGTAACATTCAAACTCATCATATCACTAAAAAATAAAAATAGAAAGAATAAACATAAATCCATATTGTTAGCAGATATTGGGAAAGAAAATCTACTAACTACACATTTTAGGTCTTATGTTCAATAAACAAGAGAGCATGGACTGATGCTGACATCCTGAACTGCCTGATGTGTCAAAGGAGAAGTTGTCGTGGTGCTCTGAAGAATGAGAGTCAGTGTAAGGGCACCCAGACTGGACCTGTTCCCAGCCGGACATTCCTCCAGGGCCAAGAGAGAATTTAGGACAACAGACAAGCATTGTACAGTGGGATAGGGGTGTTCAGGACTGGGTGACAAAGACTTAAGTGGAACATTTCTTATAAAGCATGTTTATAACGCGTGTCCCACCCCCTGAAGCCTTCCATGCCACAAAAATAGAAGGCTTGCATCATTCTCTGCATCTGCCTTATTGGGACAGAGAACAAAAGGGGTCTTTGACGAAGATGTTTCCTCCTGCCCCCAGCAGCGCTTGCTGGCATCTATGTTCGGGTACACTGTAGTCCACATCAGGGTCAACACAACTGCACAACACAACAACTATTCAAAACAACCAAATGGGCTGGAACTGGTTACAAATGAGGCTTGTCTGTGAAACGCAGAGACAAGATGCTTAGATTTTTTAGTCCTATATTTTCTTCTCTTATTGTGTCTTAGTGACAAATGATTCAAAAGAGAATGCGCTCACTTTTGTTACTCCTATAGATTATTTTTAAAGCACTGACCAACAGCAGAATCTTTGTGTGGTGTGACAGTGATTTTAGCTCAAACCTACTGCTGTGTTTCTGCCTGAAAGGCTGTTAAAAAAATCCAAGGTCAGCCGTAATTGGGACTGTAGCTTAAATTCATCGCTCATCTGCAGGTTCAAACAGGGTGGAATACCACTTTTTCTTGAGTAAAGAGGACAGGTCTCAGCTGGGTCACTGCTAGGTAAGCTATCACCACTGTGCCTTTTTTTTTTTTTACTTGTGATTACATTTAGATTTCTTGCGAATTAATTTAGATAATAAAATACTCTTGCAGATGCTATTAGACTCCCTCTTACAAAATTATGATTTGTGTTGTGGAAAGGATCAGGGGATATTAACTGAGTTTATAGGTCAAGTACTGTAGCTTCATACTGAAGTTTAATTTCATCTGCATATGCACTAAAATAACCTACCTTTGGCGATAACCCATAAGTCTATGTCATTCCTGTGGGGTATGAGGGTTTACATGTCTAGTTGGTTTGTATTTGCCTCTTTTCAACTGAGGAATAACAGCCCTCGGTCCTCTAGTTGTTTTTTGGCTTGACTGTATGCTGTGATAAGGACAGTGGGAAACTGACTAGAAGACCTTGAGTGCTTGCTTTGATGGAGAGACACAATCGCCCCCATGTTTACATACCTCCCAGTGGCCTTGAATCATTCTTTCCCATGTCATTACCCTTGTTTGATTTTCAGCTGGAACACAGTTGCTGCACCATCTCATTGCACCAGGCATACATCTGGGTTTTAAATGAGCTTTAGGTAGATGCACATACAGTATATGCAACAATATTTGCTGGCTTCATGCTGTGTTTCCTCTGAATACCAAACAGATGTTCTACCTTCAAACCAAAATACCTAAACTGTTCTGTCCTTTATACTTCACCTTAGTTCTGATCCTGTAACTGAATTACACAAGAAGCATTCCAGGAGTACTGAAACACTTTTTTCAATGAAACACCATGTGGACACCAATATTTTCTTTACTGAGAGGGTTAGGGTTAGGAAATATTTCTGTTATATAGGTTCTGATTAATCACATACAGAAGAAAACATCTGTATGTTTCTTTTGACCTTCAGACATTTTATTAGACCATCTAACGTTAGCATTGCCCAAGCAGTATATACTGTAGCTGCAGTTAAACCCAGAAACACCTTTAAGGATTGTTAAGTATATTGTTTAGATGTTAATTGTTAATTATTACATCTTTTATGTGCCACTTTAATGATTTAGTTTTATCTTTTAACTAAGCTGAATGAGAACTATAGATGCATAGCACTCCAGTGAGTCCGTGTATGTGTATGTATATATACATATGTGTGTGACAGATACTGTATAGATAGATAGTGAAAGTGACTGAGCTGAAGAAATCTCAGGAAATCTGTGGTGTTGCAGTAAGAGGCTGAAAATAGGATTAAAATTCACCAAAGAAACCCCCAAGGTCAAGTGGATAGGATACTCTCATTAAAGTGTTGTTGAGTCATTTCCTCTGTTTTTAGAAGGATCAGCTGGAAATGATAGGATTCTCGAAACTGTAGAATGAGGCATTGCCTGGAACTGAGGGATTTTGATTCCCTTAATGGGGCACAGCAATGGTGAGGATCTATGATTAATCCATGTATACCATCAACACATCTCAAAAGCTCTATGCATAATCCAGAGGGACAGATGACATGGGAATAAAAAACATGAACTCCTAGTGAAATCCAAGCACTTTGTATTAGGATTACTATTATTTATTTATATGTCATTTATCTAGTCATCTATCTATCTAGTCATCTATCTATCTATCTATCTATCTATCTATCTATCTATCTATCTATCTATCTATCTATCTATCTATCTATCTATCTATCTATCTATCTATCTATCTATCTATCTATCTATCCATTTACAAACATGTTCAGTGAGGGTTTCTTTTCAGCTGTGAATGATAAAATGCAGCTGTCCAAATGCCTGTCCATGGCTCACACTCGTCCACCGTCACACATAATCCAGCCATCTGCAGAACAACAAAAAAAAAAGGTCTCTTCACATAGCCAGAGTGGAAGCACATGACCAGATCATAAAGTGCTCCTTGACCAATGCACTTAAAAGACTCCATTATTTCCCTCTGGGCTGCATAAATACACTGTAGAAATCACTTGATTCAATTGGTGGACGAATTGCAAGTCATTTGGCCTGGTGATCTATATTTTTTTAAGTTCTTTGGTTGCTGGCTGCCTGACGGCAGGCCACAAATGCTTACTAAAATGTTTCTACTCTGAATGAGGATTTCAGTAAATAAGGCACCAAATATAGTAGAAGATCGACTGCAAGTAATTAGAAGATTTAGAAATGTCTCAGCTTAAAGTTTCAGAGCTGTGAAGATCCAAATGAAAACTATTTTTTATGTTTGGTCCATATGTGCCATGGGTTCAACTCAAAAATTCCTGAATGTAACAAAAATGCGTTTGTGCTATTGTTAGGATCTCAAGAGTTTCAATCGTGATCCAATGCCATAGATATCCATGGCTGGGAGTCAAAGACCAAATTGTCTGTGCTGGTTGGCTGGAAGGGATGGTGTTTCTCTCGTCCCTGCGAACACAGGCAACAATGAGTGACTGTGAGATTATGCATTTGGATGAAGGCACTTTCTCTAAGTTTGTTCAGCTGCCCTGTGATGCAGCATGAGCAGTAGTCAATAAGATGGATTGATATATATTTAAAGCATATATTTATTAGCATATACCAATAAGCAAGTTGTCATCTGACCCAAAAGTATTTGATGTTAACATACTATGTTTCTCTGTCATGATGATCAGGGTCACTATGATGATTTATTTTATGTATTTCAAAAGGTTTGAAATGGCTCCTGTTCTTCTGTTAGCATGAGGCACAACTGTAGAAGGAAAGTGAAGACGGGGCTATCATAGTAAAGATTTTGGCTGGAAAAAAGTTGCTATTGATTGCCATGTAGGAGCTCTCTGTCTGATGGCACTCTCTGGGTAATTGATGCCTTAAATCAATGAAAGAGAGAACTTGTTAGGGAGCAAGATCAGCATTCTGGGATTCTCTGAACTGGAACATCTGTGTCAGCTCAAAACCATCTCCAAATGCTTCAAAACACAAACACATGCTTATGTGGGACTTGAGATGACTAGCTTGAGATGTCTGACTGCGATATGGCCAAATGTTTGTGGACTCCTGACCATTACAACACTATGTGTTTTTTGAACATCCAGATTCCAGATTTTCGTCCCCATTTGTTGTTTTAAAAATCTCAATTCTTCTTGGAGGTTTTTCCACTTCATATTTGAGTGTGATTGTGGGGATTTGTCCATTTAGCCACATCAGCATTAGTAAGGTCAAGCACTGTTGTTGGTATTCCAGATCATCCTAAAGCTTGAACTGGTGTGACCTCATCCCAGTGGTGTTGCGGTCAGGGCTCTGTGCAGGACACTTGAGTTCTTTGAGATACTTAATCTCAAACCACATCTTCCTGGACCCCACATTGTGCACACAAGCATTGTCATGATGGAACATGTCTGTGTTGCTTAGTTCCAGTGACAAGTGATGGTTAATGGGGGCTTTCACACTGGCAATTTAGTCTGAAACAGAGCACGTTTGGATGAAAAATCCATAATGTGAAAGCTGTCACATGGACCAGGTAGTACACCATGGGACCAAACCTGAGACTACCTGTAGAAGGTGGTGTGAGTTCAGGGTGCACTGGATTCCCACGAATGTGAACTCGTACTCGGGGCCACACTTGTTCAGAAAGTAAAGTAACGTGTATATGTTTTAGCCGATGATGACATCATTAGTTTTCCCAATACATGTGTACTATGTGGGACAGGATAACATTGTGGGACACAGAAGAGTTGAGCTGTCTCACTGCATATAATAGAAAGAAAAAAAAACAAAAAAAACATGGTGGGTGGCATAGTGCTGTCAATGCACGATTGTGACAATGTACAAAATGAATGCAAAGGAGCACAAATGCACTGGGGTTCAACAGAAACAAGAAACAAAGACATTTTAGACAATCAAGTCCTTTCTGCATTGTGGCCCTCGCATATGATGATGGTCAGGTCCACAAATTAGTATTAGTAGATATCATATATAAGTATAATTGAGAGGTCTTTTGGGTTTTAAATAGGCTTCTGAATTGTACACTTTGTAGGTCTCATTTCTATGATTGTTTAATCACATTAAATGTAGGAGAAGTGATAATAAGTGATAATATGCAAAAACTAAAAACCTTGATAGTTCCACTTGGATTATTCTGCATTAATGATGTTAATGTCAACTTGTGTTAATTTAGTGCCTAAATTTGGACTTGGATGTGTTATTATAGGCATTTTTTGTCATTAATCACACTTAAGAGGTCAGAGGTCAAAGGTGAAAAAGACTGCAGTTTTCTTGTGTCCAACTCACACATTTCTTTGCAATTTCAGGTGCAGCTTAAAATGGACACAGGAACAGTAGGTAAGTGAACCAACCGACCTCGATGTGTGTTCGGTGTGTGTGTGTGTGCGAGTGTGTGTGTGTGTGTGTATGTGTGTCTGTCTGTGTCTGTCTGTGTGTATGTGTGTGTGTGTTTTTCTATTCATGATGGATGCGCAGTACTGAGGTTTCAGTACTTGCTATAAAAATAAAATCTTGGGTTCCACTCTTACACAAGCCTGCACACACTCGTATTCTCTCTCATGTTCCCTTTCTCGCTCACACACACACACACACACACACACACACACACACACACACACACACACACACACACACACACACACACACACACACACACACACACACACACACAATATCCATTTCCTTGCATGAAGGCAAAATTGGATTCCCGGGAATGACTCAGGCTTTTTCAGCATGTTGAAACTCTACCACTCCAAAATATAATGGTAGGTTATTTTTACTGCACACCACACGTTCATAGAAAAACACACTTTAACAAAAGAATGGAGCACACCACAGAAACCTGTTTGGATTTGTGAGGCTTTGATTTGTGAGTTGAGTGTTGATTGATGAAACATTAAATAATAGGCAAAATTTTAGAATCCTATTAATATTAGATATCATCTTAAGGTATTATTTCTTAAATTCAATTCAATCAACACATTGTCCAAATGACAGACAAAGTTAATTCCAGGAAGTGTTTTGTCATCTCTAAATCAAAGTTTAGAATACTAGGAGTTTCCCAGAGTTTCTAACATTTAGATTTTGGAGACATTTTTTATTTCATTGTTTGAAAATAAGTTTGCAATTAAACTCCATGTGTGTATGTATACAATCCTGAGATGATGATAATAATTACTATAATAATGATAATAGCTTAAGTTGAAGGGTGGCACAAAGTCTGTTGCCATGATTTGAAATGGTCTCTCTTGATAATTTGGTGAATTCAATGTTCAATGTCCAAATAGCTTATTCATTGTTTATGAACTTTCATTCTTCTCTGCCAATTTTTTGGCGTCTGTGTTGGTGTGTTTGTTTGAGCATGGTCTAGAGAACTCTATTCTCTTCCTTCCCTGTTCAGAGTGTTTGTGGTTGTGATTGACAGAGGCAGGCGTCACACTGACCACTCTTAAGCAGAATGGGCCGTCTCTCATGCTGCGTGACCCCAATCACAGTGTTTGCGGAGGGTTGGGTTTAACTTGTTCAGCGCTGTTATCAGGCGGTCTCCTGCTGAATACCACTGGGGAAGTGTGTGCGTGTGTGTAATGGGGCCCCAGAGACTTCTCTGAGGTCATGGGTCATGCCAGTCTTCAGCTCTCCACGGCCTCTCACATGACCTTAATGGAGACAGGCGATGGTGGTGTAGGAGACTGTGTGTATGCACATGCATGTGTGTCGTTGTGCGTGAAAGTAAACATTTTTGTGACACAGTTTGTGTGTGTGAAGTTTGTAAAAGTTTGAGGAATAAAGCGTATGTTTTTTGTGCGCACTGTGCTCTTTCAGCAGATGTCCAGATGTTTACAATCTGCTGTTGTCATTAAATGGTAAACATCCGCTTTGTTTTTCCCTTACGTGAGTTACACTATCCAATTCCAGAACAGTATTTACAGCTGAAAAGTCATCATAATGGGAGGCATGGAGGCTCTGTGCTGGCGATCAAGGCTCAGAGTCTTCCACATTCACTGTTTAGCTTGGATTCCTGTCTGTGTGGAGTTTTACATGTTCTTCCTGAAACTATGTGGGTTCTTCCAACCTCACACCAGAAAAACAAAAACATGCTGCTAGGACAGTAGTCTACTGTAATTGCCCCAGGTGTGAATGAGTTTACAAATGTATGAGTAATGCACTGAAAATGGACTGGAGTCCTATCTCTAGGTACAGATATCTGCAGTCTCTCCCACCTCATGCCTATATCTATGTGTTCCCAGGATAAACTCCACATCAACTGAAAGTCAACACTTTATGATTAAGAGCAGCATAATTAACATCATCGATATCGTTTGTAAAATAACATTATTATCACAAATAATTATATTTTTTCACCACAACCTTGAGATTGACGGTATTAAATAAGTTCATGTCACATTCCAATCATTTTGATCTGGGACTAATAAGGTGAGAGGGAAGTATTAAGAACAGAAATATGGAACTATTAAGAACAGAAATATTTTGGTAAACCAACAGGAATTTTAGTTCCTGCCACATGACCTCCTCCTCTTACTTGCACTCATACTTGTATGCACACACACACACACACGCACACACACACACACACACACACACACACACACACACACACACACACACACACACACACACACACACACACACACACACACACACACACTAAAATGTGTATGGCAATGAGCTATAATAATTACTATAAACATTAGTTAATGCATTAGCTAACACTAATGCTTTTTTCAGAGCTTCATTCCGCTCACTTTGATGCATATCTTAATATATTTGAGTGGTGAGTGTGGGTGGAATTGTGTGTGCATGTTTAGTAGGTCATTCTGCCCTGTGTATGTGTACTTGGTAGAGAGAGTTAGGTAGATAAAATAGGAGAGTGTGATTTGTGCCACTTACATCCTCCATCTGCTCTCTTCAATATAGTTATTCCAGACTGCTGCTGCTGCTGCATGTGCTACAGGCTCAGAGATGCTCATGCTGCCTTTTTGTGCATGTGAAGGAGACAGCAGAGGGGAGGTTGGAGGGAAGAGTGCTTCAGTCTGTGTTTATGGATGTGTAGTGTGTAGGGATCATAGGAGCTCCTCCAGCTGCCAGTGTAGAACATATGGGCTTATTTATAGCCTCTAAGATACATATGATGTTGTTAGTAACTTCAGCTTTAGCTGTACAAGAGCTAAATACACAGCAGAATATTTTTAGTAATTCATAAAGTAGAAGATGGAAGAGTTGATAAAGACTTGGCTGAGAGATAGATAACTTCAATTTGAGAAAGTTCCTCTTGTGTTAATGAGAACTAAGCAATTTTATGAGTTATTTGTAATATGAGCTTAGATCAATGAAAATCTGTTAGTATCGATTAGGTTTCGTCTGTTCCTGGCTTTAGTGCATTAATCAGGTTTTAAATAATGTGGTGCAAAACTATTTGGTGAATGTTAAACATAGAAAATGTCTCCAGGAATTGCTCTGGTGCCTCATTTTGATGAAATATAATATTACTATCAATACTCAGTGTTATGAGCTAAGGTCATGTCATTTTTGGATAGAACATCCTCCTATTGCTTTACTGTCTGCACTAGCAGTATGATGATTTAATATAACCTTTATTCGTCCCACAATGGGGAAATTTCTCTGCAGCAAAGAAAAAGTTGCGTTTTTAGACAGGAGGCCTTTATATCTGCTTCCTGTACCATTATTTTCTTTTACTGAATAAATTATTTGTCAGTCCTTTTCACTTATATGTATAATAAAGGTTCCATGTTTGTGTTCCTGTTACAATATGGTTGTGATATTGAATTTTGACTGTATAAATTGACTGCTATACTGTAAGTTATAATAATAAAATTAGTTATTATTAATAGTGATGTTGATATGCCTATATTTCAGAGGAGATACAAAAATATACAGAAATATATGTTACACTGGTCTGTTGCTAAATATTCAGATGGATATCAGCATTTTTAATCTTAGGCATTATACAGAATGTTAAACTCACAGTTCAATTTTTGAGTAACCAGGCTGAATGAAACAGAAAGAAATAATAATTCCCCAAATGTCCAAACCCAAATCCGACGTTGGGATTTACCTCATTCATCTCATCATGGGAATTAAAATGGAATAACGCTGCATTATTTTATGGATGCTTAAAAGCTTAAGCGCCACATTGACTACAAAATTTGAATTCTATTTCAACTTTGGCCTAATCTTTTCGTTTTGATGTCCCTTAAACCCATGACCTAAAGAGACATGGGAAGATGTATCGTGTGTGTGTGTGTGTGTGTGTGTGTGTGTGTGTGTGTGTGTGTGTGTGTGTGTGTGTGTGTGTGTGTGTGTGTGTGTATGACTGAGTAAGTGTGTGTGTACTGTCATTCCATTCTTAGTGAGTGAATGCTCTTGTCTTTATCATTCCTGGTTCTCACAGGATGTGGGGAAAAAAAGGGAAGAATTTTTCCATAGGAGCGTCCACTCTCTCTTTTTCCATGGCCCAAGGACATAATACATTACCAGACAAAGATTGTGCGTGTGATTAGGGGAAAGATTGGGTTTGATGTGACAGATCTTTTCTTTTCTATTTTGTGTCTTTAAGCACATTCTGAGGTTGTTGGATAGGTTTAATTTAGAATACTAATACTAATAAACATTTGGAATTGTTATGATTTTTCCATCTTTTTCCACCCCACATAACAGTTTGACCAGTTAAAATGTGTACTGGGCATTTGGTAGATGCCCTTATTCAGAGCAACTTACATTTTATCTCCTTTTGTACCTTAACCACTAAGCTACCACATCCCCAGTTTCTGTGCACTGTTGCTCTCACTGATGACTGAGAGAGTGAGAAAGACTGATGATCACTAGAGTCAGAGACTACATGCCTAGCTCATATCTGACCTATTTATTTTCTATAATATTATCAGCAATCAGCATAAAGCTCAGGCCAGATGAGTTTCAGGGTGGGCTTGGACTTTACATTACTCAGCCATTGCTATTCACCAGTTCACCAGTAAAAGCATTTTTGTATGTGTTTTTCATGTAAGGTCATGCCAAGAGTTACAGCAAAGAGAAAACCTTAGAGGTTATATGTGGATAGATGTATGTAATATTGACACATATAATGATATCACAAAAAAGTTGTTTAGTATGCATTGTTGATTTTCAAAACAGGGTTGATTACTTCTATAAAACCATTTTTTCAATACTGTTCCTTATTGCAGAGTATTGTACATTTAAACTAGTGTATAAGTATAAACTTGTGAAGTGATAACACAGTACTAAGATTCTTAATCTTTAAGCAATAATCCATAATAATATAGGGAACACTGTATATACAGTATATTATATTTGCAAATGTATCAAATCTCAAAAGTCATAAAGCCCAAGGAACTCTCTGTAGATGATCAATGTAGATGGTCTATGACTAAATTGTGTCATAAAAATGGTATAAAAACATTTCTAATGCTTTAAGTGATACTAGGATCACAGTGGGCTCTATCATTGTGAAATGGAAAAAGTTAGGACTCCAAGAAGTGGCCATCTGGCTAAAATCATCAGGCTTTGCTCAGTGAGCTTTAGAAGAGCTTCAGAAGTCCTTTAGAACCCTCTGGAAGGATAGTCAACCACTAAAGTAGCTAAATGGAAGCTATTCCTGTGTAAAAGGCATATGGCACACACTTCCCAGACTCTGAGGGCATGAGGACAAAGTCTCTTTGGACTGATTAGATCAAAATTCAGTTCTCTAGGCTAAACTCCCAGTTCTGTGTCTGCTGAAATAGTTCACAATCTCATCCCTACTGTGAAGCAAGATGGTGGCAGTACAGTATCATGCCATAAAGGTGCTTCTAAGAGACAGTGACAGGAATACTGGTCAGAATAAAGGAATGGATGAATGCAGCCAAATACATCAAGGTAGTGTACTGAAGAAACATTGCTCCAGAGTTCACATGACCTCAGATGGCTCACCTTTCAGAATGACAACAATCCAAGACAACTCTGGACTGGCTGCAGGTCAGGTCTCTGAATGTCTGTGAGTGGCCGAGCCCAAGCATCCATAAAGAATCTGTGGAGAGATCTAAAGATGTCAGTTCACTGACACAAACCATGAGCTGGAGAAGATGCTAGAAAACTTTCACTATTACACTTACTTTTTTTTTCTACATTCATAGACAAAAGAATCAATGCATATGTAAAATGGGTCAATATATTTATTTTGGAAATCAGTGTTTCCATCTGCAATTGTGTGTTTGTGTTTGTCTGTGTGTGCATGTGTGTGCGTTTGTGCGTGCGTGTGGTAAGTAAGACTAATGCCTGTCATGTTGGAAAAGTGAGTACACGTGTATACAGTATAACCTGATTAGAAGCATGAGATTGGACGTAGGTTTTCAGCCTCTGTCATTGGGAGAAGACGTGACAGAACACAGAGCAGCATTCCACAACTTGGGAACTTCAGGCATGCTCCATGGGAATGATCCACAGGAGTGAGGCTGCTAAGAGACAGAGGACACTTTCACCACACAGCAGGGAACTGCACACTCTGCACCAGGCATAAATGTCAAGTCTGTGAAGCATGGTGTCATAGAAATAAAGTTTTTTACATGATTAAAGAAGCTCCAAGGTAAAAACTTGATTCCTCTTGGATTGTATAAATTAGTATTCAGATCAAATTTTCTACCACATCACATTTTCCACACAAAAAAGAACCAAGACTTTCTAAGTGATTTAACATTGAAATATATCAGAGAGAAATAGGTATGAGTTCTGTTTTTGACAAAATGTACATAAAATCATGGTTCGGTATGAGAAAACATGCAAACTATTATAAGAAATCCATAAATAATAAATCCATGAAGGTTTTGCATGCTGAGCAGGAAAGGGATGAGAAATATTGTAGCAGACAGAAATAATGTGTATATTGTGCATATTCATATATTCTTGCAGTTCCTTTGATAATTATATGAAAGCATATTATTCAGTAATTTCAATGTTGTTACTGAGCAATAATAGTCTCGGACCTTTAGTTCCTGCTAATTTCCAGGACAAGGTAAGATAAGATAAAACTATTCAGTAGTGTTTACTAAAGTTTAAATTGACCTTTATTCATTTACTGCTCTAACAAGATTCAAGTGAATCTGAGTTTGTTTCTTTTCTTTGTAATTTTGCTAAACGTACAGAATATAAATTCTATATATTTACCCGCTGTAACTAACTGGCACTTTGGGCTCTCTAACTTGAATGTGTCTGATTTGGTGCATAGAATGTGTAGAATAGTAGAATGTGTAGAATAGTAGAATGTGTGTGTGTGTGTGTGTGTGTGTGTGTGTGTGTGTGTGTGTGTGTGTGTGTGTGTGTGTGTGTGTGTGTGTGTGCATAAGTGTATGCGTGCATGTGTGTCTTGGTAAATGTGTGCATGAGTGTAATTACTTTCACGCTGTGTGGCATTCAGTTCTGATGAAAAACCAAAACCCACACAATAAAAACTGCTGTGTTTCATGGCAGTAAAGAGAAAATCGTCCAGTAGTTAAAAATACACCATATTTTCAATTTATTTCAATCTAATAAGCTTTTAAATAACATTTAATACATCAATAGCACCTCAAATTTGGGAGATCATACTGAGCTCATACTGAGAATTTGTTTAATTTATAATAAGAAATGGTTAATTATCTTTACAGTGTGGAAGTAAGAGTGCTAATTCAGCAAAAAAAAAGTAAAGACTCTATAGTCTCTCTCTCTCTCTCTCTCTCTCTCTCTCTCTCTCTCTCTCTCTCTCTCTCTCTCTCTCTCTCTCTCTCTCTCTCTCTCTCTTACTTTGACGGTTTGGCATCAGAAAGAATTTTCCGACAGACTGCGTCACCTGGTTTTACCCACTTGGGTGGCATGAAGTTTTGTTCCTGGGCAAAGCAAACAGGAGTTGCTGATGGAGCTTCAGTTCAAATTTCTTTTAAGCTGCCAGAATGAAAATATAGGAAGTTGATGTTATTTCAGATTTAAGGGAATAATGTATTCAACAGAATTCAATTTCAGTTTAACCCTTGAAACTTTCGGTCCCTGTCAGTGGCTCCAGACTTACACTGGAGAATTCCTTACTCTCATAAATAAAATATAATAAGCAAGGGTTTAAATGATTTAGTCCATGTACATAATAACTTACATAATAACCCTGATCAAGTGTGCGCATTCAGTCTACAATAGGTCACGATCAAGTTGAAATCTTCAAGCTCAGAATTCACAGATAGATTTAAAAGTTCACACACACCAGATTAAATATTCTGTATATTATTCTTTTTTTCTTTTTTTTTTTTGACATGAAGACATTTTGGTAAAAGCTTGAAATGTGTTTCAAAGGCTAATGTAAATGTAAAAAATATAAATTATTAATATTATTGCCACAAATTCTTCACAAAGTTAGAGAACGCAAATGTAAACTTTATTGAAACACAAATAAAACAAAATAAAACAAATAAAACTGTGAAACAAGAATCGACAGTAGATAAAAAAAAAGACTTCAAGGCGACACATACGCACAACAACTACGAAAGCTTGACAATGAAACATACAGTAATCAGGAATTAAGTACAGGTGCTGCTTAGGGGTAACATAGAACAGGTCGTAATGAATGATCATTAGCAGCATGTGATGTGGTAATGTAGTTCAGGCTTGATTCTGCATTAACCATGACACTATATGAAGTTTTCTACAAAGTTGTTCTCATTTCATGTTTAGCAACCTTGAACAGGATAAAGACAAATAGAAAAACTAATGAAAGAATGGACTTAGGCAAAGCAGGCTTGTTTATTTGAGAAATTTAAGAAAAGCCTCCTGGGTAAGGCTCCCTCATGTATCTGGCTTAGAAGATGTCAAGAGAGGATTACTCAGCAGCAGCTTTTCTGTGGGGTAGAAAGACATTAATTGCATGGCTTCAACCAAGATTAGGTCAATATCACTAGTGACGTATGCTGTAGGCTACAGTCTAGTGAATTATTTTTGAGAAACCCAGCAGCTAGCAACTTAACATGTTTAAACATAACTTTGATACGGCAGGTGTATTTCTCATGTGTGAGACAAACATGCTAGAGCTAATATCATTAGCACGGGTTGCCCAGGTTCCATGAAAAAAGGGAGACATATTTTCCTTTTTATTATTCATTCCATTCCCCTTTGATGCTTCCTGATGTTTGCAATATATCTTATGAAGGAAATGGTCTTGTACATCATAAATTGACTCCATAAATGGAGTGTGTCTTATATTAGATTTACTTCAGATTATTTGCTATCAAGTGAGATTATAGTGGCAGCAGAGTGTTTTAACCTTGTTCTGGCAACATCATTAACTGTCCAAATCGATGCTCCTCTCCTGAGAATGGGGAAGTGTGAGTCCTGTACCACTGAACGTTAGCCTTTATCAGCATTTGTTGCCCACAACCAAGTTACACAATTAGTATAGTATACAGTAGTATAGTATAGTATAGTATAGTATAGTATAGTATAGTATATATTGTGTAGTATATATATATATATGTGTATGTGTGTGTGTGTGTGTGTGTGTGTGTGTGTGTGTGTGTGTGTGTGTGTGTGTATTTTCTGGGATTGTGAAACAAAACAATTTCTAACGTTTACACAAAATGGTGCAAAAACAACACAACAAAACGTAGACATCATCAAATCCTCCACAAACCAAAATTTTTTTGTTTTGTTTTTTTTGCACCATTTTGTGTAAACTTTAGAGATTGTTATGTTTCACAATCCCAGAAAATTTCTAAAATAATCAAACCAGCCAATCAGCTACCAACAACCATCTTATGTAAAAAGTCACAAAGAACACACTTTTCCCAACATTAACTGAAGCTCTTGACCTGCATCTGTGTGTTTTTTTTGCATTGTCCTGCTGCCACATGATTTACCGATTAGATCACTGATATAGTGAATCTCTGCACCACCTGTCACAAGGGATGAGCTGCGATTCCTGGTGACTGTTTATCACTATAACATTAGTGTTATCAGGATCTTGTCTCGCAGATGTTCCACAACATTAAACCTAAGCATAAATGGATAAAAATATTAAGTGTAGTTCATTAATAAATACAAACTGTCAAATTTGTGTTGGTTTTACGTTTATGCTGTTCCTGAAAAAATCATCAACTTTCAGGTTGATATCCTGTAACCGCATGCCCCGTCATGTTTTATTTCTTACTGCCAGAGTGTATACAGTATGGAGTGCAGTTACAGCTGGCTTGGCGCGGGGCACTGGGTTCATTACTGCCTGAGATCTGCACGGCATCACACTAACACTGAAACCCAGTTTGTCTTTTTCTTTTCGTTCTCTCCCTCCCCCTTTCTTTCTCACACTCTCTCTCCCTCTCTCTCTTACCACACCCACCCTACATGCAGAGTGCTTAGCTGTGTAGTGTCTGTGCTGACTATGTGGTTGGCCTGTATAACTTTGACTGTTTGTAGCACAAGCATCATTAGAGCCACAAAAAATGTGTGTGTACAGCTAAAGACCAACCTCAGTGTAAACAGCAAATGCGCCTCTGTAGAAAGTCATAATGGGTTGAGTGTTTGTTCGTGAGTGTGAGTGTGGGTGTTGATTAAAGAATACAACAAATTGGAAAACAGGATGACTTTACCCTTGAGGAAGTTTATCTATGCTCTTTTTATTAGGCTAAGAAGCTCTACCTCTTCAGTCCTGTGCGTGTCTTTGTGTAAATGTGTGTCAAGAAACACGTCCTGTTTATAACACAGCTCCTCTCTTTGCTGTTTCATTATTTTAAGGAGTCAGAATTTGGGGTGGTGTGGGTTTGTAATCCCAGAGTATACATCTGTCTACCAGCCAGAGGGAAGAGAGCTGCTCTGGGTGGCTAATATAAACAGAGGCCCCAGTTTGTAAGGACAAGCATTCTCGTGTTTGCTGTTTCCTTCTGTATCCATTAGATTTTCTTTCAGCTCCAGAGTAGCCACTTCTCAATCCCAGAGGTCCTTGCCTCTGTGATAACAATCTCTGGTTCAGAAACCAATTTAAGTAGCTAGAGGGGTGGAAACAGTGATGCCGTGTTTTTGTTGGTTCAGTGAGATCTGAGGATGAGCCTTAAGCTGGAGGCAGGAACTCCAGAAGGCTCCAGTCTTTCTTCTGATCTATTTTGAGATGTTGGGGTGAACAAGTTTCTAGTATCTGTTTTTGATACATGTTTTTAAAATACAGATGACTTAGTGGACAAACATTATTATGTACTGATGATAATGTGTCTCTTAGCATCATCTTATGCACAGGTACTAATTTATTGTACTGCCATATGTTGTGTGTAAGGGTTCTCTTTTTCTCTTCTGGGATTTCACTAAATACAGTGCATTTGTTGACCAGAGCTCATGTCCATGTAACTCTCTTGGCCTTACATTCCTTACTGGTCACTTAACTACCTTATCCTTTAATCATTAACCCACCCTTAACTCAGATACTCTCTCTGTGAGTAAGTGATGTGTTACAGGAAACATAAGACTGATCGACACAATAACACCATGAACAGACCTGGTGACGATGATGATTTTAGTGGCATTGGGACAATATGGAGTTTTCTTGAAATCAGTGCTTGAAATTTGAGGATTGTGTTTAACGGTGCCTGAAACTTTACATGCTGCATAAGTAACGTAGTGGTGAAAAGATAACAGGTTAAGTAAAGCCAGTGATTTGTTTCAGTAAATGCTGAAATTATAGGTGTGCAGTAAGCATATCAGTCGTCTTTGGCCCTTTAATTTCTTTAAATGATGGAGCTATTTCCATGCCCATAGACAGATGCATGTGTGCCAGCAAAAATCACACTGCTGCAGTCATCTGGCTCAATCCTAGCAAGGTCTATCATGGGCCCTTGTTGTGATTGTCTGCAATCGGAGAAGGACACGTTCTCAGATAGACGTAGTGACACGTTTGAGAATTCCAGATGCATGGATCCACTGTCAATGGCATGTTCAAATAGCAGTACCAACTGACCAAGGGGCCTTCTGTGATTCTGCATGAAATGTCAGTGTTATAAAAGGAAGATGTTCTTTAATAGATAAGCCCAGCAATTTAGAGACGGCTGAAAATATTTACACAAGGTATTGGCCTTGTGACATTCCAGCAACACTGATTTCCATGTACCAACGACGGAGTATCCCAGATCATCTCCTTTGTTGAGGACCCTACATTAAAAAGACAAATTAAGTCATGCACTGTAACACTTTAATAGCAGCAACTTCATAAACTAGGTCAGATCCATGACTGGAGTTTCTTAAAGGTTTCTTTAGAATGATTATTATTAATCTTTTTATAATATTGAACCTTTTTATTATATTTCTTATGCTCTGTAAACTAATTGAATTGAATTGAATTGAATGAAGGGGGGGGGGACTGAGTTTCAGTCTATTATCTAGTTAGCCTTGTGAAAACTTCACTTTAATGTGAATGTAATAATTACTGATGTAATAATAACCAGGTGTTAAAACATTTGCTTCTTCTGAATAAAATATATGTAAAATATAATAGCAATATATGCAGGAATCATAGCATCAGTAGCTTCACTTATGCTCTAAGACTCATGTTTTTTATTACAAATAACTGATTTGTCTGTTGATTTTACATATTTTTCATGATGCTTTTCATTTTGCACTTTCAGGCTATTGCTTTGTACTTGTCAAATGTCCTGGACCTGAGTAAGCAGTAAATCTAATCTTTAACAGTTTAACATGGACTAAGACCCTTTCAACACCAGGCTGACTGCAGGTTCACTTCCAGGAGTAAAGTTACCCTTTAGCTTTATTCTGACGGTTCACTTGTGTAAATAATCTTTCCTCCTCAGCGTGTCACTTGCAGAAGCCCAGGTTCATGATGTTGGGAGTAAGGGCATGCAGGGATTTCTTTAGTTACATTCATATATCTAATTATACAAAACAGTGTCCTGCTAGTAAACGCAGTGTGATACTGGCTGTAAGAGCGCTAGATTAGGTTTCTTCCTCTTTTCTTTCATCACCTCCTGCCAGGCATGTCATCACCAATACCTACTGACATAAATCTCCAATCACAAGAGAGAATGACAGAGAGAGAGAGAGAGAGAGAGAGAGAGAGAGAGAGAGAGAGAGAGAGAGAGAGAGAGAGAGAGAGAGAGAGAGAGAGAGAGAGAGAGAGATCACAGGTCATGTCACAATGCCAATTTCACTGATAAAAACTTATTGATCGTATGTGTTTTTTTTTTTTTACTGTAAACATTTTGCAATTATAGATATTTATTCTGTGTATTTAATAGTTGTTGTTGTTTTTTTTGTTTGCTTTTTGTGACATTAAAGCCTTGTGCCAAAGCAGATAGTGCTATTCATGGGCTACTCACTGTGTGGAGTTTCACATGTTCTCTCTTGGAAAATTGTGGTTTCCTCCAACTTCTCAAAACAGAAATACGGATAAACTACTCTTAATACTTGCACTAGGAGTGTGTGTGTGTGTGTGTGTGTGTGTGTGTGTGTGTGTGTGTGTGTGTGTGTGTGTGTGTGTGTGTGTGTGTGTGTGTGTGTGTGTGTAAGCACATTTATTTTTGCAGTCATTTTTGCTACACAGTATATTTCACAGACTTTAATTTCAAATAGTTTTTTTTATCTCATGTTTGGACTCGAGTGTTTCTGTGCAATACAGATTTCATCCTGCTCCTGCATTGTTGTGTTATTTCATCAAGTTCTACTTGTACATCTGTATACATTAAATGTACTTTATTACTAAAATATAATAAACAGAAAGCCTTACCCCATAATATATGTTATTAAAATTTAAGGGGTTTTTTTAGGTTTTAGGTTAACTAGTTGTTTGCATCTTGGGTAGGCCATTTTAATTCAATTTAATATTTTTATTTTTAAGTCAATCATGATTCCAGAGAAAGCTAACTGAGAAATAGAACATAAAACCTTCATGCCTTCATATTTATTCACACTTTCAACTGTGGAAGTGACATGTTTAGGAAGCATCATTGCTGTCTTTGTGTTGGCAGTTTCATGATGATTCATTTTATTCTATATAGCTGAAAGGTTTATGTGAAGAAACTGGAATCCAATAGGCTCCCAGCAGCAACTGGCTTTGAAGTGGCTGGAAACTGACAGGAAATATAGACAGTGATAGTGATGGGAGTAGATAAGGGCATGTGCTAAATGTAAAAGGGAAACCACAGACAATGAATATTACTGTTTTACTATAACATGGTGCACAAGGTGAATTCCAGGAAGCTGAATGATTCTTAGCTGTGCAATTTGTAGAAGGGAAATTATTCCAAACCTCACTATCTGGTGTCAGATGAGCACAGCTTCCTCCTTTTTGAGACTGGTTTATCTCAAGGTTTCCTCCTCATTTCATCTAAGGAACTTTTTTTTCTTACTACTGTCACATTGTCCATTGTAAAAAGTGCTATCCAAGTAAAATTGAGTCATCTGCACAGATAATAGATTCACTGGTAGGTTGGAAGGTTGTAGATAAAGATATAAAATGTTGAGTAGCTTTGGATATCTGTTGTCCACAAAGTAAAGCGATCAATTTGCCCTCCAGGCAAAGGGTAGTAAATTGAAACTGGTTTCTAAAAAAATTTAGGCAGGCGAGTAACAAATGTTTAACTATTTCCATAATAGCGGATGCCAGCATGGTTTAGTAGTCGCTGGGGTCAGTTGTTTGGTTCTTTGATTTCAGTAGGTTAAGCTTAACACCATGTTTTGCTTGTACAGTATGGAGTTTGATGATGGCCCAAGCCCTTATTTGCTGGTACCTTGGTTCATCTGCCATCATGTTATTATCATTATCTCTCTGTAGGAAGATTAGTCTACTGGGAATGTATTCTCAAATTCAATAAAATGGTCATTCATCACTATGAGTAGGTTGCATTCTAGCCTAAAAAAAGGTATGATGGAATACACATCAGATGGAATGGAATAGTCTGGGACACACTCTTTATAATGCATGTGTGGTTACACATCTGGTAAGCAGAAAGATAAAATGGTAGCAGTGTCAGTACACCAGCTGTTGGTGGTAAAAATACGTGCTACATAATTTTGTGCTGTAAGTTCAGAGTTGTGGTGACGGGATGGATGATAAATGAAGTCCATGGTTATAGAGAATGCACCCACGATTCTGGGAAGCAGAAGTCATCAATATAGTAACCAAGAAACAGACATGAGAATGTGAGCAAGTGTGATGGATGGTTGAAAAAAATTAGATTAACAGAAAGAAAGTAATGAGAAATCCTATTTTTAATCCCCACCAATGGAGCTGTATAATAAAGACCCTATGGGTCACTTATAGATTTACTATGCTGATATTATGCACTTTGGCCTCTCTGTTACAGTTTGAATTGAATATGTTAAAGAAGAAAATCATGGACTCTCCAATTTCTTGTTAGATACAGTAGATAAGATAAGGCTGAGAATTTTTTACTTGCATATTCTACATATGCTGCTACATATGGTGCTGCATATGCTGCTACATATGGAGGGCACATTGGCTTAATGGTTAGTATGTTTTCTTCGCACATCCTGGGTTGGTGATTTCATTCCTGCCTGTGCCCTGTGTGTGGAATTGAAATATTCTCCCCTGTGCTTTTGGGGTTTCTTCTGGGTATTGGGTATGTGTTGTAGGCTAACTGGAGGCTATAAATTGTCTATAAAGTGTGTGTGCAATTCTACCTTGTGACCGTTTGTCACCCGCCTTGTGCCCCAAGTCCCTGGGGATATACAGTTTAGGGTTATAAGATAAAATCTACATACAATACTGATACAAAAAAATCAATGAGCAATGTTTTTGCTTCTAAAAAACATTGCTGAGTACAGTGTACACAGTGTGCGCATCAGTTTCTTGTCACTCACAAAACAGCATAAATGAGTTAAAAACCTTAGTTTGGCATTCACACATGTATGCATGTGTGTGTTTGTGTGTGCTTGTGTGTATGTGTGTGTGTGTGTGTGTGTGTGTGTGTGTGTGTGTGTGTGTGTGTGTGTGTGTGTGTGTGTGTGTGTGTGTGTGTTTGTGAGAGAGAGAGAGAGAGAGAGAGAGAGAGAGAGAGAGAGAGAGTGTGTGTGTGTGTGTGTGTGTGAGAGAGAGAGAGAGAGAGAGAGAGAGAGAGAGAGAGAGAGAGAGAGAGAGAGAGAGCAGCGTTTAGGGGTGAGGCTACCAATCCAATCTGCAGTCCGTTCACTGTTGAAAACTGACAGCTCTCTCTCTCTCTCTCTCTCTCTCTCTCTCTCTCTCTCTCTCTCTCTCTCTCTCCTGCTCTGTCTCTCTCGCGCGCGTGCGCCTCCTACAATAAGTATGACGCACGGAGCGCGCGGTTTCACCGACACTCTCTGTAACCAGAGTAAAATGTGACCGGATTCTTGCGCACGGTGACGCAGCGGCACGGAGCAGATGGAGTGACGAGTATTGCGGCAAAAAAAAAAAAAGAAAACTTGTCCGGTCCGAGCCAGGAGCGATAACGGTGCACCGCGGACGCGTTATAATGCGTCATATTTCACAATGACGACGAGGCGAAAGTCAACAAAGCTGCAGCTGCGGCGCTCCATCAGCGAACAGCTGCGCGACTCCACGTCCAAGGCTTGGGATTTACTCTGGAAAAATGTCCGAGAGAGACGACTTGCAGGTCAGTACAGCTGCACCGCACGATCCGAGCTTTAATTCTGTCTCCCAGTGAACTTACTGATGCTGAGATCTAACGCAAGCACGAGGAGCTCCGCAGAATGACGTCAGCGCCGCGAACGCTATGTCTCCTGTTCTGGGAAGGTCAAGTTAAAGTTAATGCACGTGTATAATGCATAAGTGTGTACACTGAAACATACTAAAATCTTTCTTACATGTATCCCCCTATTCCCGGTAATCTGCGTATTACAAGCTTCTAAATACAGTACAAGCAGTTCTCCAGTTCTTTATGAATGTACTGTACCGTTATCTCCAGACAAGAACTGTCTGTCAGATCTAGTGCATTAACGCTAGTTAATTAAAACTTTCTCCTACATTCGCTGAATTGATTAACTCTCCTATGAAATGAGCTCCAGTTCTCTGACACCTCTGAGTTTTCAGTTGGATTCTGTTGAATCTTCACCTCCCACATACTGTATGCACACAGCTTCCTGTCCTTCCTGTGTGGCTGAATCCAAAACTGCACATCAGCATACTAAGCATGCTCGCCAGCTGTGCTTTGCATAACAGCCAAGACTTTGGTCTTAGTCAACAAGCAACAGAGTTTATCACACACTGTGTGCAACAGCTACGTATTGTTCTGGCATTACTGTTTCATCAAAGGGTCCAGTTCAGAAAGCTAGGACACATATCCATCAGGATAATGCCCTGAAGAATTGGCTGTAATTGGCAATAAGAAGCTATATTTTGGAACAGTCTCTGGTGGATTCCTAGTGGAGGTATCATACAGAACAAGACACAGAAGTGTGCAAGCACACATAAAAAAAAGATCCATTTGGTTTCTTGTTCAGGTCTATATGGGAACATTTAATTGTCAGCACAGAATGTGTAGGGATTAAATCAAAGAAAATTTACTGTTTAAAGATATGTGTTTCATGAATTATTAACCAATAGAATAAGACCAATAGAGAGGAACATGTAAGATGTTTGTTGAAACAGAATATATATATATATATATATATATATATATATATATATATATATATATATATATATATATATATATATATATATATATATGAGGATATATTATATATTATATAATAATTATATATAATATATATATGAGAGAAAGAGAGAGTGAGAGAGTGAGGTGTGTGTGTGTGTGTGTGTGTGCAATTAGAGTTGCAGTAAAACAAGATCCTACATGACAGGAAAAATAAATAGTTTTTCTTAATTCTTTGGTCATTTTTCCTTTTTGCAAAAAGAAGATCATCAATTCAATTAAATTTTTTAATATTCATGCAGTAAATATTAGCTAAATTGCACAAACAGTAAGCAAACACTTTGAGATTTAAGCAGAGAATATATTAAAGTTATTGTAAAGTAAAGTTATATAAGAATGCCGTTCCAGTAAAATGCTGTTCTTGTTATTTAGTATTTATTTCTTTTGGGTTAGTATTGAATAAATATGTATCATGCAAGCAATTCATTTGAATAATGCATGGCTCAATCAACACAACATGATTAATGGACTTGTTATGGAACTGCAATTCTAATTGATTCTGTAAACAGCACAGCATATTTCTCTCAGGACAGCAGTGAGAGCAAACCTCAGGGTTTATGTTATTAAATTATGAATCATCCTACTCCAGCACAGGTTTTGTAATAAACAGTTACAAAGAGCTGATTTCAAATATTTACGCTCATGATACATCACTGTGCTGAAATGTTTTGTTTACCTTCTATCTCATATTCTGTGTCATTCAAGTCAGATATGAACTCATAGCTGCTGGTTATACAGTATGTCAGGAAATATTGTCTAGTGGGAAGGTTGGAGTGAAAGCCTGGTGTTAGTTAGGAGCTAGTGTTAGAGAGAACTCCCTTCCAGAAATATGTTGATTTTACTGTAAAAATAACTTCAAACGTGTTTCACAGTAGATAACGGACAGGAATAATACAGATGTGTTTGGACCTTTAATATCTTTTGATATAATCCGTCAGCGGCTGATAGTGAGAGTTTGCAGCCAACATGGAGATGCTGGAATAAATGGGTGGTCTTGCTGTGATCTTGCTTTCTCTAGGGTTTATAATTATCTCATATAGAGGAGTTGGTCCTTATTGTGAAAATGTACCCTACCAACCAGTTAATCATCAAATCACAAAACAACTGAAGTTACATTGCAGCAAATCTGATATAGAAATGACATGATTTACATTTACATTATTTACTGTCCAGTGTCACCCAAATGAGGATAAGGTTCCCTTCTGGTTCTGGTTCCTCTTAAGGTTTCTTCATCAAATCATTCAGGGAGTGCCATGCTGCACCAGCTTCCTGGGATAGCGCCTGAACCATCAAAAGCCCTGACCAGGAGGGTTCCCTTATAACTTATTGCACTGTTTAGGTCTTCTTCGATTAATGAAGCTCCATTTTTCATACAGGCTACAAAAGCAAATGTTTTGTTATGTTACTGACTGAATTATTTCATTAAAAACACCAGACATGATGCTAGTGTTTTCATAAAAAACATAGAGCCTTTACTGCTCCCTATAATTGTTTAAGCATATGCGTATATGTGACAATTATTTTAAAAAGGGAACAATTTTTAATAGCAATGCTACACATATACTTCTATGTCTTACTGTACATTCTCATATGATTTTATCCAATGGATATTTTCTAAAACGATTTTCCAAGGCTACAGCACATGGTATTGCTGAATCAGGCTATTGTGTTTTTTCTTAGGATTATCATAGCAATGCAAACAGTGTTCTGTGTCATCTATTACAAATATTACTAAGTATCATATCTGAGATTCATGAGCTTTATGAGTGGTTTAAGTGGATTAGTTCCCATTTGCTAGCTATCTTACTGTATGCAGGTGGAATTCAGAGATTCTCAGTCGTATGATTCCAGTATGTGGAATGTGTCCTGATGTAGACTAACTGAGCTCCACATGCACTCAATAATGCTGCATGAAATGGAAGAAATGTAAAAGGTTGGTTTGGTTGTTCATTTGACATTTTTATTGTTCATTGACTTTCACATTTCTAAAATAAAGTAGTAGCCACTAGGGGTCAGTGACCTCACAGCATTAATCTGTTGCCTGTACTTTTTGGTGAGATCCTGTCTCGATAGCATCTGGAAGATTATAGAAAGAAAAAAACACTGCAATGAGGTGGCAATTCAGGGGTTACTTCTTACTTTGATGTCTAAATGTATGTTTTTTTTTTGTATAGTGTACAATACATAATCTTTTTCAGCCAGAGAAAATGTAGGGCAGCACAGATATCAGCATCAACCTGGCTATAAATATACTCAGTATTCACAGTAGGAGATGGAGTGTGTGTGTGTGTGGGGGGTGGGGTGGGGTGGGGGGCATCAGCAGCATCAGCTTCTTGTCACTCACAAAACAGCATAAATGAGTTAAAAGCCTTAGTTTGGCATTCACATATTTATGCATGTGTGTGTTTGTGTGTGTGTGTGTGTGTGTGTGTGTGTGTGTGTGTGTGTGTGTGTGTGTGTGTGTGTGTGTGTGTGTGTGTGTGTGTGTGTGTGTGCATGGTGCATGATGCAGCATCAGCTTCTTGTCACTCACAAACTCAACAAACAGCATCATTCACCTTAGTTTAATTAAAGTGTGTGTGTGTGTGTGTGTGTGTGTGTGTGTGTGTGTGTGTGTGTGTGTGTGTGTGTGTGTGTGTGCGTGCGTGAATTACATCAAATTTAAAACAGGCAAATTGGCAGCATTCTTTGCAGTACCACAAGAGGGGGATCTACATAATTGATTTTACTGCATTTCACTTTCACTGTTGCTGAAAAGGGGGATTTTCTTCTCCTGTAGTATAAACACAGTAATCCCAGGTGTTTCCGGTTAAGTTGAGTCATATGGTGCATTAATTATATTAATGCTAAATGAACATGAACACTCATGCACTGAACATATAACTCTACACACATTATTTATGGCCTCACATAACTTGGAATAAAGCCCATTTTTGGCTGAGATTCTTCTTTCAATAACCTGTCCTTATTGGTGCCTGTCTCAGTCACATGACCGTGAGGTGGGTAGAACAGAGAGGAGTGTTTCCTAAGACTAAAGTTGACTTCATGTGCATGTGAGCGTATGTATTTGTAAAGTTATGTGAAAAGATCTTTTTGCTGCTCCCCGTTGAGTGTTCCTCAGCACTGTGGTATGTGGAACAGCTGCGTCTCGCCGTGTGAAAGCTGAAGGAATGTCTAGGAGATAAGACATAGAGGAAGACAGACACGTCCTGTAGGTATCCACGACTTCCTGTGGACTGAGAGATACAGAGAGATGGATGTAATGACACTGGAATTACCAGACAGGTCTATGGACACTGAGAGTTTTTGGAGCTTGACACCTGAGACTCAGGACATTTACCTGAGGCTGGACAGTCACCATCGGCGATCCGGGTTGCGTTTGGCCCGAATCGTTGCCCGTCAGCAGCTGCTCCAGAAGATAGAGCGAGGTAAGGGAGGTGCGCAGTGTACATGACTGACCCACTTTTGCTGTCTCAGTGCTGTTCTCAGGCATTTTCTCTAAGGAGGCTTTCACACTGGTAGTTTAGTCTGAAACAGCAGGAAAAATTGGTAATGCAAACGCTGTCATGTGGACTGTGAAGCAGTCAAGACAATATTGTAATCATTTTAAATACCCTGAAGTGTAATAACTTCTGTACGTACACTAACTGCAACAACGGAAAACCTGACGATACTCATCTCTCTGTATCCTGCGTATGATATTAGTGTTTTATTGTGTAAACAGAGCCGTACACTGATAGCTGACTTCCTTTTTTCTAGGAAGGAGGCTGATTAAAACACACACATTGTCTAATATTGTGACAGAAATGAGCATTTCTTAAGATACATTACATCAATTATAATAGTAGATGGTACTTCTTTTTCCTTTCTTTTCTTGGTTTGAACCAGCAGTATTGCTCAGTGTGATTGGCATCAGCTTGGCATTCTGCAAAGCTTGACACGACACTGATGGGTGGACGTTATCTCACTGAGCTGTGTAGTCCTGGAGGATCTTGGGAAATCAAGATCCTGTGAGCATGTCTGTCCTTGCTCCAGCATGTTCCCACGGCATACACACTGACTTATTATCCAGCCAGAGACTAAATTCGACACAATCATTTTCACTACCAACTCTCATGTTCTGATGTAACATATTGCAATAATAGTTTCTTGAAGTAAATCTACAGTAGTGCACAGTGAAGCTCTTTACATAGTGAAGCACTTTATCCTCCATTTAAAGGCATAGTTTTAGTGCAAACCTGTCAGGACTCAGCCCGGACTTTGGCCATGTGCTTTGTGTTTACGTTCTGTGTTCACGTGTCTGCCTCGTCCTTGTCTCTTCCTCCCCGCCTCTGCTCACCTGTCCCTCATGTGTCTGATAATTATTATGAGTATTTAGTTAAACCGTGTTGCTTTGTGCAGCGCGGAATCCTTTGTTTTGTCCCGTTGTCTTTGTCTTGCCGAGTCTGTGTCGTGTTTTTTAAGTTAATAAACTCCGTCTCATTTAAGCTATTCTGCATTTGGGTCCGTTTTTACCCCACGTCATTTACAAAACCTTTGTTACATACAAACATACTTTGTTTGTTAAATACAGTGTAAATTGTATAGGAAACAGCTGATGATATAATATGAAGAAATCTAATCAGGTTTTAAAATATCCCGTAGCTGCTTATGACGTTGTATGAGTACATGTATATGGAATAAAATAATAATAATAATAATCGTACGTAATTCAAAGCATTTGTGTGTAAATTTTAATTTTGCGGAGTTGGATCCCAAAATTTACGGCCACGACAGTTTACAGATACGAGATTTTGTGTGTTTGTTCAAATACAACTCCAAAATGTACGACTATGACAGTTTACACACAATGCTTGTTTTCACAACACCTCTTTTTCACACACGAAAACGGTCTGCGAAACAACTGTCAAAAATACGTCATCACGTTCACAGGCATTACTATCCGAGGGAAGATGAATCGATTCCACGAAGTGCGCATGCGCCCCGCCCTCTTTTTTAAGTTCATGTGTCATTCACTCATGTAATCACACATTAGGAAAAAATTTTCTAGAGATGCCAATCAACCTACCATGCATGTCTTTGGACCGGAGGAGGAAACCGGAGTACCCAGAGGAAACCCCCGAGGCACGGGGAGAACATGCAAACTCCACACACACACACACAAGGCAGAGGCAGGAATCGAACCCCCAACCCTGGAGGTGTGAGGCGAACGTGCTAACCACTAAGCCACCGTCCGTCTCCAACCCCCCCCCCCTTATATATATATATATATATATATATATATATATATATATATATATATATATATATATATATATATATATATATATATATATATATATATATATATATATATATATATATATATATTTTTTTTTTTAATGAGAGAATTGGGGTTTCAAGCTGCCACTAAGGTGTAAGAGAGTTTGGTCTTAACATTAGGGATTTAATGATCAAATCCACTTTAGTTCTGATGTATTTGTGCTTTATCCTGTACAATTTCTTCTAATTTTGTCTTCTGTTTCAGTGTAATATTGTGTGTGTGTGTGTGTGTGTGTGTGTGTGTGTGTGTGTGTGTGTGTGTGTGTGTGTGTGTGTGTGTGTGTGTGTAACTTCATACCTTCATTCCTGTAAGCATGAATAAGTCACTCTGGCAGCATGCTATGGCATGCCGTAAGAGGTTTGCTTCTTTGTTACAGTGAATTTTTAGTGAATGGTGAAGCAATTCAGCTTATCAGACACTAATCAGCTAATCACACACAGTGTCAGTCGATTCACAGCAACTAAATAAAATACATCAGGTTTTAAAAGCCTTGAATGGAACAAGACTGGTGTTGGGAGAAAATATAAAGCCACACTACTGTGACTGTGACCTGTCTGAGGATGAGGTTCCCCAAACTAGCAGCACCCAAGAGCTGCTCTCTCTCGGTAACATTTCACCCCACAGAGCTTAGGTAGGATCCCCTGGTGCTCAACATCACAAATTATTGTGACACCCTGTCTGCTAACTGCAGTCCATTTTACCCGGCAGTGAAACTAGTTGAAAATTCTATTGTTTTCATTTTGTTATCATTCGGGAGAATTTGTGAGCGCTGCATGTGCTGAATTTATTGCAGCTCATTGCTGTCCTCTGTTGGTATAAAACGCATTGTTCAGTATTGCGGCATTGCGACTTTTTCCTAAAAGGAGACCGCCGATCAGATGAAAGCACCCGATCCAATGGGCCATTATTTATTCTCTATAAAGGTGTAACTAATTCCCCAACAACAATAAAACAAAACATATTAGATTAAATTTCCTCGAATCTAAGCAGAACAGACAAACTGATCTTTCTCTCCCAAGCAAAAAAATAAAATAAAATACATAAATAACAACAACCTGTGCTAATTCGATTATTATATTAACACTGTCCTTTCATAATATAGTTCTGGAGTCTATTCGAGGCTCAAGGCACAAGGCAGCAATATGGTGATATTATGGCAATATGGCAATACAGCGTTAGCACATAGACAATGACCTCTGATCAGGAATGTAGCAGGAACCCTGGAGGAATCCTAACAGCTCCAGGTGGCAACTGCTATGCCACAGCACCCCTAATATTATATATTAAAAGTTTTTATCACTCTATAATCGATTTTTGACTTCTAATGGAGGCCAAAGTGTCTGTCTTATGTAGTTCAAGCAAGAGACATATATTAAAGTTGTGTATCTTATATAAAATTGTTAGCTTAATCAAACACATTTCTATTCTGATATTTCAAGCAGAATCATAATCTAGCTAGTGTATTAATGATTTAAAAAAAATCATTAAACACAAAATTGTTAGATTTTAGCAAACACTTCATGGAGTCAAATAAAGTAAAAACCACTAATGTATGTCATCATTTGAAAGCTATGACAAAAATGAAAAACTACTTATATTTGTAGATGAAGTGGTTGAGAGTTCGTGTGACATTTTTTGGAGCTGAGATTTGATGTAATAAGATGTAAGTTTCTGGTAAGGAACATTGTGATCGTCAGCGCTCCCTGTTTTTGAAGGGGATCTTTTATGATAAACTGAAAGGATCCAGACAGCCGACTTTAAAATGGTCGACTCTCGGATCTTTGGTCTGTGACTTCTGCACTATGTAATTAGCATACAATAGATTAACTTACGTATTTGTGACTATGACTATGTCTTACTGTGAGTCACTAGTTCTGCTTGAAAATAAATGGATTTTATTCCATTGTTGATGCTGCCAAAAAATGTGAAAAAATCCCAGAATAAATGTATGAAAAACACTGAAATATATCATGAACTAAATCGACTACAACCTTTTTTTGTTTGTTTAGTAACATTCTTTTTTAATAAAGTGTTTTGGCACCTTCTTGTTAAAGAGTATACTCTATATACGATAGGTGTGTGTGTGCATGCGTGTGTGTGTGTAGTCTTCATTAGAGTTTAGACACAGAGGAAGCTGAGGTGCAGGAGGTGAAGAGTTCATGTGGTTTATTGCTATTTCACATCATGAAGATTCTCATGCTGAGGGTGTGTCTCGTGCCTTCTTCTATCCTGGCACACACGCACACACAAACACAAAAACACACACATACACAGAAGCTGGCTGTCTGTCCGTAGTGTGTCTCTCTCACTGATTTTGTATTATAAACAACCTCATTTGTACTGTAGCAGTTTTTCTTCTCTTCTTTTACAGTCTGCTTGCATAGTCAATCTCTCTCTCTCATTCTCTCTCTCTCTCTCTCTCTCTCTCTCTCTCTCTCTTGTCTGTCTGTATGCCTGTCTACCTGTCTCATTCTGTCTGTATGTCCGTCTGTCTGTCTCTCTCTGGACAGGGAAGACAGAAGGCAGACAGGTTGCACACTTTGTGTGTACTGTATGCAGGAGACTCTCTCATGCTTGAGACGGGGTCGTGGGCTGCAGACAGTACATGATCCAGCTGTTGTGAGAGGGAGGGGGAGAGTAGAGGAGGGATCACAGGCAGGAGTGGAGGGAAAAAGATGTGTTCAAGGAAAGTAAGGGGAACATATCAGAAGATCAGACAGTGTAAAGAAGACTAATAAATCCATATGTTCATTAATTAACAATGAGCAATGAACCCTGTGCATGACTACTGAAATACGGATGCATAAAGGTAATACACAAATCTTTAGCTTTTACATTTGAGCTCTTTTAAATTACAACTGGTTAATTTTGAACTGGAATCCTAATTCTGATGCTTAGTGTATTTTAAGTCATTTTAGGATGTTTTCATGCTGACTGTGTCTCTCTGATTTTATGAGTCAGTTGCACCTAATTTTATTTATAAAGGGTAATTCAACTGTCAATTTTTATACGTTCGACTTATAACCAAATCAATCTTAATTGTTTAGTTAAAGTAAACCTTCATTTCAGGCCTAATATCTAAATACGAGTTATTTGTATAGACATATAGACCGAGTTTTAAGGGGCTTCATAACACAGGAATTCCTGAGTTGTGTTTATGTTAGAGAAGAACTCAAATCTTCTTTCTGAAAGTACTTCAGCATGTGTGGGAAAGTGGTGGAGATCCAGATGTGTGTGTGTGTGTGTGTGTGTGTGTGTGTGTGTGTGTGTGTGTGTGTGTGTGTGTGTGTGTGTGTGTGTGTGTGTGTGTGTGTGTGTGTGTGTGTGTGTGTGCATGGCTGTTCTGGTGGGAAAGGAGGTGCGGTTATCTGAGGTCACTCTATGAGGCCTGCTATCCAGTGTGTATGAATGTGACCTCAAAGAAAATACACACACACACACACACACACACACACACACACACACACACACACACACACACACACACACACACACACACACACACACACACACACACACTGCTGCTGCTGATATTCTCAGTGGTAATAGGTAAGTGATCATAAGCATAACTGTAGAGCAAAACTGATTATTACTGCAAGTCATCCATCACTTTTAGAATGTGTGTGTGTGTGTGTGTGTGTGTGTGTGTGTGTGTGTGTGTGTGTGTGTGTGTGTGTGTCAGGGGACGACATATGATTTAGATCTAGCTTTGTGCTAACTGTTTGTTTAAGAATGTACTAAGTGATTTTCCATTCCTGGAGAATAGTCTGGTGTTTACAGTACCAGTATTACAGTCTGTGACCCCCACACTGCACTGAATCATACTGTGTTACACTTATCAACACACACACACACACACACACACACACACACACACACACACACACACACACACCAGGGTATATTTTTCTTCATAGCTCCTTATCATTAGTTTTTGTTTTTCTGTCGAGGATATCCCACACTTTGTAGGGTAAATATCCCAAATGGGGTTTGATTCATAGAAATTTAAACTCATTCATCTTTATCCAGAAAATATAAATCGACTCTACACCTGCTCTAACAACCAACAATGACGAACTTTGCTCTAACTAACCAGCAACGAGTGTAAGATAGTAAGACAGACAGAACCACAATTAAACACCAAGTTTATAACCAAGTGCTTTTATTAAAGTATCACAGAAACCGTAAATGTTTATAATGCTTTAAAAAGTAGTCTATTACGCTGACACTGTGTCGAAAAACCCACATCCAGTTTTTGTGAAATGTATGGATTCACTGATCTACGGAATTCATAAAAAGGTCTTTTGTTGTTGTTGTTTGCTCGTTATCAACTTCCAATCAACTTCCACATACAGTAAGTGTCATATGTCTTAGATATAACAATGCATTGGCCTCTAGGACGTCCGTACTGATGTGACTATTGTGGCTATATTGTACTGTATATATTATATATTGTGTTCACATGACTTTCAAAATGTAGTTTATGTCCACAAAGTACTTGAAACTGTTGTATTTTAAAATGAGCAAGAGACGATAACCTCAATTAAATCAAAGCACTTGACTTACCTCTGACTGTGTGAGCAATGTTGTAGATTTAACAAGCTAATATGCCTGTATGACGATTGATCTAAAGCTAATCATTGTGTATACAGCATAACTTATTTAAAGGAAAAAAATACTGAGTTCCCAACTAGGAATTCCAAGTTTATTTGGTTTTTCCCTGGTCTGAGGTCAGGAATGAGGTCTGAAAGTTATGACCTTTAGTCAAAAGCAGCAAAGTATTGAACTAACTAATAATATTACACACACACACTAGAGAAAGGAAAGTGGAGTACCCGGAGGAAACACCCTGAAACAAAGGTAGAGCATGCAACTTGACAACACACAGGGCGGTGGCAGGAATCAAATCCCACCCCACTCTTTACTTATATCTTAGAAAACTATTTTGGAGATTTACTGGAATCACAGTAGGACATTTGAGAATTTTGCACCTACAGTTTCATGAATACTTAAAATTCAGATGTACCACTCCTTTGGCATACTGCTGTATAGCAGGATAGTAGAGATATTCAGGCTGGTGCATATAAATAATTTAAATTAATTATTGTGTGTGTGTTTGGTTGTGTATGTCATGTGAACAAAAGGTCTTGAATTTCAGAATCGTGCATGTGTGTGCGTGTTTAGAGCACATTAGACACAGTTGCTTCTGTCCTCTTGTGCTAATTGTGTGTTTGAACCGGCTGGATTGAAAATGATTCCAGTCTCTCTGATCTGCCATCTCTCTGTTTACTGCAGGAAATGTTGTCCATGTTGCTAGGTACAGCCCATCCATGCCTTCCTTAATACTGCTGTGGAAACCAAACTTACAGGAAGTGCTTTAATTCCAGCCCCTTTCACATCCAACAGTGACCGACACTACACTGGCACCAGCTTCAAGAGTTGAGCACTTAATAAAAGTGAGAGAGCAGGAAGGAAAGAATGAGAGAATGTGAGTGGGGGAGTACATGAGGGGGATTAAAAGAGACCTGAAAGAGACATTATTGGCTCGGAGTGAATTCCAAGGGCACTAGGTGGTGTTCTTATGTAACATGAGGTCTTGCCTGCTCAATCAAAAAGAGAATGTCTTTTATTGGTGGCCTCATGTATTGGTGGCTTTCAAACCTCTTTCGTCTCCTGCAGGCTGTTCTTAAGGCCTTGAGCCAGTGGGGCTGTAAGGCTAGCCTCGGCGGGGCAGGATTAGAGCTACAGAGTGCCACAGGCCCATGATTGCTCTGCGAGGGGTTTGTTGGCACACAATAGGTACATGACTTTGTGTTGGTGAGGTGATGAAACGACTCATGTTTTGTGCTGCCGTGGTGTGATGGCAGGCCGTCTGTATGGGTTGATTGGTGTGTGGCTTTGTGTTGGTTTTTTCTTGTCGCCGAAGATGCCAGGGGTCCGTGTTTAATTAAACAGGGTGGCAGGAAAAAAAACAGCAGCACTTTGTTCCCACAGCTTCAGATTCCGTGACTTACATTCTCACTATCCAGAATTTTCTCGAAGGTTTAGAGTTCCATTTAATATAGCAGTAAAGTCTTCTGTGGACTGTCGATCCATTACAGATCCATTGAAACCTGTTTTTAGTTACAGCAACAATCTGACATACATATTTCATACATCATAGTGGTCTCATACTATACATTCTATGTTCCATTAGCAGGAAGATTGGCCTCTGACACACACAAACACACACACACACAAAATTGGAAGAATGTGACCTTTTTGAGCATATACAAGTAAAATAAACACATTCTTTTAAAGAGGCAGAATAGATATAAAATCATTTCCTGTGTGTGAGTGTGGGTCGAGCTGCACCCCACTGAGCTTTTCCCCTGATAGCCTTGTTTCCACCCTCAGAAAGGCCCTCCACATCTCTTTCTAATAGTTTACATATGTGGGCAATTTTGTGCTGTCCTTGTAATTTAGATACTCTGGTGCTGGTTACAGACTTTTCAAGTATGGTCTGTTATGGTCTTGTTGCTGTTGATGCCGTGTATTACAAAGTGTGTGCAGTCGGCCTTATCAGATATCAGAATGGAAAAATAATCGCCCTTGTAAATCTGGAATCTCATGTTAAACTCTTAAAATGAATGGATGTCTTAAAAAAAATTAGCAGTTATTATGGAATTCTGGGTTTCCATCCAGGTTCTCTGGTCTCCTCCCAACAGGAACCATTGTCAGTAGGTGGACCGGTTACGTTAAATGAATAAGTGTGTGAATGAGTGTTTGAATGCTGCCCTTGTGTCCTATCCAGGGTGTAGTCCAGGATTAAGCAGTTACTGAAGGTGCATGCATGAACTATTGTGAAAATCATTTACTATGTGCCATTTCTGACATTTGTGACCGTTTAACTAAATTTCAAGGGCTGAAATCATTTTGAGCCAAACAGCAGCCTGTTTTTATCTCAGCACAATGTTTAAACTGAATGGGATTTAGGTTTCAGTATAATGCCACTGATAGATGACACATTTTAAACATATGAATTTCTCTTTCACACTAACACTAATCTGACATCATAGTTCTGCTCTGACATCATTGCAGGAGCACAGGTGCATCTGCACACTGCATTGCTCAAATTTTTGTACCCCCTTTGGTGCAACACTGTGGTGAATTGTTAATGATGGGGCGCTCATTCAAACATTTTATATGTCATCACTACAACTGTTTGGGAGTTTTTCATTCCGTGTGTGTGTGTGTGTGTGTGTGTGTGTGTGTGTATATGTGTGTGTGTGTGTGTGTGTGTGTGTGTGTGTGTGTGTGTGAGAGAGAGAGAGAGAGAGAGAGAGAGAGAGAGAGAGAGAGAGAGATTCACAATAAATGGGAAGGAGAAAGTAAGCAGTGGGGAATAAAGGAAAAATCTGTATCTTTGTGAGAGAACAAAAAAAAGTCCATTTATCTCTCTCTCTCTCTCTCTCTCTCTCTCTCTCTCTCTCTCTCTCTCTCTCTCTCTCTTGCTCACTTTCTCTCTCTCTCTCTCTGTCTTGCTCACTTTCTCTCTCTCTCTCTCTCTCTCTCTCTCTCTCTCTCTCTCTCTCTCTCTCTCTCTCTCTCTCTCTCTTGCTCACTCTCTCTCTCTCTCTCTCTCTCTCTCTCTCTCGCTCTCTCTCTCTCTCTTGCTCACTTTCTCTCGCTCACTCTCTCACACACGCTGACATACACACACTCGCACACACTCGGGTGATGGAACTCAAGCCAGTCAGTGAGCACTCAGCACTGCAAGCTTTCAGTCAGCAATAATACGCCTCCTTACTGCAAAGCTCTCTCTGAATTATCACTGAAGATCATTGAAAGGAAACAGATAAAATTGACATAATGTGGTAAGATAATTTTGTGTCTCATCTACATTTTAAAAACTGCTTTGTATTGTCAGTCGAGTCGTCTCTCATGTAGCATTATTTCTAATGCGTGAATGAATTCATTAAGTAATGAATTAAAGAAAAAAAAACTTTGAGGTCAGATTTAATTATCTTTCTTTTCTTTTTGGTATATTAATGTCTTTAGGATTTTTAGGGTTGACCGATGAAATTTAGTTTTGCATCATTGCAGATTTCAGCAAATTATTTATTACATATTTATATCTGTAGCACATTGTATAGCGCAAAGCTGTAAAAAAAAAAAAAAAAAACAAAAAAAACAAGAATTCAAATTAGGCTGCATTCACCCAGAGTTCTCTCAGTGAATTACATTTAAAGATCATTTCTAGGCAAATGCTTTTGGAATTGTGCTGGGTTTTTTTTATACATTCTATTTTTTTTTTGCAGTTTCAACTACAGGTGTGACACTTTAGGGCATATTTGCAGATGTACATGCTGTTCAGTCACCTGCTGCTCTGTCCTTCCTGAAGCAGGCATTATATTTAGCGGCATGTTTTCCGTTCTCCTTTATACTGTAGTGTCTTAAGATACTGTAGATGTGTTGGTTGGTAGGGTGATGATGATGATGATGATGATGATGTGTGTGTGTGTGTGTGTGTGTGTGTGTGTGTGTGTGTGTGTGTGTGTGTGTGTGTGTGTGTGTGTGAGTGTCTGTGCGTGTGTACAAAGGCATAATGAGTGAATAAAATAAGACCTGCCACCTATCAAAGGGCTAATATTTCCTGTTGTCGGCTTTTTTTAGAGATTGAAGCAAAGGAGGCATGCGATTGGCTGCGAGCGGCAGGATTTCCACAGTATGCTCAGCTCTATGAGGGTAAGACAGCATGTATATATAATATGCCTGGGAGAATCTGCAAAATGTTAAAAAGTACAAAGAATTTGTATTTTAATTTCACATAACACATTTTACCTTAACAGATATTTACATTTAGTCCACAAGACGCAATAAGAACAGAATTTACCCAAATTAACCAGTTCAAGTGTTTACATTTGTTACATTCTTAATTGTCTTTTATTATCATTGTTATTATATTTTGTTATCCCATGAGTCCCATTAGAAAAAAATCTTTTAGGTCCTGCACATTATTTGTTTCTCAGCATCCTCTACATAATGTACCCCTTTCCAACAGTGACTATATGATATAGAGATGTGTCTTTTCACACTGAGGAAATGTGCATAAGGATAGAAGTCTATACGTTTAGAAGAATTTTTGCCATGATAATCTGCTTACACACTTTTCATGTACTGTAGGATGATATTGCAGGATGTATATCGCTGATGTGGCAGTAGTTAGAGAAACTGATTTTTTCTTAACTTGTTTTTAACTTTGATATGAATAAAGGAGGATGAAGATGCATAATAGTAGTCGTTATTGTTTGCACTGATTAGCACTGAAGACAGAAGCGGGGGCAAGTCAAGTCAAGTAATGTCAAGTCAAGAAGCTTTTATAGTCATTTCAACCATATGTAGCTGATGCAGTACATAGTGAAATGAGACAACGTTTCTGCAGGACCATGGTGCTACAGGACAGTGGTGGCTCAAGGGGTTTAGGCTCTGGGTTGTTGATTGGAAGTTCAGGGTTCAAGTCCCAGCATTGCCGCTGTAAGGCCATTGAGCAAAGCCCTTAATCCTCCCTGCGCCATGGGTGCTGTATCATGGCTGTCCTTCGGCTCTGACACCAAACTCTAGAGTTGGGATAAATAAAGAAAGATTTTACTGTATAATTACTGTGTAATTTATATGTGACAAATAAAGGTTTCTACTGTGTAAGATTTCTCTGAAAAGTTCAGGAATGCTATTTTGTAGCTGGCTAATATGACTAAATATTCCACTAAACAAATCCAAAGTTACCATATTGCAGAGGTTTAGTTATACAGTATGACAAGAGACTAATTAACAAGGCAATGATGTTCATCTGCACACGTTGTGTCAGAAGTGCTCATATAGCAATCCATATTACAAGAGGAGATGTTCATGACAGCACTTAATTAAAGCACAATATCCTGTTGAAGTACTTCAACCTTCCCATGCTGATGAACAGGCTAATTAATGTACTGGAAGTGATAGGAATCTCCGTCTGTACAGAAACTGAACAAAGAAACACACTCAAGTTTAATATGTTTACGTTACTCATACATGTATCTCACTGACTTTCAACCTATAAAGCAAACACTTTAGTGTACAATCATATAAATGAGTCCAATGAATGAGCTTATAAACATCCCTAAAACTGCCAGAAAACCTTTAATCAGCCATACTTACTTTGAATCTCTTGGGTTAACAAAAACAAAAGTGAATATGCTGTTTTTAATGTAAAGTGCTTTTAGTCATTTTAAAAAAATGCATCCAGTGGTGTCATTGTGTATTTGTCCACCTGAGGAAGGACTCGACTCCCAAGAATCTACTAGAGTCTTGAGGTACACGGTTCATCACTTCGTCAAAGGAGTTACACACACACACAAACACACACACACATACACACACACACACACACACACTCTCTCACACACACACACAAACACAAACACACAAACAAACACATACACAAATACACACACAAACACACACACACACAAACACAAACACACAAACAAACACATACACAAATACACACACAAACACACACACACACACACAAACACACACAAACACACACACACACACACACACACACAAACACACACACTCAAACACACACAAAAACACACACACACACACACACACACTCAAACACACACACACACAAACACACACACAAACATACACACACACACACACACACAAACACACACACACATACACTCACACACACTCAGTGCCTGACTAAAAAACTGTGTCTCAGATAATTTACCAGGGTTTTTGTAGCTAATACGCTTTTCTTCTCTAGTTCAGTTGCTATGCAATGTGGATATATATATATATAAGAAACACAGAGGCTTTGAGACTATTGTTAAAAGCACTACACACATAAATGGGATTAAATTGAAAAATTTATTTTATTTTGACCGAACACTGATTTTAAAATGATCTGTCCTTGTTAACTAGCAGGGTTTGAAGTGAAACTTTGTACTTCAGTCATGATGTCATCAATCTTCACAAGATCCACAGAAATATCAGCCACAAAATAACCCTGAGGCGTAAAAGAGCCTCTAGCAGATTTAGCTGTTTGTCACCAAACATGTGGGTCACAGTATTGTTTGATGTCATTTGGAGTTCTGTTGGTGTTTGATGAAGCTGTTTGCTCATGGGTTTAATTTCTACAATTCTAAAAACAAATCAAATCATTTGAGAAAGTAGTTATAATAACTGAATTTTGGTAGAACAAAGAAAAATGAATTGTTGGGTGTAAAGTCTATTGTTCCTGTCAGCAAATTTGAATGGTTTGATGGCAGCATTGACACAGCTGTGTGCTCTCACTTTAAAGCTGGGAGGTTTTTCCTCTTTCAGTTCATTCGAGGGCCAGGAAGAGCTATTTCCAGCCTGCAGTTTCTTTTCCACAGAGAATAAAGGGTCATGGGAAAAAAAAACTGGAAAACACAGGCCTTTCCATTAAACTTCCCCAAGCCTTTTATAAGAGCCAAAGGTCTTCCTCTTCTCTGCTCTAAATGTTATATATATTTCGTGGATATTCTAGAATTCATGATAAAGTAATGCAAAAATGGAAACCATCTAGTGTCACAAAACAGGTGTCTTCAGGGATAAAACCAGGCCCAAATGCAGGGATAACAGAAACATTATTTATTAACGACACAAAATAACCCAAGACAGGAGGAAAAAACAGGAAACTGACAGGGAACACATAAAATAACAAACTGAGCAGAACAAGAAAAGACAAGGACTCTGTGAAGCCAAATGTAACACAGAGGAAATACTGTTTGGAGCAGGCGAGTAGCAACAAGAATGTGACATTTACATTTCTGCCATTTAGCAGACACCCTTATCCAGAGTCACTTACTTTTTTTGTTGTTGTTTTTTTTTCTATTTCAATCTATACAACTGAGTATTTGAGGATTATCGGTCTTCTACAGGGACCCTAAGAGTGGCAGCTTGGTAGACCTGGGATTTGAACTCATGACCTTCCGATCAGTAGTCCAGCACCTTAACCACTGAGCCACCACATCCCACACCTTTATGCTCCGGCATTCTCAAACCTTGCAGTCTGAGTTATGAAGTTTTTTAATTTTGAGATTGAGATTTTAATTCCATTATTTTAACTTCAAAAATAATCCTTGCTTTTCTATTCAGCTGGCTAGAGCTATCTTATGTAATTATATATGAGGTTATGTAAATATTAGCTGATGTTACCTATATAAAATAAATATCAAACTTGTCTTAATGACAATGTCACTGTCAGACAGAAAGGAAATAAACTAACCAGATAACCAACCCTTTTTCCATCACATATTCATGGTGGAGTTAGCTTACTTTAGTTTACCCTACACCTTTTTATTTCACTTCTTAACATGTTAGTTATCCTGGATTATATCTCAGAACACACAAAATCAAGTGAGAAATAAGGGTTTTTTGCTTCACCTCTCAATTAAGAATGTCAGCAGTGTTTGTTGCAGCAGCTAAACAGACCCAAATTCTGGCTTGTTATTATGTTCCACATCCCAGTGGTTTAAGTGGTGATAAGCAATAACCCACTGTCAGGACTCAGCCCGGACTTTGGCCACGTGCATCTGTTTACGTTTCTCGTCATGTGTCTGCCCCGCCTTCATGTGATTACCCTGTGTATTTAACTGTGCCGCGTTGCCTTGTGCAGCGTGGAATCTACTGACTAGTCAGTGTGTTGTTTCTTGTCCTTTGTTATTAAACCCTGTTGATTTGGCTATCCTGCGTTTGGGTCCGCTTCCTTACCCCGCGTCATGACACCCACACAGTGATTGGGTTATGTAAAGAAAATGTCATTTTTAAGTGTAAAGCTAGCAAGTTACAATGCAACCTGCATGGAAAAAGAAGATAATTCATATTTCCATGAAAATTATTATCAAATTCTAGGCCTCACTCCTGCAACTAGGTACTGCCTGAAAGCTCATTATTAGAACATGATTTAACCCTTGTGTTTATTCTTTGGACCTTTTGATTCTGTTCAGGGCAAATTGACCCAGGATGTTGTTGGGGTTTTAAAAGAATGACAGAAATAATAATAATCAAAAAAGTAATTTGCACATAGTGTCTATCTCAGTACCCAACAATATTCCCCACAGGGAACAGGGGTTTAAACAATAAAATGTTCCAAATGCAGGGATAATGCACAGGGGGTTTATTTCAAGGAAAAACTGACAAATGGGCTTGAAACACTAGGAAACCAGAAACACAAAACACAGGGACAGACAAACAAATACAGCCAAAAAGAGACAAGGACTAGGCAAAAAACAGACGCAAGACAACTGGTATAAATAAGGGTGACAATCATTGAAACACAAGGAACAGGTGTGCAGGACCGGATATGGAATGGGCATGGCTAACACAGCTGATACACAAAACAAAAAGCACATGCACAAGACACAAAACTGCCAGAATGTCCCCCTAGTGTCCAGGTAGGGAAGAGTCCCAGTCATTTCTGACAATAATGCATAAAGTGTTTGTTTTTTGTGTTTTTAAGTTATAATATTAAGATTTATCAAATACAGATGACGAACATAACTGAAGCACAAGAAACAAAAGATTATTGCAGTCTGTGACTATGAAATTCAGCTCCCAACAATGGATCTGGAAATGCGGAGAATTTACAACAAATACAAAACACTTGTGTCACTTGGTGTCAATTTGACCCAAAAACCACACATAAATGCTTAATAATAGCAATAATAATAATAATAATAATAATAATAATAATAATAATAATAATAATAATAATAATAATAATAATAAATATTAGTTATTGTGGCAGTGTGGCAGATAAGAAGATTACATGATTTAATATTTGTCTTTTTTTTTTTTTTTACAAATAAACAGCCAACCCAAGACAACTGAGCAACAAGGGGTTAAGGGTCTTGTTCAAGGGCCCAACAGTGGCAGCTTGGTGGCAAGGCCCTTATCCCCTAGTGGCTGTTTTATGATAAATATATTATAAATAGTGGATTACGGCTTCTGCTAAATGCCATAACAAAGAGCAGTGTGGTCACTAACTATATATATTCACTATATATAACACTTAATACAATTAACATTGGAAATTATTTTAACTGGTTTCTGATTCTACAGACTCTTGCCTTTTGTAATAAGATGTCAATAAGATGTCTACAACCCAGTAATACAGTATGCATTTCTTTTCTCCTCTAGATTCTCAGTTTCCTATTGACATAACTGCTGTGGAAAAGGACCATGACTTCCTGGACAAAGATCTGGTGGAGCCTCTGTACAGGTAAGAGCCATGTTTCTGTGTGTGTGTGTGTGTGTGTGTGTGTGTGTGTGTGTGTGTGTGTGTGTGTGTGTGTGTGTGTGTGTGTGTGTGTGTGTGTGTGTGTGTGTGTGTAAAATGCTAGAAGGAATGGTTCTGTGAAAACACACACACACACACACACACACACACACACACACACACACACACACACACACACACACACATTTTAGGGCTTGATAACGTTTTTTCATATTTTGATTATTACGATGTTTGGTTTGGTTTGAATCATGTTCAAGAGGGAGATACAGTAGACATAATAAACAGTAAAGTTTCACCTTCACCAACATGAAGCAGTACCGTGGTAATGTGTTTGTTTGCGTGTTTGAATATTTAGAGATGAATCAAATTGTCTGATGTTAACAAGACAAAGCCGGAGACAATTAATGTGACTAACTGATTCAAAGATCAGAATGCAGAAATGTCCAGTGTGAAGGTGAAATCTGTTCATGTAAGTGAATAAAAATGATTGTAGATTTCAATATTAAACTTTTGGCTCTATGATAAGTGTTTAATATTGAAATCTACAATCATTTTTATTTTATTTTATTTTTTTGATAAATTATGTTCAGTTTTTAAATATGGTTAAGATGGAAAATCTTCCACCATAATTGTGGCTCAGTTGATGCCCCCGGAGGATTTGAGTGGTAATAAACCAGCAAATAAATAAATAAATAAATAAATAAATAAATAAATAAATAAATAAATAAATAAATAAATAAATAGATAGATAGATAAATTCTGATATCAAATTTCTACCTAATGTTATTCTAATGTGAAATCGCTGGCCGGAACATCGGCACTGAGTTTCATATTTGAGAGACCAGGCATATTGAATAATATCAATACAGTGTCTTGGGAAAGAGAGTAAATTGGATTATTTTGTTAAAGTAGCTCTGGAGTCAGATTGAGATCTTTATTCATCAATCTTGTAAAATGAGACGACATAAACATGCACATTAAGAATTTTAGATCCTATTGAGGCAAAACGTGTTTGTTAAGCTCATGTTTTTTTATGATTGAGCTTTTTCAGACCGTGTTTTTGGTCTCTCTCTTGAAGAATGTGTGTATTTTTTTTTATTAATATTAATTACTTATTGAGAAAAGATTGGAAGTAGGATGCAAGGGAAGGTGTTCAGAGTTCTCCATTCCCGGGAAAGCCTGAGTTGGCCCTAGGTGGCGACCCTACCTCTGGAGCTGTCTGACCTGTGTCCTCTATAAAGTCTGTCCCTGTTTCTGCTGCTTTGATCCCTAATGTCCTCCCCTCTGGAGCTCACTCTGATGTCCTCTTGCAGGCTTGAGGGAGCCTCGGGGGGCCAGGGGCTGGCGCTCCACACTCCATACAACAGATGGCTGTCCATGTGTTTGTGTGTGAGTCTATGTGTGAGTGAGTGATAGCTGTGAGGCTTTCTAGCAGGTTCAGTACCCTCTCTAATGACAGTAATGACAGAGCGAGAGCTGAAAGCTTTACTGTCACAGAATACACACTCACACATTTTGTTTGAGCTCTGCAGTCTGTGGGAATGGTGATAATTATCACAGAGCACTGGGCATGTTCTCATCATAACTGTGCCAGTCAGGGCTCCTGATGTCTAATGAGCCTGAAGTGGTTCCATCGAGCTCATAATCTCAGTCAGGAAAATATATGTGACATTCAATCCGTGGTGTTAAGATGCAGAGGTTAAGAGAGTTAACTGGCACATGTCACGGATATGTTTGTGTCCTGGAGGTGCCAATGTTTTATGAGTGAAATAATGTGTCTGGAAATTCTGCCATTTTACTTGAGGTGTGTGCAGTCTTAAATGCAGGGGTTTGGCTAGCGTGTGTGTGTGTGTGTGTGTGTGTGTGTGTGTGTGTGTGTGTGTGTGTGTGTGTGTGTGTGTGTGTGTGTGTGTGTGTGTGTGTGTGTGTGTGTGTGTGTGTGTGTGTGTGTGTGTGGACAGCCCTGCTCCTGGTGTGAAGATCAGACAGATTAGAATGTTAAAGCCTGCTTAATGGTGACTTCAAAGAGGAGGAAGAACTCAGCTCCTCCCCATTCTCTCAGCTCTCCTTCCATCTGACAGAAAGCAGGAATCCTGGTTGACAGACCCACCCCAACTTATCCTATCATCCAATCAGATCTCTGGTTTGGGTTTTCCTTCACCTGAGTGTAGGAGTGGCTAGCTGAGGTTCATGTGATTTTGTGTGGAAGATCTGCACAGCACTATCTCTTTTCTATTGACTCTCTTTGTGGGGGAATTGATGCTTCAGTGTAACGCTTGGACTCTCATTTCTTTTCCAGGCGCCTTCAAACTCTAAACAAGTGTGCCTCCATGAAACTGGATGTGGGCTTTCCTAAGAAGAAAGTAAGTTACTAAATTATCATGTTCTTGTCCAGGGCTATAGTTGTTGGCTGTGGTTACTATATGAATGAACAGCGTAAATTTACCTCATTTCCTTACTTTTAAACACTAATGATAGATATTACAACATGACTTAAAATTACCCCGCAAACAGTTATCTGCAAGCACTTTATTTAGTAGTTTCACATGTTCTCTCCATGTTTCTTCAGATTTACAGATTCTGATTATTTTGTGTTTTGTCAGTTTTAGATTGACAAAAAGTACTTTATGTGTTTTATACTGTATACTGTATAAAGCTAATCCCCAAGTTATGAAGGAGATGTGTTTCAATGACCCAATTCTATCTAGAAAATATGGCAAGTTGTACCATGACCTACCCCAAACAGGTGAATGTTGATCAGTATGAGGTAGTATACTGTAATAATTTGACAAATCCCAGTAGATTTGGATGATGCAATCTAATAGAAAGTTTGTTCAGTAAATAATTCTATCCGCTACAAAAACTTGTAATCAATAAAGAAATGAAATCGCTAAAGCTATCACACATGCACTGAAGTGTCATATCGTATTGTACTCAACAAGCTACTGCCTGATGTCTTCATACTTCAACAACATTATTTTGCTGATGGCTATGTTAACTTGGTTGTCAGCAGTTGAGGATGGCGATGAAAACAGAAAAAAATACGCGCTATAACACTGAGACAACTGCACTCTATCGATCGCTAGCTAGGCCGCAAGGCAGAAAGGCCAGAGCCCAGAGTATCATACCACATACATTGCTACGATTACCTGCCACACAAATATTTTTACAATGTTGTCATATTACACTGGAACTGCAGGGTGTCCCAAACGTCTTCATATATATGGTGAATAAAGACTTTTTTTTTAGCAAAATGTCTTCCAAAAGAAAATGCTTCATATTATGTTTGACAAATGTTTGAAATTGAAATCACTCTCTTGATATAAATCTTGACTTGACTTGACTTGACTCTAATGGCCAGATCAGTAAGCTGTCGGTGAGGTTGTGACAACATCATATGTGAGAAGGGATGTGGAAGACTAGTGCTTAGGGTGTTAGACTACAGTACCAATTGGAAGGTTGTGAGCTTGAATACCAGGTCCACTAAACTGCCACTACTAAGCAAGGCCCTCAGTTGTATAAAATTATCCACTGTGGATAAGAGTGTCTGCCAAATGTCATAAATGTAAATGACTCTTTGCAATCACTATGAAATGGCAAACATGTTGAGGATGTTTTGATGCACATTAAATAATATCCACTGAACAAAGATTGTAATGTTTGTTTTTAGATAAATGAATTAAGTAGATAACACACATAGATAACATTGATTTACAAAGGAAACAGATTAGTTAGTTTTACCCAGTTTGGTTTCATATAATAATAGAGTTTCTCATCTCTGTTGCCTCTGTGCTGTTGCTGGACTAATGGACCAGATTCTTTTCTCTTTCCCCTTTTGCATTAGTTCATATTCCATTGTTATGAGTTCTGTAGGTTAAAGAATTATCACTTTAAGACTCTCAAATACAGACAGGTGAAAAATTTAAAAATACATAAATTGTCATACTAAGGTCTTAGTCAGGCACCAAACTCCAGAATGCACTTACTGTAAGTGCAACTAACCTCGGTCCAGATTCTCCAAGCCTCTGGCACTGTACAGGGAAATGCAATTCATTTTTCCAAATTGTTGTTTGACGATGGTGGTGGAAAGTGCTGTGTACCCTCAGTCCAGAATCTCACATACTGTAGGTGTTCAGTTGGGTTGAAATCTGGTTTGTAGTCCATCATTTATTTGTTAAACCTTTCATTAAGGACTCATGCAAAATGCCCTCCATAGTGTAGCAGAGCCACCACACATTTATTTTCCACACACTTCTTGTGGATAAATACACACCCTTTTCTCTTGCAGAGTGAGGACTCGGACGAGGACGACCTGTTGGCCATCAGCAACAGATGGACATTTGAGAGGAGCAGCCGGCGCTGGTCTCGCCTGCAGGACATCGATCTCATCCTGGGGACAAGAGATCGGCGGAGGACTGTGAGCAGTGAGAGTGTCCTGACCGATCTAAGCGAACCTGAGATTTGCTCGCTGCATAGTGAGGAATCACTGTCTGCCATGCCAGAGTCTGTGTCCCTCAGCCCACTTAGTATGCCCCAGTACCAAGACTTGCCTCATTACAACACGCTTCCTGCAAAGAGCAGCCGGCACAGTCGCACACGTGCCAAGGATTTCCTTCGGCGGATGGAGACACTGGGACGCTCGTGGGGGGCATTGCGGGCGTGTCCAGAGCGGCGTTCCATGACAATTAGTGGGCCGATCTTACAGAGTGAACCAGAGGCTCTACGGACTCTACGCTGCATCCCTACTTTCAACGAAAACCTAGGTGATACTGAAAACACACCCACTGCTAGCAACTGCCCATCTGTTTTGAATACCAGCGAGGAGACCAGCCAATCTGAGACGGGTGGAAGCGCTGAGAGCACACCTGACATGAAGGAGCATATTGCAGAGACACACAACACCAGCAAGCGTGCAGGCATGTATCTGGAAAATCTGAATGTGCTTCCTCATGACAGCCAGCGGAGAACATCAGAAGAATCTAATCACAGGAACCAATTTCACTCCTTTGAGGATCTGATGGTACATGTCCCAAAGGACCACAAGCCTGGTACTTTTCCCAAAGCACTGTCCATAGAGAGTTTGACCGCAGCCAATGGAGAGCGAGGGATGTGGAAGGTTCAAGAATCAGAGCAGCATCAACCATCGAGGAACAGGAAATGGGCAGGACGAGAGAACCGACCCATGACACGCTGCCGTCCACGAAGCAACCGAATTAGCATTTATGACAATGTTCCTGGTTCACACCTGTATGCCAGCACTGGAGATCTAATGGACCTAGAGAAGGAGGAGGACCTGTTCCCGCACCTTGATGACATCCTGCAGCATGTGAACGGCCTGCAGCAGATCGTGGATCACTGGTCCAAAAATGTGCTGCCTGAGGAAGAAGGTGAGGGTGTTAGGGAGCAGGACCGTGAAATGATGGATGCCCAGTCTTCCAGTCAGATCACATTGGATTTTGAAGGAACCTCAGTGAAGACACCTAGTGATGGAGACAGAGATGGAGTGTCTCTGAATGAAACAGATGCTTCAAGCACAAGAGAGCGGCGGGACTCAGGGGTTGGGGCATCGCTCACACGGCCTCGGTAAGTGATCATTCCATCATACTGTAGCTGAATAAATTAGATTTTTTTTCATGAATTTCATATTAAGGTTAGAATATAGCACATGCATACACACTCACATTTGACATTTTTTGTTCTATTCATTTGCTTTAATTTAAGTATGTATATTTAATTAGTGTTTTATAGTGAATTACTCTTTTTTTTTGTCTTTTCTCAAATTTTGTTACTCGGCAAACAAAACACACAACACTATCAGTTCCGCAACAATTGAATAACCACAGGCTTATTAAATCAAAATTAAGTCTTTTTTTAATAGTGGCACTGTGTTGTAAAAAAAAAATTATGTAGTTTTTTCAAGCATTTTTAAAAATGTAAAAATGATACAATTGTATAATAAATGTATAATAATGACATATAATTGACTGTAGTCTCAGGTGGCCAAGTTTCAGGATGTCTAATCGGCTCAGCCAATCAGGAACTTCATTACAGCTCTCCAGTCAATCAGCGGGCCAGCTAGGTCTGTTGCAGAAGTTCTCACTGCTCCGCCTCACGGCCATCATGGAGAAATATTCGATGTCCAATAAGCATGGCTGGACGTGGTGAGTGACTCAGTGTCTATATACAGAGTAATGAGAGCGATTTTATCAGTAGCTATAAGATCATTTTTTATGTCTTACTATCTATTTCAATGGATGGATGGATGGATGGACGGACGGACGGACGGACGGACGGACGGACGGACGGACGGACGGACGGACGGACGGACGGACGGACGGACGGACGGACGGACGGACGGACGGACGGACGGACGGACGGACGGACGGACGGACGGACGGACGGACGGACGGACGGACGGACGGACGGACGGACGGACGGACGGACGGACGGACGGACGGACGGACGGACGGACGGACGGACGGACGGACGGACGGACGGACGGACGGACGGACGGACGGACGGACGGACGGACGGACGGACGGACGGACGGACGGACGGACGGACGGACGGACGGACGGACGGACAGACAGACAGACAGACAGACAGACAGACAGACAGACAGACAGACAGACAGACAGATAGATAGATAGATAGATAGATAGATAGATAGACAATTAAAACATGATTAGGTGTACTGGTATAGGAAAACCACTCCAAACTCCAACATAATCTCTCCACATTGATTATTTTCCTCTAAAGGCACAGACCAAAGTGTTTAGTTTTCTTATACTAAATGCCAACAATTATATTTAATGATGTGGAAGGTCTGGAAAAATAGTTCCTTCCTGTTACACTAATTATTAGCCAAATTAGCTTGTTTTTATGTTCAGACAATCTACAAGAGCATAAAGATGTTTGTCAAGCAACCAAAACACTTCTCTGGATGAGATTATCTACCGAATTACATCAATTATACGATTTGTCTTAAAACAATGGTTATTGGCAGCATGTTCAAATGAATATATGAAAACACTATGATCATATTCTACAATGAAACATTTCTCATTTTTCATACATTAATCCTGCCCTGCCACCTCTAAGGACTAGAAATCAAACCGCAGACAAATTTGGAGTGTATATAGTTGAGTGTAGCCATAATACATTTTCTGTAGTGGAAACAATTATGAACACAGAAAAGGTTTTTTGTAGTTATCTATGTTCACATCCTGACATGCTGCATTTCCAGTCAGAATCCATGGTGAAGACTGTTACATTAACTGCCATTGGTATAAAAGACTCAAGACTCTCTCCAGGCTCTTGATTTTTTCTGTTAAAGTGTTCCAAAGATAATGTTCCTCTTATTAACACAGTGTGTCATGAATGCAGCTGTGTCATAGGAATCTTTCTGTTTGTCAGACAGTGGTAGCACATTTTATTTGACTTTGGCATGATTGCCGGCAGCGTGCATTAAGGCATTCACCTGATACTCTTGAAATTGTTTGCAGCAGCATGCTAGCACCCTGGTCTATATTTTTGTCTTTAACTGCTTCCCTCTCTGAGCTACGCTCTCGTTAAATCATTTTTCTTTTAACTGACTTACAGTACACTTCAGACAACATGCTGTTACCTGCTAAGGCAAAGGAATCAGTAAACAGAGAACACACACGTCTTCAAAACCAGACTCGTTACATACTAATGAACCTGTGCAGCAGCACCCTTTTCTCTTTCCAGTTCCTTTTACAGAACAAAACCTGCAATCTTATTAGATTTAGTAGCAGTTTAATAATCCACACACCTCCCATTGTACACCAACACTCATGTACTTTTCCGTTCTTTTAGGTCAGTGCCAAAGTTCATGAAGCGGATGAAGGGACCAGAGTACAGGGATAAGGGTGTGTATGGCGTGCCTCTGGTTGTCCATGTGCAGCGCTATGGCCAGCCTCTACCTCTCTGCCTCCAGCTAGCACTACGCTACCTCCGGAGGCAATGCCTCGACCAGGTACAGTATATCAAGTCATTTAGTGACATTACTATCGAGCTCATAAGTGTAAATACACCATGCAGAATCTGCCATTTGTTTTCATTTAGCTATTCTCTGAATAAGTTATTTCAGTTAATATCATGTTTGCAGATAGTCCACAAGGCACAATAATAATGTGTGAGATGTTGTCATGAACTCGGGAAGGAAGCGGACCCAAACGCAGGATAGCCAAATCAACAGGGTTTAATAACAAAGGAAACACGAAACATGACACGGACTAAAGAGAGGACAAGACAACAGTAGATTCCGCTCTGCACAAGGCAACGTGGCACAATTAAATACACAGGGTAATAATAGGAAACAGGTGTGTAGACAGAGAGGAGCAGACGAAGGGGGGGCAGACACGTGACGAGGAACGTAAACAGATGCACGTGGCCAAAGTCCGAGCTGAGTCCTGATAGATGTAATCTGGAGGATCAATGACTATTTTATGTTTTGTGATAGTTGTTCATGAGTCCTGAGCAGTTTAACTGCCCACTGTTCTTCAGAAAACTCTGTTAAAGCATCAGCTGCACATTTGACCTCTTTCCAGCAGTGGCGATATGATTTTGAAATCCATCTGTTCATGCCTAGGACAAAAGGTGCAACCATTCATTGATGCTCCAGAACGCAACACGCAACACAATACGTTATGAGCCATGGGGGTGAAAACTTTTGAAAAGAATGATCGGTGTAAACTGATTTTATTTAGGTGTCTGGCAAACATAAATATCTTCTGATGGACAGTATTAAATGAAAAAGAAACAATCAAACAATCAAAACCGGTTAAAATCAAAATCTTTAACCAAAATAATTAAAGTTTACACAGATCATCCTGTTCAAATGTTTACACTTCCTCTTGTAATGTGCTGTTTTGCCTTCTTGAGCATTATCGAATGTTTGCACTTTTTGTGTACGAGTCCCTCAGTTGTCCTCAGTGTGAAAAGATGGCGCTCAAAATCATATAGCGTCTGTTAGTAAGGGATCACATATGCTGGAATTTAATTTATGAGGAGCAACACATAGTATTAAGAATTGAGAAGATTCAATCTTCTGAACCTTTTTGTGTATATTCGGTTATTCTTGTGTCTTGTGGATTAATATTCAGGACAGAACTCAATAAGAGAGGCACTGAAAAAAAAATCTCTGAAATTTTACATTTTACTTTTACTTCAAATACTTAAGTACATTAAATAGCAGAAAATGACGTTTGATACTTAAGTACAGTATATATCAGATACTTTAAGACTTTTACTTGAGTAATATTCTAAAAGGTGACTTTCACTTCTACCAAAGTCTTTTTCTAGTATGATACTTGTACTTTTACAAAAGTATTGCTTTCTAATACTTTATACAACACTGCCTGTGACCCGAGGTTGTTCGGATAAAAGCGGTAGAAAATTAATGAATGAATGAACTCAATAAAAACAAAATGCTGTTTTTCATGATTTCCCTTCAATATTTTGCAAAGCATATATAAATGACCTCAGCTGTATGTGTCATGGATCTTGGATCTGGATTTTGTAGTGTGCTCATTTTCAAGGCTTTCCTGTTCTCAGGTGGGGCTTTTCCGTAAGTCTGGTGTGAAGTCTCGGATCCAGGCTCTGAGACATATGTGTGAGAGTTCTCCAGAGTGCTTGGACTATGAGGATCAGTGTGCATATGATGTGGCCGACATGGTGAAGCAGTTTTTTCGAGACCTTCCTGAGCCACTGCTTACCAACAAACTCAGAGAGACATTCCTCCATATATATCAGCGTAAGTTTGGTTAAAAACAACTCTCTCCGACTCACACAGTGTAATGTAAAAAGCATCTCATGGATCTGCTACTCTTTCTTTCATTGTCTTTTGTTTTAGAAGTCCCTAAAGAGCAGCGACTGCAGGCAGTGCGAGCTGCGATTATGCTAATGGCAGATGAGAACCGTGAAGTGCTGCAGACCCTGCTGTGTTTCCTGAGTGATGTCACTTCCTCTGTAGAGGAGAATCAGATGACACCGATGAACCTGGCTGTGTGCCTCGCCCCATCTCTATTTCATCTGAACATTATGAAGAACGACAACCTTTCACCAAGGTATCAGGCAGGCATATTATTTTCAAAATCGATTTCTGAATCTATCCTTGAATATGTGATGTTTTATTTAGGAGCCTGAGGCAGCGAACTCTGATGTAGCTCTTTACTTGAGTGTTGGTAGAATCAAAGTTAGCTTCAGAAGGCAGGGTGAATAACTATAGTGGTATTTTATCTCACTATGAATGTATCTGTACAGTTTATCTTCTTGAACATGACTGGAATGTATTTATAGTTATTCAGAGTTACAGTTATAGCAGAATTAAATAACTTCTTTTTCACAGGTCAATCCAGAAGAAGTACGCCACAGGACGTCCTGACCAGAAGGACCTTAATGAGAACCTCGCTGCCACTCAGGGGCTTGCCCACATGATCACTGAGTGCAACCGACTCTTTGAGGTTAGACCTCTTCAAACAAAGTGAAAGATCACCATTTAGACAAATAAGACCTTTGTTTTATTTTTTCTCAATATGTCCTTGTCTGCTTTTAAATTAATAAAAAAAAGATGCTTTTTTACAAACACTGATACTGCTACAGTCACTGACAGTATATCTAAATCTATTCAGTTCACTCGACATGAATATAGGCTTCCTCCTGACAGGATATGGATCACATCACTGTTGTTCTTTGCAGGTTCCTCAGGAGATGATTGCTCAATCAAGGAACTCGTACGTGGAGGCTGAGGTACTAGCGCCCCCTCTGGATGACCTTTGCAAACAACTACAGCCAAATATGGAAGAAGAAGATGAAGAAGAAGAGGAGGAGGAGGAGGAGGAGGAGGAGGAGGAAGGCTCCTATCGCTGCCACATGGAGGGACTGATTCAGAACCTGTTAAAAGAAGCCAGAGATAAGGCCAAGTGCTGGACAAGCCAACCGACTATCGACAATGTGGAGCTTGCATACAAAAAGGTTCGCTTTGCTTCGGTTCAACTTTATTGTTTATCGTGAGGGAACAATTAGAGAGGCAAAGAAATGCAGTCAGCATACAGTCAGCTTTGCAAATAGCAGATAATTGAAATAAAGTAGTTATCGGGCTGATCTTTGGATTGATGCAGTCACACACCTACACACTGACGTCTCTCTCTCTCAGGTAGGTGATGGAACTCCACTGCGGCGCTGGCGCATCTCAGTTGAAGTAGAGGCTCCACCTTCTGTGCTGCTGAACCGGGTTCTGCGAGAGCGACACCTGTGGGACAATGACCTCCTGCAGTGGAAAGTTCTGGAAACTCTGGACAAACAGACTGAAGTGTATCAGTATGCTCTCAACAGCATGGCCCCTCACCCCAGCAGAGACTTTGTGGTACTCAGGTAATGTTTATGCATGTATTTCTATTTCATTTTATCTACTCTATGTATGCATTAAGCTTTAGTTCATTTCATTTCTTCAGCTGTTGTAAAACATTGTAAAATATTGAATTGGTCTACAGTCGAGTAGAGTTAAGTCAGTATACAGCCGAGGAACACATAATGTGATATGCTCACTGATGGCTGATTTATTGCCAATGCCTTCAAACAGAGTCAACAGTAATAAAAAAATGTATTTATAATTTTATTTTTAATCTCTGCTACTACAATATTCATCTAAACGCCACCATTAGGAGAAAAGCTTAGTGTTATCTTCTCAGGAAGTTATTCCTTGCCACCATTGCCTCTGGCTTCTGCATTATGAATGCATTTAAAATTTCAAATAAAAAAATGTAGAATTTATGTTCTGAATGTTCTGAATATTTCTCTAAAGCCGTTTCGTGACAATGTTCATTCTTACCTGAAAGCATAGAATTACTCCAAGCTCACAGGACAGCTACAAATACAATACCATGTTAATGGACAGAAAAACTTTTAATTGTTTTTTTATTCAGCATTTTCTACACAAGCCAGGATTGTGCTGATTGATGACGTAAGCAGAACGTAGCAATACAATTTAATTCGACACTGTTCGATTTATGTAGCATTTTTCAACAGTGGACTCAAAAATCAGCTTTACAGAAATATTTACATTCAGGATAGAAATTAAAAATGAAATTTACTCTTAACGAGCAAGCCAGATGTGACAGGGAAAAGTGCTATGATGACGAAACCTTGAGAGAAACCAGACTCAAATGGGAAGCCATCCTCATCTGAGTGACACCGTAGGTGTAGAGGTCTCTTTTATAACTAGTCAAAAATTGCAATTGTATTACGAAGAACTTCATTCTAGTTTCACAATAAAGTCTATCTTGTTGAAGACATTAACTGTTCACTGATAGAGACTTGAGTGCAAAGCAGTTTTCCACCATCTGTGTTATCTTCATGATTTGCAAGTGACTCTGTCAAAATCTTCACTGCATAATCTGTCATGAAGAACATGTTATCAAACAGTCTAAAACTGACTTCAAATGGTTCCCCAAAAATTATGACTTGTTTCTTGCTTTTACTTTTGATGCTTTTTCATAAACTGTAAAATGACAGAAAAACTCACATTTTGAGATTTTTTAAGAAATCCATGTAAAGGTGTAGCAAGGCAAAAAAATCCCAGATGTAATGAAATTAGTTTGTATGTACGTATGTTTATGAAGGTGAGTGTGTTGTATGTATGCATATGTGCATATACACTGATGAGCCATTACATTATGACCACAGCAATGACGCACCTAGCAAATGAACAGTGCAGCATGTGCAGTACATAGAGTACTACATATACCACCCAAGGACTGGCTTTCAAGTGTTTGGTGTCAGAATAGGAAATTCTGCTGATTGATAAAGGACAAATTGTTTTGGCGCGGAGCCTCAGAACTTGGAAACAATGTGACGGGTTGTTCACGTGCCTCTGTTCTGAGTACATATCAAAATTGGTGCACGGATGGCCAAGTGATGAACCCTTGTCCAGCTGTGTGTCGTCCATGGCACATTGATGCCAGAGGGGAGCGGAGAATGTTGCGCATTGTTCACAGCAACCGCAGGGCCACAGTGTGTCAAATCACCAGCAGCTACAACAGTGGTGACCAAGGCATTGTGTCACAGCGCACAGTTCTTCGCAGCCTTCTATGTATGGGTCTGTGTAGCTGCCGACCCAGTCAGGTCCCCATGCTATCTGTGCAACAACGCGTGAAATGGGCCCGAGATCATCGAGATTGTACCGTGGATGATTGGACGAAAGTGGCCAGGTCTCACGAATCAAGGTTCCGTTGATGACTGAGCATGGATACGGCAATTAACAAGACAGGCTATGGCACCTAGATGCACTTTTGAGCGGACGCAACCTGGAGGTTATGCTGTGGGACACTTTAGGCACCATTATCCCAAAACAATTGGTGCACAATCCCTGACAGTGCACAAATTCTTGGCAACTGTGTTCCCATCCCATGGTCATAATGTATTGGCTCATTGGTGTATAGGTCTTGTTTTTTGCTTTCATGTCTTTGCAGCAGTGTTTAACAGATTTTGGATGTTATTTTTGGATGAAGTTTGGACTGGAATTTATTTTTCATTAAATATGTAAATGTTCTTCACTTAGGATGTGGCAGACAGACCTACCAAAGGGTGTGTGTGCATTAGTGGCAGTTTCCATTGAGCATGAGGACAGTGCACCTATGGGAGGGGTTCGGGGAATCATTCTGGAGTCACACTACCTGCTTGAGCCCTGTGGGTCTGGAAAGTCAAGACTCACACACATCTGCAGAATAGACCTCAAGTAGGTCCTTTTAATCAGTAAAAATGGCTCAATTGTTGTGATATTGCGTGTTAGAAAGCATACAAGCTAATAACTGTCTTCTGGGTGAAAATAGTCTGTCACTCTATTGACAAATAAATTTGTTTCCTTACAGAAATAAATGCTTTAAATTGGATTTGTCACTAGAACAAATTATTATGTTCTAGTTCTGTTAAAAGGTTCAAATTATTTGTCACTAGAACAAACTAGAAATAGATTTAATAATATTATATTTGGTTTCCTATAATCTTATGTAAGGAAATCCTAGATTGATGTTACTATAAAACATTTTTCACTTGTGACATTTTTTTTATAATTAAAGTATTATTCTTTTCCGAGTTTAATTAAAGAGACAAATCACACAAAACAAAATAGAGTGCGCATATTAACATTTTCTTGTAATACTTGGGTAAACAGCATTTAAGACATCATTTAGACAGACAGACAGACAGACAATATAGATGGAAATTAAGCAATTTCCAGAACATTTAGAAATTACAGCTGATTTTCTGCAGATTTGGGCCAAGATTCATCATGTGACATTCATCAAACCAATCTTCCACTCATGTGCATTGAGCATGAGTATTTTAAAAGAAGAATCTTGTGCTTATAAATGTTGAAAATTCAAGTATAAAAAAAATTAAGAAGAAAAAAACTGCAGCAAAATGAAATCATTTTTGGCCACAAAAAAAAAAAAAAAACTTAAAATTCCTGGAGGTACTAAGTATTAAACATAATAGAACATGATACATCCAACCTTCAGTTCATCACCCCCACCTGAGTATATTACAAATCTGCGGGAAACACTGTTTAATCCATGTCTACTTTCAGTCTGCATCAAATCCTGAGTCAAACCCTCTTAATAATGGTCTTGTTTCTGTGTTTTTTTTAAAAGGGGGAAGTCTCCGGACTGGTACAACAAAGCCTTCGGCCATATATGTGCTGCCCAAGCAGCTCGAATTCGCAACTCCTTTCAACCTCTGGATCCTGATGGCCCCGAGACCAAGATCTGAGCCTGGCTATAGAGTACAGCCTGGAGTCCAGGGTTTGAACCTGGATCAGGGTTAAAAATAAATTGGGCTGATATCAGAGTTTGTACAAGGATCAGGGATTGATCTAGGACCAGGGACAGAAACAGGGTAGGGATCAGGATTTGAATCAGGGTTTGGACCATGTGATAATCTTTGTACTGTACTGTATGTTGCAGCTATGAGAGAAAGGTGAGAAAGTAGTAAAGTGTTTATTTGAATGCGGATGTAAAGGTGGATCTCTAGTAAGTGTCAGTGCTGGCAATACAAGAAAGATGAAACTTTTATAGCTATAATGAAAATGCCTCAAGAGACATTCTCATGAATGCTTATTTAGAAATAACCCCCTGTGAAGGTATTTAATCCTCTATCTTATGTGAAATATCTAGTTCTAGTGCTAGTCAAGACAACTGGACCTGTGGTATAATGTGGACCTTGTCACTTAATGCAATCTGAAGTATGTAACTCACAGATATACAATATTTTGACAGGCATACAACTAAAGGAGGGCACTTATTTTTGGACAGTCAGAACTGCCAGCTTTGTAGTTTTAGTTTGTTGAACTTTGTATTAGGAAGCGAAGCGATAATCGGAAAAAAAGGCCAGAGGCAAAGTGGTACGAGGCTCTGCAGCATCTCAGCTGTGCTTATACATGCAGACATAGTGAAGAAGATCTTCACGTCTAGGCGCTAATTCCTGCAGATATCTGTTTGGTGAGCATAATACTGTATTAACACATGTAGATTAGATTATGCTAAAGCATGCAATGCTGCGTTCACCATCACCTCAGCTCAATCCTTCCAGAATAAATAAGGGAGATTCATTAATTGTTCGGTGTTGCACTAAAATAACACTTCTGCTGTTGCATTTCTCATTGAAACAATAGCTCAGGTGCTTTTAAATGCTTTGCAGAGATTACGATTAAGAAAATCCCAATCGTAAAAGTTTACCATGTCAGAGTGTAAGATACGTCTCGTCACATCAAGTTTTTTTTTTAAAGTCCACTAGGTTTAAAAAACAATGTTGGTGGCATCATCATCTGTACCAGTATATTATAATGTAAATAGTATAACTATTTCAGACTGTTTTATCCCTGTATACTTCATTTTTACCAGAGTCAACCACTTTAAATAGTCAGAGAATGAGAAGAGAACTAGTCGATTGGGAACGACACTGAACACAGTTCCAAAAAGCCACCAGCTTTGAATTCTTAGAGTTAGATTTGCCTGCAGATGTTCGTGCATATACCAATCCTTATTTAACTCATGAACATTGATCCAAATAAAAAATTATGTGTTTATTATTATTATTATTATTATTATTATTATTATTATTATTATTATTATTATTATTATTATTATTATGCTTCCATGCTATACAATGTCTAGGACATTAATCCATTTCACTGCTTCTGAGAAGCACATCTGTGTTCATTTTTAAATAATGTATAGCTAGAACTAATTGTGTTAATGTATATACTTGCATGTGGATGTGAAAAATGTACATATACCTATTTTACAGTATATTTTGTACATATGTAATGCTAATTGGCAGTTTGATCTGCTTCTGTTGCTTATAGGTTGTTGTGTTTTTCTCGTGTCATATTGATATGTTGAAAATAATGCAATACCAAAATCTATACGCTGTTGGCTGCCTCTCCATTGTGGTGTAAGTGTATGTGTGTGTGAGTGTGTGTGCGATTGAGTGAGTGAGTGTGTGTGCGAGTGTGTGTGTGTGCACGAGTGAGTGAGTGAGTGAGTGAGTGAGTGAGTGAGTGAGTGAGTGAGTGAGTGAGTGAGTGAGTGAGTGTGTGTACATCTTTGTGAGATGGACGTGAGCTACCTGGCAGTGTATGTCACTGGTGTCAGGCTCCAAAAAAAGATTCCAAAGCTGCAGAAAGAAGAAAGGTGCCATGAATACTAACTACGAGGCTGCATACAGCCAGTGTTAAAGCTGTGTACTGTGCCAAGCTGACCTGGGGGATTTGAAAAGCACCTAAATGCTACACTCCTGTATGAGTCACACACCCACAAAACCAATACACATTTGGGTTTGCTATCTAAAGTGTTCATTTTTTTCAGTGCTGCTTCCAATGATACTATGAATTAATCGAATCTCTTTCTGATCAGGTGATCAAATGCTTTGCTTAAAAGACGCTTGTTTATCTGTTTCAGACAGAATACAGCTGTCCTTCATAGCTAACAACAGGATGGTGGAATTCCCTCTTCTCAGATAGTTATTATCCTTTTCAGCAGAACAAATAGAGATAAAATGCACTTGCTTTATATAGTGAATAGTGGATTTTTAAATGGTCCAAGATGATTAGCTGTGCCATTCAGGTATGCAACTTTACAGTGATATTCTCATGGTGTCTTTCTCCTTTCTGCATATGTGTGTGTGTGTGTGTGTGTGTGTGTGTGTGTGTGTGTGTGTGTGTGTGTGTGTGTGTGTGTGTGTGTGTGTGTGTGTGTGTGTGTGTGTGTGTGTGTGTAACCATCTATTTGTAATAAATGAACAGAAAAAACTCTTGACTCATGATTACTGTTAACTGACAACCTGATAATTGCTAAAACGATCATCACAGCTATTTTAGTAGTTTCACATGATCATGTTTAAAAATAATCTAGTGTTTTATCAGTGTTTTATTTCCACTTTATATTACATAAATACTGTTTATATTACATATTTATGTTTATATTACGTAAATAGAAGCCAGGCTTCTATTTCTAAACATGGCTAAATCTCCTAATCATTATTGGTTGATTATTTTAATGCACAGTTTGTCTCCATATAAATTCTATATAAATATGTATTAATATGAATAATTAAATAGTTAAATAATAATATATAAATAAAAAATATTTATATATTAAATAAATAATTTAAGTACCGGGCAGTTACTAACCTGAGAATTACTATCCTGGGATCACTGAACACAAAGCAGCAATACTGCAGGATTGGATGACCCCCATTGCCCCCAAACACACACACTCACTTACACACATACACACTTGCATACATACACACTTACATTAACACACACATACACATACAGTACACACGCACATAGGGAGAGAGAGAGAGAGAGAGAGAGAGAGAGAGAGAGAGAGAGAGAGAGAGAGAGAGAGAGAGAGAGAGAGAGAGAGTGCTTGTACAGACTGTGCTTTATTATTTAAAAGGTAACTGCTGTCTTTAATATCACATATTAATAATAATACATATTATATATACATATTAATACATTAAGCCGAATTAAGATTACAATGACATGTAGGAAGCAAAAGGTACACAATATTATGTATAGAAAGGAAGATTCACCCAAACATGCGACAATTCGTTTTAAATGACGTCAACACAATTGTCTGGGAACCTGAATATTGTGTCTGAAACATGGCTAGTACTTTTATACTTACCAGCTGGAATGCCGTGTCCTCCTTGTCCGCTAGAGGGCAGTGTTGAAGCATGAAACATTAAAACTGCCCACATCCTCCTGCACACCAAACAGGCTGCATGTATGCAGGTGATCACAGGTCATTGGTTAAGGCAGCATTTCTAAACATCTTCTGTGTCTACTGAATAATCTAACCCTTTAGTAATACGTCCAAAAAGGCAGAGCTGAGTGATATAGAGGATTTCTTGTCTTCTAATGACTTTTCTCTGCACATACAATATGGATCACTGGGAGCCACAAAACCATTCAGACACTCAGCACGTGTGTGCGATAAGGGAGACATGAATGTATGGCAGTCTGAAGTGTATGAGATATTTTGACTTAGATTGGTATTAAATGAGATTGAAACACCACATGGAAATAAAAGATTTACCTGAAGATGCATCAGACTGCTGTGGATAGAACCACTGGGAGAACATAGTGGTGGATTTAAACTGCTGTTGCCCTGGCCACGTTTGTGCTTGAGTCTCCATCTTTGAACATTTGATTGCTTGGATAGGAAGGAATTAGTGTTAAATCTACAATGAATATTTTAAGCTGCTCAAAAACTCATAGTTACAGAAGTCCACTTAACTATATTACATTTTTAGAAAGAAAAAATCTCTGGTGTCACTCAAATTGAGTTTGGTTCCTCTCAAGGTTTCTTCCTCATATCATCTCAGGGAGATTTCTTTGCCACCACCCCCACCACCACTGCTCATTAGGGGTAAACTGAAATGTAATTATAAACTTTGTTAAATCATTTTTATATTTCTTTAATGCCTTGTTATTTTCTGACCTTGACCAAATTGCTGTAATAATTTTAAATATATTTACATTTATATTGTTACCGAGGTAACACTCTGGTCTTATAGTAACACGGTTAGATGAGTGCTAAAATGGTCAGTCCTTGTAAATATGAAAAAGTACACAAAATGTTTCACATGACCTCCATCTGTTAGCACTTCCAGCTGTGTGCACACACACTTGAAATCAAGAGGTCATATGAGGTTTTGCATACATTTACACACATTTACATAAATATAGTTTTTAAAGCTAATAAAGGTTTGCTTATTTTTGCAATTGTAGTTGTGAACAACCAAAAGAAATTATGGAGATTTCAACCAAAAATTATGCCATGACACTACCAGAAAGTGAAAATAAATATATATTTAATGTCCACTTAATTAGAAATGCCTGTACACCTGTACATTTATGCAGTTTTCTGTGAATTTGTTGGTTGTTGGTGCCAGAAGGGATGGTTTAAGCATTTCAAACTACAGCAACTACAGATATCCTGAACCACTTGGAGATTATCAGATTTTCTGAACTTCCATTGCGTCGGTCAGCTTTGTGCTCCAGTCGACATCAGTGAACATTTCAAGACTTCAGCATGAAGGAATTGGTGTTCCTCAGTAGCTCCCATTAGTTCCTCAGGAGCTCTTCACATTTCCTGTTAAAGAAAGAACATTATTTACATATATTTTATTTACTGTCCAGTGTCACTCAAATGAGGATGGCTTGCATTCTGAGTCTGGATTCTCAAGTTTTCTTCCTCATATCAACTCAGGGAGTTTTTCCTTGTCATCATCACCTCAAGCTTGCTCATTAGGGATAAATGTTAGATACAAACCATTTTTTTCTGTTTCTATACTTCTGTAAAGCTACTTTGAGACAATGTCAAGTGTTATAAGCTCTGTACAAATAAATTGAATTAAAATTGAATTGAACTGAATTTCACACATTAGAGATTATATAGCATGGTACAAAAAATCATGGTGAGTGACAGATCTTAGGGTAGAAATATTTTGTTGATTAGAGCGATCAGTGGAAGACTATAATATTTCAAAATCATAGTGAGCAGAAAAGCTCCTTACAGCTAAGAACAAGAATCTAAGGTAGTCATGGCCACAGACAAATTATGAAAAATTACTAAGAAAAAGTCTGCTGGTCTTTTTCCAGGCTTCAGCTGTCAGGGTTAAGTGAGTCTGACTGACAGGAGTGGAACCTGGTGTGGTCTTTAGCGGTTCTAGCTCATTTAGTGTGTGTTCTGAGATAATTTTCTGCTTACCACAGTTGTAAAGTTGTATTTGATTTCTTATCAGCTCAAACCTACCTGCTTATTCTCCTCTAATCAAGATGTGTCAGCTGACTGACCCTTTATTCATTCATGATTTTATTTTCAGCATTCTGTGGAAATTTTGTGAGAAAAAAATTGTTGGAAAGACTTTTGTGTGAAATTCCTAAATGATTTTATATAAATTGAAACTCAAACCAGGCTAGCTAATTCAAACAACAATACTATGGTTAAAGTCACAGAGATAACACATTTCCACCAATTTGTTGTTTCATTAACTGAAGCTCTTAAACTGATTTTAGATACTGTGCTAATTAGATAACAGCATAAATGAGCAATCATGTAAACAGGCACTGATTTAAGTGCAGGTAGCCACACCAACGTGCCCCACAGTTCTCTGTTTGCATGTAACATAACAAAGACGGATCACCTCAGGAACAGAGAAGCAGCTGCCAAATGCTGGGACTCAATAGAGAGGAAAGTGATAGACAAACCAACATGTTTTTATCCAGCATGTTGCTAAATGACCAACAGTGAATGTTTAATCCGTATTTAAAAAGATACCACATGATGTCTTTTAATAAGTCAGCAACCTTTTCACTTAGACAGATGCTAGTTAGCACACACAGCAGCTAGAATCTTGTTGCAGCTCATAATTGTTGCTAATAAACAGATGATAAAGATTCTAGCATTTTAACCTGCAGTCTTACCTTTCTGGTATTGTCATATTTTAGAAACTATAAAATAATAAACCTATAACAGAAACTAATTGATTGAGTATTCATGGCTGAGAGCCACCCACCAGTGTAGCTTCTGAAGGATTCTTAGCATAATGTACCACAATGTTAACTTTTATCATTATATCTTAAATAGCACTTCTGTGTGCTCAGTCCCTCTGATCATATGTATAAATGTATAAAATATATATTTCTTAGTTTAACGGGAAAATATTGTATGTTTTGTTCGTATATTTTCAGTTGCCCATATGCTGTAGTTTGTCTAGATACATTTAGGGTAGTGTAAATTCAAAATATCTTTCTCTTTTACACACACACACACACACACACACACACACACACACACACACACACACACACACACACACACACACACACACACACACACACACACTTGTAACACTGAGCTGCTCACATTTATACACTCCCTCCAGAAACTATTCACCCTGCAGTGATTTTTGCCTGTACTGCAATGTCAAATTTAATTATAACAGTTTTTTCTGCACTTTTTGAAGTTATTCTCTACAGAAATTAAAGTTTATAGATGTCCTCTAAAAAATTAAAACTGTTTAACCGATAAGTATTCACTCCCTCAGTATTAATTGTGCTTTTGGTGAACTATCAGATGTTTCGGTTTTGTCTTGATGAGCTTCTGCTCTCTGTGGTTTTTGGCATTTTCTTCCACTTCTCACTGCAATATATTCTGTAACGCTGCCAGTTAGAAGGAAAAAAGCAATTTTCTGGTCGTGACCAGTGTTGGGCTGTAACGTGTTACTGTAACGCAGTTACTTTTGACAGTAACTAATACTCTAACGCATTACTTTTTAAATAAATTAACTCTGCTACCGTTACCATATGGATATTCAGGTATTTGAGGCAGTAATGGCGAGTCAAGGCAAGAGCAAGACGAGTTTCTCAAAGTGGAAATATGCTCATTATTTCTTTAAAAAAATAACTAAAAAGTTACTTTTACCGGTAATGTGTAACTTTATGGTGTAAGTAATCAACAAAGTAATTGAGTTACTTTTTGAATGAAGTAACTAGTAACGGTAACTAGTTACTATTTCTTAGTAACTAGCACAACACTGATCGTGACACAGATTTTTAAATATGAGTCTAAACTTTGTCTCAACCATTCCACAACACAAGGTTTCTTCTCTCCAAGTCACTCCTCTGTAGTGTTTGCTCTGTGCTTTGGCTCTTTGTCCTGTTGGAACTTATATCTTCACCCCAAATGCAGATATCTGGCTGACTGGAACAACTTCTCAACAATTTGCTAATATTTGGCTCCATCTATGTTGTACGTTACAGCACCCAGCTTTCCAGTTCCTCCTGTTGATAATCAGCCCCAGAGCTTGATGCTACCACCACCGTGCCTGCTCACAGGAATGCACTTTCCTGGGTGTTGGCTGGATTAGGTTTGTCTCAAACATTATGCTTTGCTTTTAGACCAAATGTCTCAACTTTAGTTTATCCGATCACAACATGGTTTTTCAGAAGCGTTCCTTCTGGCCACATCAGTGAAGATGATATTGTTGAGATCTGCACCCTTATACTACTCAGTAAGCTCTGTATCCCCCAGCATTGTACTCCTGGCCTGATCTCAGTAGTGTCTCAGTTGTGCCGTATTTTTTCACTTTTTTATAATGGGTTTTGCAGTGTTTCTAGAACAGCCATGTCCAATCTTATCCACAAAGGGCCGGTGTGGGTGCAGGTTTTTATACCAACTAAGCAGAACCCACACCAGAGTCTACTAAAAGCAAGAACAACTGATTAAACAGGTGGAATCAGGTGTGGCTTCTGCTTGGTTGGTATAAAAAACCTGCACCCAGACCGGCCCTTTGTAGATAAGATTGGACATGGCTGTTCTAGAAGGTTTAAAATCTCTTTAGAACCCTGTCCAGCTTTTATCCTCCTAACAACTTTATTTCGAAGCTTCAAGGCATTTTCTTGGTCTTCATCACACCAGAACTGATCTGTTCTTCTGTTTTAGTGTTGAGATCATTTAAAGTCAGAGATATTAACTATGCAAGCATGCATTTGGAGACTAGTGGAAAAGCAATGATCTGAGCCACTCCCTGTGTGATTTATTTTGTGTGAGCTCTAAAAAAAATTTTTTAAATCTGTCTAATTTATAGTTAAAGAGTGTGCATAATTGTCAGTGAGACAGGTTGTTTATTTATTTATTTATTTATTTATTTATTTATTTTAAATCTGAGGATATCTAAATACTATTTCTGGATGCAAAGTACATCTAAATGTTGGTCCATTTATTGTAAAGTAAATTTGCTTTTGCTCTAATCTGCCCAAAGCCCTGCTCTAAATAAATTAATAATAGATCAAAATCATAATATATTTAAATCTATGTGAGTGTGTATGTGCATGTGTGTGTCTTGTCTTTGTCGAGAAATGTCTGGTCTGTCCTCACTATAAAAGGTCATATAATAGCTTGTTTTACTTTTTGTTATATCTCTGAATATTGATCTGATAATACCATTTTTTGTCTTCCACAGGAGCATCAGAAGACACACAGAGAGAGAGACACACAGAGAGAGAGAGAGAGAGAGAGAGAGAGAGAGAGAGAGAGAGAGAGAGAGTTACAGTTACCTTCTATCTGCTTATCCCTCTTCCTTTTTTGTCTTACAGTATGTTAGATTTTCATGAATGATGTTTAGATTACACACACTAAAAGAATTTCCAGAAGAGATTTACACAGTACTGTATTTTTTTGTCTGTAAGCCATCTGCCATCAGTTTAATTCATCAGATTCATCAGATATACCAATATGTAGCAGCACAAGCACACTAAACACACATATACACATGCCATGTGGATGAACCCACACTGCCTTTTTTCTTTTTATTATACACTAAAGTGTTTATATGCCTCATTTCTGCACCATGAGACTGAGCTGGAATGCAGAAAGTGCAGGGTTTAGATACTGGCTGCTTTTGTCTCTGCTGTCCTGTGACTCACTGTCCTGATTCTCCTGATTCTCTTTGCTTTGACAGAACATAGGAAACCTACCCTGCCTGTAGCATGTAATATCCTACTGGAGGACACACACACACACCATGAATGCATTAGCATACACACAAATCCACATTGTTCATATCGATGACATTTAATGCATCATGTTGGTATTCTCATGTTGGTATTCTCTCTTTCTCTCTCTCTCTCTCTCTCTCTCTCTCTCTCTCTCTCTCTCTCAGTTCAATTCAGTTCTGTAAGCTGTGATATCATGACCACATTTATTTGTTTTATTGTCAAAGCATCAACGAAATCAAAATCAAGACGCTAACATTGAATCCACATTGTCATAGTTTTACTGCAGAAATATATATTAAAATAAAGTAAATACACCTTAATTGATACACAAAAATATACAGTATAGTTATTACATAGTGTATTTTGCACATGATCCTGGTAGTATAGCTTAGAGAGAGAGAGAGAGAGAGAGAGAGAGAGAGAGAGAGAGAGAGAGAGAGAGAGAGAGAGAGAGAGAGAGAGAGAGAGAGAGTGAGAGAGAGATAGAACAGCATGTGTAAGCTCTTGCAGTTGAACCACTCACTCCTAAATTGAGCTACACTGGAAAATTGCCACAGTTTCTCCTTTGCATTTTGTAGAGATGTACAGTATTTCAATTGGTCTGGAATCAATTCAATTTGATTTTTTTTTATTTGTTTTGATTTGATTTTGAAAAGCACTTTCCAACAGAACCACAGAAACAACAGAAATAATCTTTAAAGCTTTCCCAAAAAGCAGCTTTACAGCATTGATTGTACATAGACCTCTAATGAGCAGCCAGAGGACACAGAGATGAACAAAAAGTCCCCTATGACGGTGTGGTAAAACCTTGAAGGGAGTCAGACTTAATAGGGAGTTCCAGTGTCCTCTGGGCCCTGTCCTCTGTGGCCTGTGTTCTGACACAGACAGTCACCCAAGTCCAGGAGCAAACCTGGAGACACTGAAACTGTGCCTCAGCAACACTACAAAAACGCACCACTGTGCACCTAGTGCTGGCTTAATGTCAGTTTAAATTGCATGAAAGCAATTATGGCTACTGCACACATCCTAAATAAGTGCCTATATGCATAAAAGACAATTTCTAGAACAAAATCAGCACTCACTGTGTTAGGCCTATATTGTGGTAATCATGGAGTACCAGCCAGGCACCGTGCTCTAAGTGCTCCACTTGACTAGTGGACAAAAGGGAGGCAGATGGGAATAAAAGAGCTTTCATCTTATCAGACAATAGGAAGCAGTTAAGACCTTTATGTGGCTCCCTTTGTTAAATCAGTGAAAAGCCGGTGTGCCAGTGAAGACTTTTATGATATGGCAAATGAAGCAGTTCTTGGTGTACCTGCTTACATCTACTGTAGATTTTGAAGCTGAACCAGAGTTTTGTGTGAATGTACTATAATATGTTGATTTTCTTTTGGGTGTTAATTCATAACTAAACTCTACTTTATGCTAAATGGTATTGTTTTAATCATCTGTGGTCTTTCTTACTAGGGCTAAAAGTTCCATTATATGTAATTGTCCCTAGTTGTGAGTGACTGTGATGTCTATGTGCGTGTTTGTGTGTGTGTGTGTGTGTGTGTGTGTGTGTGTGTGTGTGTGTGTGTGTGTGTGTGTGTGTGTGTGTGTGTGTGTGTAGTACCTTGTGATGAACTGGAGATTCATTCAGTGTGTAATCCTGCCTCATAGGCAGAGTGAGTGAAATTTAAGAATAAGATTTAATTTCTTGTTAGCTAAGACTGCAGTGCGAAGGTGAAAAATATATAAATTTCTATTAAAAAATCAAAACGAAAGGAAAGTAAAATAGACACAACACAAATAGACAAAAAAAAACTCATCATAATTCTTTACCTTATTTTTTTAGTCTCTGCTACTTGGTGAAGGAGGCATTATATTTATGGGTTGCATTTCTATTTGTCTGTACATCCATCTGACATTCTTATTAAAGCAATATCTCAAGAACGAGTGTTTGAATCTTTATAGGGCTTCAGTCACCCTCATATTGTCCATAACGTCAGACATTAAGTACAGTAATACTTTTTGTTGGGGATATTAACTTACAATGGGGACATTGAGGTCTATCATCTTTTTAATAGTCTCTGAAGACAGACCTCTAGTTTCGGCAAGAATCTATTCTCAACCTATTCTGAATCTATTTTTACAAAAAGAGGGCAGGTGACTGCAAATGGACAACCTTATTTAGTTTCAAACAAATCTCACAAATAAATGTTAAAGAACTTTTGTCTTTAACCCTTTCTATCTATTGTCCTCCTGGGAATAGCACACAGTTTTTGCTTTCCTGATAGAAATGTTCTTAGAAGTTCATACTGTATACACAAAAGCCAAGAGAGCCAATCAGACCGCAACATTCATGATCCTGTTGCTGGAAAAGTGTACAAGGTGATGGCATACTGTACACCACCCAGTGTCAGTGGGTTTGTCTGTGTTCAGATGTGTCATTCTCAGTGTTAGGCAAATAGTTGAACTGATGAATGAATTGATGTTGTGTACATTGGACACAGCACACAGGTTCCACATCGTGGAATGCTGCATGGTCAATAGATTTAATAACAGAAGTGTGTGATGTGATTTTGAGCAGAAACACTGTGTTCTACCACAAACTTAATCCAGAGTCAAATCCCCTGCCTTGCATGCTTCCACTCTTTTTGCTGATCGATTAGCAAAAACAAAAACTAGTCTACTGAAAGACCCATTTCAGAGACGTATAATGAGTTCATAAGAGGAAGTCTAAAGAGACTTCAGTACAAGAGTGAGATCTCACTCTGGACTCTTGGGAGAGCACCTTGCTCCCTCAAGACCAATAGTGACAAGTATATAAGCCCCAGTGAAACTCTACGCATGGTGCTGCAGTGGCTGACACATCCACCGTCAAAACACTGACAGGGATTTTCCATTGTCTTTGCAGAAAGACTATTGGAATTGGTTGTAACACTACTTTTAGTTTACACTGATTTGAAAGCATTCACATAGCAATTCCCCACAGAACAGGTGCTTAACAGTGCATCCGCGGTTACTGCTGTACTGTTCTGTACTGATTATCCTATGAGAGGAAAGCAAAGTACTCAGTGGAAATCTCTAATTGGGAGGGAGCATGCAAACCGCACATGCACAGGGAAGGCTTTGGCTGGAATTAAACCTGTGTCCCTTGTCAGGAAAAATGGTTGTGTTTACAGAGTGGAATCAGACCCAAAATAATAAAACAGAAACAAGAATTACAAAAGCATGGCAAAAAAACACAAGGACTGTTGTGCAGAGGTGGGAACGGATTAAGGATAGGGCGGGGCAAACACAGGTGAGCACAAAACAAAAACACAAACACATTGTACAACACAAAATAAACCTGACAGAATGTCTCACTGGTGTTTGGGTAAGGAATAGTCCAAGCCATCCAAGACATTCCTGGAGGTACGAGGCAAACGTGCTAACACTTTTGTCACCTGTGGGTGCCTTGTGACAGAATCAGCAACAGCAAGAATAATTTGATGGCTAAAGAAAGCACCCTCTCTTCCAGCTGGTTGATGTGCACTACTCCCTCACTGGAGCTCCAAACACCTCCTGTGCCATGATCTGCTACAACCAGAGAGTGATGCACCAGGGTTAACTACAGTATATCTCTTCTAAGAATACCCCTTTGCAGGAAAAGTCTTGTGCCTCCAGCTAGTTAGGGCTTGTGTCCTCCATGTATAGGTGAGGCTGCATCACTGTCTGTGATATTTGGGGTTTAGTCACAGGCTGGTGACCCACTTCTAAGGCCTATTTCAGGAACACTTGGCATGAGGCAGTAATGCTCTCTAAATGGGGCAGCTGTCCATTGCATTCACACACTCATTCACACCATCAGGCAATTTAACATAGCCAGTCTACCTACATGCAAGATTTTTGGAGGTGGGGGTAAACCAGAACACCTGCAGCACATCCATGTGTACACGGTGTGAACATGTGAAACTCCATACAAGCAGTAAGCAGACCTCCAGATTAAACCTTAGGGCAGTGTATTGTATCTCCAACAAATCACCCAGAGCGGGTAGAGTTTTGCTCGAGGAGGAGGGTCCAACAGTTTGAACCGTAACCTACTGATCAGATACCCAGAGCCTTAACTATTGAGCCACAGCTGCCCTACTGCAATCTAACTATTTCATGTTTTAAACATTTTGAGTGATTTCAATAATTCAGCAATTGATCTTTTTGTTGTCTGGTAAAATATGATCATACATACACATACATTTTTTATTAAAATGTAAAAGCCTTTGAATATGCCGTATAATAGTGTTCACAATCCCTCTCACTAAAGAATATACATTACTGCTGTATTAGTCCTATTAGTTACTTTAACACTAGGAATGGGGAAGAAATAATTTATACTGCACAGGTATGTGTGTGGGGAGGGACATATTTGTGTGCATAAGTATATATTTATCTGTGGAAATTTAATTTATTGCATTTTTTGTTTCTGGTTTAAAACACCTAGATATTCTGTTACTGTACTATTTTATTGACGGCACATTTACTTTCTCCTTATTTGAAATCTTTCATCCCAGTTTCGATCCTGCTATATAGTATGTGTCACAGTGATAGGCTCTATTCTTTATTTACAGATTAATAATGCAGTTCTTTTGTTCCAGTCATGCTTTTCTTATCCACCTTTAACATTGCTGTGTGGAAAGCAAATCTATGAGCTGCCACCTGTGACTGCACAAGCTGATCCTTTTTATCTGACTCTGATGAAAATGCACTGAAGCAGATGTGTTCCTGTACAGTACATAAAACCCATGGTGTGATAAACCCCACACAGCCTATGGCACACAGCTCAACTGTTATAGGTCATTTTGATCAGAGAGTACTGCCCATTTAAAAGTGTTAAAATTTGTGAACCAAACAAAAAAATCCCAGATATTTTCATTTTAATAGATCAATTTTCTTGCACTTATCTGCCATTAGTCGGATCCTCAAAGCATCAGAAGAAATCTATGTGCTTCCATAAATATTGTTTGTATAATAAGGCCTGTGATATATGAAGCATTATACTGTAGAAGAAAAGTGTATGAATGCAGTACAAAGACCAAGTTGATGTCATGTTTCTGATTCTGAGCTACACCTCTTTGGAGACATGGAATGAAAGTCTATATTACAGATTGGTGAGCAGTCCTGCTTTTTCTTAAGCTGCCCATGATCTAAATCCTCTGACATCTTACATGGATTAGTGAAGTAATCTTAACCAACTTTAAAGGACTTTTGATGGCCAAAGGCCAGAATCTTCTCACAGCCCTCTCTGAAACTATTGAAATGGCAAGACCATTATACCATTATTTCTTTTTGTGCTGTACGAAGCCATTTGGATTTGAGACCAAAAGAGGAATATTAAAAGAGAGCTTTGCATTTCAGCTTTTCTTGCGTTACATGACATGGAACATTTTGTAGAAGATATTTTAGTTTAGCAAAAATATTGGAACATGTGCATTTCACATTATCCATGTATCATCTTAGAGTGATTGTTGAAACAGTTAAATGGTTTTCTATAAAAGTCTACAATTGGGTTGAGCCTTGGGTGTGAAATGTGCATTTGTTGTTAATAATGTTAAACCAGCATGAACACCAGAAAGATGTCTATTGTAGAAACGAAAGCTATTTTGAAGCTGAGAAATGAACAAAAATCAATCAGATCCATTGCAGAAACATTAAATGTGTGTCTGTTGCTGTGGTTTCATTCTGTTTACAAGACATTTCAAATGATTTTATTGGCTATACCCAAAGCTTGTGCAAGAAACACAGCAGCAGCTGATGAGAGAAACCTCAAAACAACAGTGACACCAGCAACCTTAAAAAGGCAGGAGTGAAGCAGTGGTGTAGTCTACGTGATACGCAGGTGTACGCCGTATACCCACTAGGAAAGGCCACGGATTTCCGTATACCCACTTAAAAAGCGTGAGGATACGTAACAATATCGTTTTGTGACAGAACTTTCATTCATAAATTCACCCCGTCTGTGTTGCGAACACAGACTGTGGTTGCGATTGCGAATCACTAACGTTTTTTGACCATTGGGGCTTCCGTGGCCTGTGAGCTGATCTGACGTCACCTACCGAGGAGGAAAATGAGTTGCTTGGCGGTGTTTTTTGGCGCAAATTAGAAATGAACTAATTTACGTAAAGGAAGATCTGAAACGAAAGCAGACTCAAAGTTAGCGCTTAAAGCTACAGCAGCTTCGGGTGACACTTCACCCACAGCCCGAGTACAAATGTATTTGGAAAGCTTTGTAAACTACCAGTTCATTCAGTTCATAATATCCTGCAATGAAAGAGTGTTGGTGATAAAACTGAACAAATGTTTATTGTTCACTTTTAAATGTACATTGAAAATTGACAGCTGATAAAACCTGTGCTCCAGCTCCCATATTCATATAATATTTAAGGCTAAATGTAGCTCTTAAAGGTATAGTTCACCCAAAAATGAAAATTGTGTTATTTCCTCACTCTCAATTTGTTCCAAAACTGTATGAGTTTCTTCTGTTTAACACAAAAGATGATATTTTGAAAAATGTTGGTAATCAGACAGTTGGCAGCACCCACTGACTTTCATAGTCTATATGTTTTCCTACTGTGAAAGTCAATGGGTGCTGCCAACTGTCTGATTACATTTAGCCTTAAATGTTATATGAATATGGGACCTGGAGCACAGGTTTTATCAGCTGACTGTCTTTTGTTGCTTATAATAAATTGGAATGTTGATAACACATAAGCAGTCTTTAATAATGCTCTCAATTACATGTAGATGCATATTTTATGCGTTAGTGAGTGTGGTGGTGCCTATGGGGTGTCCCTTTAGGATGGGTGCGTATGAGGCTGGGAGGGGGGGGGATCACAGTATATTCACTACAAAAAACTAGACTACACCACTGGAGTGAAGGTATAACAATTCAGGTTAATCACCAGGGGTCTCATTAAACCTGTGCGTAGGATCCCTACTAAAAGTTTACGTACGCCAAAAAGCCAAAAATGGCGTACGCCCGAAAAAAATTCCGATTTATAAAACCGTGCGTACGCGCACCTGTAAGCAATGTTCCCTTTATAAATCACAGATCACCCGCCGATGTGCGTACGTGAACCAGCCTCAAATCCCACCCTGTACACGCCCATTTTTAACCATAAATAGTCAATGCAAATGACTGCGCGGGCACGAGAGTGGACCTCGTTATAATGAGTTTCCTCTGCGCTCTGCGTGTTTAAAAATGGGGTGAGGAGTCAGCGTCTCGGGGGGTAGCCACTGTCGCCTACAGGTTATAATCATATTAAAAGCAACATTGTTATAATTAGATTAAGAACAAAATTGTTACATTTTCTACTTTTTAATATTGTTAAACTCACCAAGAAGCCAGCCATCACGTAGCTACTGCGCCTGCATTTAGTCTGTTCCCTACACTGTTATATGTCAAGATAAAGGAATCATGTGTTGAACCAGGCCAGCGTGCCACAATGTTTGTGAGGGTCATGTTGGAGTTAACATAAGCAAATTCATTTTCAGATGGTGCCCTTATAGCAACATGAGCGCAGTCAATTGCGCCGATTACATTTGGGAAACCAGACATTGCTGCAAAATTTCATTTTAATTTCGGCCTGTTCTCGCACAGTGTAGGGGAACCTGATGTACCGACTACCCATAAGTATACCATTCCAAACGACAGATATTATGGCACTCAGGGACGGCTGTGATATACCAGACCTATAGGGTGAGATGATAGATTCCAATAGAATTATTTCATACGAAAAGGTCTTAGGCACAAAGTTGAGGATTACTTATAGTTTTTTTTTATATATAAATAATTTACCTGACTGCCAATTCCCGCTGGAAACAGCCGGTTGCCAAGAACCCCAGAGTGGTGAGGACTTGTATTTGGACTGGGATGGCATGGTACCGGCGTGTTGCCCTCTCTAATACTGGACCCAATTCAACACATATATCTAAGAGCACAGCTCTAGGGAATCTAAATCGGCTTATTAGCCAGTCATCATAATGGGCCAGGAAATCATCATGGTCCCTGAAAACTTATTCTCTCCTTATTCTCCCATTGGCGTAATCCTCCAACAGTGCCAGCAGTGCCATCATGAAGCATTGCATACCCTGGTCACCGGAGGATTTATATGTTTCTAGCAATTAGACTGATCGTTAACACCTTGACAAAATCACAGAATTAATTTGTGGGCGAAAATTTAAGACGAAAATATTATAGTGAACACACTTCTTCATGACGGTTTTGTAATGAACACCGTAATAGTTAGGACCGATAGCGATTGTGCTTCATGACTGTATTTGCAGACTTTGACATATGTACATTAAGGAAAATATTTTGTTTTTACACTGTGTTCTGCAGTTCTCTAATAAATGGGTATTTCATGCTATTCTGTATGACATGTAGTCGCGCCATCTCCTCCTGCGCTCCCGTTGTGGACAATGTGACTGTAAGGCAGCGCTGATTATTCATTCATTCATTCATTCATTCATTCATTCATTCATTCATTCATCTTCTACCGCTTATCCGAACTACTCGGGTCACGGGGAGCCTGTGCCTATCCTCAGGCGTCATTGGGCATCAAGGCAAGATGCACCCTGGACGGAGTAGCGCTGATTATTATTATTATTAGTAGTAGTATTATGATTATGATTATTATTATTATTATTATTATTATTATTATTATTATTATTATTATTATTATTTTATTTTTAATACATTTTGAATTACGTTTGGATTTTACTAGAACAATCGGCACAAATAACACTGTTGGATTTAATCTTCATGATAATGTGGATATAACGTATGAAATGGAGTGAAAATTTAATGTCATTAATTCTTATAATCGTTCTTCTCACATGAATTTTCTACAATCTAACTTCAGTTCACGACCTCACCATCTGTGTCGCCAATTCCCTTTGTCTCCAGAATGTGCGTACGCACGTCTCAAAGTTTGCTTAAAGGTGCGCACATTTTCCCGTCAAGTTTGTTTTTTATAGATCACAACCTTTGCGCGAAAACTGGCGTACGCACGTTTCAAGCCCCGTTTTGTGCGTACGCACGCTTTATAAATGAGACGCCAGATCTTAACCCAGATTTCACCTCCAGAAGATGAGACTGAAGCCTATCAAAACAAATGAATGAAGCTGTGGTACAAGACTGGAAAAACATCTCCCTATATCTGTCCCTATACTTTTGCTCACCTAAAAATTGGGCAGTCTGATACAAATTGTTGTATGTTTTACATTGTTCAACACCTCTAGGTGTAACTGCCAGGAAATAAAATTTGAAATCCTATCTATCTTGTAATCTCACATCCAAATAGCTTTGGTGAACAGCACAAATGTATTGGCCTTGTAGGTGCAATGGTTTCAGAAGGGAATGTGCATGCTTAAATGTGCCAGCTTAAAGGCCAGTAGTATTATTGAATAAAGAACATATTGCCTTTTTATGTGAACGAGTCTTATCTCCTTTAAACCTTTATACCACTATATTACGACAGCCAGTTGAAGTTTTTCCTCACAGTAATAGGAATTAGAGTCATGTTTATCCACTTACACCTGTTAGATAAAATGGACCTGTGTATTGCTATCCACTTTATCATGGGATCAGTAGGTGGAATCTGAAGCAGAGCTCTGACCATGCATTTAGTAAGCTCAGTCCTGGGCAGCAAGAAGGGCTTTGTAGTCTGATTGCTCAATTCTGTAAATTGCTGCTAGAATCAGCAAAATAAATGGAATTGTGTAGTAGACAGTGAGGTGTCATGGCTAGTGTGTCCTGACCTAGTGGACTGGCACAGTAAAATCTTTTGTGGGTGGTGCCATTTGGGTCTTATGACCTGCATGTTGGCATTAAGACCAATGCAGGCTACAGCTATATAGAGAGGAGTTTGGAGCCTTCCAGAGGTATTTGTTTTTGAGCTAGTAGAGGCTAATTCAGATTCAGTTCTGGATCCTGCTGTAAAAAATAGGAGGAGGAATCAGACTATAGGGAGGTCTGAAGACTGTAGGCTGCTGCTTTGGCATCACTATGCAGGCAGTGCAGGGGACATCTGAACTTGATACTGCTTCTTTATAAGGTTTAATGCAAATGCAGCAGGCACATAACTGGTGTTTGCCCTTGGATTCCTGGGGGCTTAGACATGGGCTGGACAAATGAATGTCTCAGAATACCTTGTTATTCACTCAACTGCTAACTCGCTAGCTATGTGTGTTTCCACATACAATGAATGTCATGCTTGATCAAGATCTTGATTACATGCCATAGTGAAATAGACATGAGCCCAATGGACACAGTTTGAAAGAATCTAAGTGCAAATTTATAAAGTATGTCCATGCAGAGTTGATCAATAAGTAAATCAAATAAATAAATAAAAACTATTTTAATTATTCTGTGATAGTTGTAAGCAAGGGCAGTGATCAATCAAGTCATGAGTGATGATGAGGTTCTCTTTCATTAAATGATGTGTCTGTATTCACCTCATATATAACTACAGAGATTGATGTGACTGATGTTCATGTTAAACTTCAGCTTGTCTTTTCAGGATAATATGAGAACAGACTCCTAGTTTAGTCTTCATAATGCCCTGTGCATAAAGGTCTGGTAAAGAATAATCAGGAGTGAATTTGGGTGAGGGGAGTAAAAAATATAACACATTAGACAGAGAATGAGATTTTACAGATGATCACATATGAACTTTTCTAGTTGTTCATGACACGACTTTCAGAACTTTTCAGAATATTTTTTCACGTCCACAGACGACCAAATGGGTTCTAGTTAATGTTTCAGATATTGAACCTGTATTGAAACAGCTGGTCTCAAACATACAGGTTAATGTCTTGACCAACAATGTGTTGCAGACCTGAGTGTGTGTATGTCTGTGTAATTCAGATCAGTGTGTATGTGTGTGTGTCTGTGTAATTCAGATCAGTGTGTATGTGAGTGTGTGTCTGTAATTCAGATCAGTGTGTATGTGAGTGTGTGTCTGTGTAATTCAGATCAGTGTTTATGTGAGTGTGTGTCTGTGTAATTCAGATCAGTGTGTATGTAAGTGTGTCTGTGTAATTCAGATCAGTGTGTATGTGAGTGTGTGTCTGTGTAATTCAGATCAGTGTGTATTTGTGTGTGTCTGTGTAATTCAGATCAGTGTGTTTGTGAGTGTGTGTCTGTGTAATTTTTTCGATCAGTGTGTATGTGAGTGTGTGTCTGTGTAATTTAGATCAGTGTGTATGTGAGTGTGTGTCTGTGTAATTCAGATCAGTGTGTATGTTGTGTGTGTCTGTGTAATTCAGATCAGTGTGTATGTTGTGTGTGTCTGTAATTCTGATCAGTGTGTATGTGTGTGTGTGTCTGTGTAATTTAGATCAGTGTGTATGTGAGTGTGTGTCTGTGTAATTCAGATCAGTGTGTATTTGTGTGTGTCTGTGTAATTCAGATCAGTGTGTATGTTGTGTGTGTCTGTAATTCTGATCAGTGTGTATGTGTGTGTGTGTCTGTGTAATTCAGATCAGTGTGTATTTGAGTGTGTGTCTGTGTAATTCAGATCAGTGTGTATTTGTGTGTGTCTGTGTAATTCAGATCAGTGTGTTTGTGAGTGTGTGTCTGTGTAATTTTTTCGATCAGTGTGTGAGTGTGTGTCTGTGTAATTTAGATCAGTGTGTATGTGAGTGTGTGTCTGTGTAATTCAGATCAGTGTGTATTTGTGTGTCTGTGTAATTCAGATCAGTGTGTTTGTGAGTGTGTGTCTGTGTAATTTTTTCGATCAGTGTGTATGTGAGTGTGTGTCTGTGTAATTTAGATCAGTGTGTATGTGAGTGTGTGTCTGTGTAATTCAGATCAGTGTGTATGTGAGTGTGTGTCTGTGTAATTCAGATCAGTGTGTATGTTGTGTGTGTCTGTGTAATTCAGATCAGTGTGTATGTTGTGTGTGTCTGTGTAATTCAGATCAGTGTGTATGTGGGTGTGTGTATGTGGGTGTGTGTCTGTGTAATTCAGATCAGTGTGTATGTGAGTGTGTGTCTGTAATTCAGATCAGTGTGTATGTGAGTGTGTGTCTGTGTAATTCAGATCACTGTGTATGTGAGTGTGTGTCTGTGTAATTCAGATAGGTTGGTATGTGGGTGTGTGTCTGTGTAATTCAGATCAGTGTGTATGTGAGTGTGTGTCTGTAATTCAGATCAGTGTGTATGTGAGTGTGTGTCTGTGTAATTCAGATCAGTGTGTATGTGAGTGTGTGTCTGTGTAATTCAGATCAGTGTGTATGTGAGTGTGTGTCTGTGTAATTCTGATCAGTGTGTATGTTGTGTGTGTGTCTGTGTAATTCAGATCAGTGTGTATGTGAGTGTGTGTCTGTGTAATTCAGATCAGTGTGTATGTGGGTGTGTGTATGTGGGTGTGTGTCTGTGTAATTCAGATCAGTGTGTATGTGAGTGTGTGTCTGTGTAATTCAGATCAGTGTGTATGTGAGTGTGTGTCTGTGTAATTCAGATCAGTGTGTATGTGAGTGTGTGTCTGTGTAATTCTGATCAGTGTGTATGTTGTGTGTGTGTCTGTGTAATTCAGATCAGTGTGTTTGTGAGTGTGTGTCTGTGTAATTCTGATCAGTGTCACAGAGTGAAAGCTATAACAATAATCTCATGTACTTATTCCCATATTTTAAACTCATTATAAAGATTTCATCACATTCGTCACCAGCAGCCTGTTATCATTTGTCTATTCTTAGGTTACTATTAATACCAGATATTGCACGTGCTTCTGTGTGGTCCCCACCTTTATGGGCTCCTCCTCAAATCGTTTCCTGTTTTGTCACACAGTGAGCTGCACAGAGTGTGACAAGCCATTATGTCGTAGCCTACGTAGAGCGCTTTATATAAGAAGTGGTATATTTGGGATCGAGCCACGGCGCACCGAGAAGGCCGCTACTGCGCATGCCCAATGCTCGCTACCGCAGCCAGGGGGCGTGAACATGGCGTCCTGAGCAGGACCACACAGCCGGAGACCGCATCGTTTCACTGGGCTTTCAGATCAAGAAGGACAGAGAGAGATTCTGGACCTTTTCAGCAAACGCAGAGAAACGTACGCTTTTGATGCTCGTATGCTTTCCAGAAAAGGATAGACGGGATTAAACAACAGCGGTCCACATCGGTGTCATTTGCTTTCTAGCGGTTTCTGTTGTTCTATTTCGCTAATTTAATTTTCATGCGGTTACAAAGCCAGTCGGTGACGCGAGACAGGTGAGAGCCGAGGCGGCCGCTCCTTAGTGGGGGATTTGGGCTGGAAATGGCGAGCGAGAAGCCGCTTACAGCGCCGCTGGCGGAGCGAGAAGCCACAGGGGACGCGATGGTGACCGGCTCGGGCTCCGTGGTTCTACCGGCTGGTGTCATCAACCCCGCGGTTCCGATCCGCAACATCCGCATGAAGTTCGCCGTGTTGATCGGTCTCATCCAGGTCGGAGAGGTCAGCAACCGGGACATCGTCGAGACCGTGTTGAATCTGGTGAGTGAATCAGAAAGCTTCATCATGATGTCTACAATGGCTTTAAACCCCATCCACAGCGCGTTATTATCTGCGCTCCGGCCTCACAGTGCTGCTGCTGCTGCTGGTGGTGCTGTGAGATGATGTCATTTAGAGCTAAATCAGGTGCAGCAAACCTCCAAAGTCCAGACCCTTTAAAAAAATACAATAATAAAACCAGAAAACATCAGTATTGCCAGAATGCATTAGCTAGAGGAATTGCTCAGGGCCTCGCTGCCTTTTGTTGACAGCGCGATTGCATCGAGAATGCAGCCATTCTTCTTATTCCTTTTACTAATATTCTTCTTCTTATTCTTCTTATTATTATATAGGACAAAGAAGGCTCCGACTGGAACATTTAGAGATCATTATAACGCTGTGTGTGTGTGTGTGTGTGTGTGTGTGTGATCGGATGGTGTTCTGAACTGCTCTGTTCTGCTCTGACTGGGAACAATGACTTGGCCGAATGTCTGGTGTCTGCGCGCTTTTGTTTCTCCTCTCGGTGCTGAAACTGTAAACAGGTCCCCAGTCAGTCTCCGATGGTTTCAGAGCGGATTTGCTGTTCTGCTGTGATGCTATTAGGGCAGTAGGGACGAGTTCATTAACATGAAGGCGGCTGCTGTCGTGCTGCTTTATTTGCACACAGGGATCTCTTGCACATTTCTACCCTGATCTTTAAAAACTGCTGAATGGTTCGAGAAAGCGATTGGAGCTTGTAAAGGTGGATATTAGAATCCTGAGCACAAAGCAGGGTTTTTGTGTGACTGCATGTTATGAAACGGCCCCTAAGGCGCATTAACAACGCGAGCTCTGCTTAGCTGTAGGATCCGTGATATCGCTTTAACTACACGACTGAAACTGTACCAAAAGGCCTTAACCAGGCCTGCTGTGTTACAGAAGTGTCTTGTGTAAAACTGGCCGTAAAGCTCCACAGTCACGTGCTTGAAACAAGGGCAGGTCGGGTTTTAATTGATGGCGTCACGTGTTTGATCTTATTCTAAGAAGGAAATGATTAAGGATCAGTCAGATCTCATAAATTTGACCTGATTACTTCTGTGTTGTGGATGCTGCAGCGCTCTCAGTGCGCATGAATCCGCCAGGACAGCATGTGGAAGCAGGTGGAGGAGGAGGAGGAAGGAGGAGGAGGAGGAGGGGGTTGCTGCAGTGGCGTCGCGCTCGGAAACCTGGGCCGAACGGTTGGGGCTGTGGAGGACAGATCAGGGGAGGAGGAATAGAAGGATGGGAAAGATTGGGAGCACCGATGTGTGTCGCAGGGGTTTAAGAAAGAGGTGGAGAAATGTCAGGATGGCAGGACTGAGTGCTTGTAGGTGGGCTAGACCTCATGCATTATACAGCCTTGGCTGAAACCGCAGCTTGTAGTCTATCGATTGATCCAGACTGCCATTTCGAGGAGCAGATGAGGCAATCGGCTAATTAATAGGCTTCTCCGCAGAGGCATAACCACAGGAGCTCGTACCATTCAGCGAAAGTAGTTGCACAGAACAAATGAATGCATTGTAGCTTGGACTCTTTTAAGCTTGCACTATAGCTTGCAGTCACAAGCGGTCATGTGAATGTGTGTCAACATGCAGCAGCTTTGGTCAGTTTGAGGTTTGTCTGAGGGTCAGGCCTGCTTTGTAAGCCACAGTGTGCTCTATTTATGACCTCCGGGCCCACGGAAGGCTGAATACATGTTTCAGGATACATGTTGTCCTGCTGTGAATCCCTAATGTAAAGTGATGTCCTCAACCGTAGCTCAGGGATGTTCATCCTTCCTTATCTTGTAGATAAGTGACTCACCTTGAGCTATGGGATGATCTTATTAAGAGGAAGGTATAGAAGAACATGCGTTGTGAGCCGGTTTAAATAGCAGCCTCCTTTAAGATTGACGTTATTGTGCCCGGAATCTGTTCCCTGATCTATTCATTTGATTTGATAATTCTGTTTCACATTACATTGTCAAATAAAAACATATGCTTCTTCTGCTCATGATTACTCTTTAGTCAGGATCAGATTTCCGAATATATATGATGCCAACGTTGCTGGAGGATGTCTGTAGGAGTTACGGTAGATATGAGCAAATCACAGAGAAGGGAATGTCTTCTCAATGTACTGTAGGTAAATTCTATGCAGACTACATGTACCTCATTTTTAATACAAGCTGATAGATTTGACCTTTGTGTTAAGCATGTGTTGTATTGTGTGCAAGTTTCCTCTTCAGTTATGGATATTTGATTGTTCTGCTTTTTGAGCTCGGCCAGTACTGTAGTAATGAAGGGAAAAAAACGACAAACCCTCTTTTTTCCACAGGATTTAAAGGGATCTGTCAATTCACACAGTGTTTTTTTAAAAAAATTTTTAAACACTGATGCTGTTATAATGTATTTATTTATTTTTTAATACAGCTTTCTAGACACCTTCACACGCGGTCTGAAAAAAATGTCAGCTTCAGACACGACTAAATTCCCAGAGATATTCTGGAAATAATTACCCCACCTAAAACAAATCCAATGTGTATTGAGCGATTATTCTCCATTCTAGATTTTCAGTGTAGTTGAGTAGGTCATGTGAGCTCTGGCCTGCTGCTGTTCGGGTAACCCCCAGTGGAGCTGACATAGTTGCTATTGTAGTCTTGGCAGCAGCAGCGGCAGCTTCTCGCTGTTCACACTCACATGAACTCGGCCTGAAACGCCAGAGTCCAAACTTTTCATTTTTATTCTTAAATATGCTGCACATTGTGCCTGAAACACTTTACTAGGTGAAGGTCAATTTATTATTTGGACACACAAATACATGTAGTAGTTAAAAGGACATTTTGCACTTGTCTGTCGCTGTATAAAATAATAAATAAATCAATAAAATGTTCTGGTGAGACTGTAAAAATGCCTCCTGGTTCTAAGATATTATTCACATTAGCATTTTCCTACGCCGCCTAACAAGCGTCCTGCTGACGGATGGATGATTGGTGTGCGTTTACAGTCGAACTAAATAGTAAATTTCCTGAGGGGAGTTTAAAGTAGCGTCTGTATTTTCACTGTAAGGAGTGTGTTAAAGATTTGGATCTTATATGTAAATTGATAAGTTGCTAAGTAAGCTCTGAATAAAGCAAGTGCTGAAGCAGATGTTCATTTTCACTTCCAAGAAAGCAGCAGAACAATTGTGAATAGTACAGGAGCTCATCTTTGATTAGCTTTTGTTAGGACCTGTGTTTGTGGAGAAATGATCTGTGCATTAGATACACAGGCTTCATGATTGTAGCACCTTGTCCTTGTGGCCAAGGAACTTAATTATTCCTCACAGAAAACTATCAACAATTGCCACTTAATGCCACGTTGCTTTAGACATTTTATTGTAATTGATTTGTTGGGAATGCAGCAAATCATACAGGAGGAGATGTTTCAGTAAGTGAGTGCAATCTCTTATTCTTCCTGTGAGCAAATTAAACAGAACATGTAACAGCAAGAAACATTGGTCACACGCAAGCAAAAGGTTACCACATAAAACAAGCAGCATGTTTTTGTAGCCATTTTCTCCCTCACTCTCTCTCGCACACGCACGCACGCACACACACACACACACACACACACACACACACACACACACACACACACACACACACACACACACACACACAGAGCTACTGTGGGCTTGATGTTTAAAACTCTCCTGCTATTACCAGCGCATCATTGTTGCCATGGAAATGGAGCCATGGGACCACGGCACTCACTTCCCACCGTACCAACTGTTGTCAGCTGTTTCATTTTTTTTTCCAGCAGCATCAGCAAAGCCAAATGTGACTTAATCCATGGAATGGTGTTTTTTTTTTCTCCTTTTCATTGCCCACCATCGTTTTAATGATGTGCATAACAAAGGACAATGCAATGAAGCAAATTCATTTTTGTCAAATGATGCTTGAATTGTACCTCATAACCCACGGCTGTGTGGTTTGGCAGTACACCAGGGACACTCTCCTAGTAACCACCCTCTCTCTGTGTCTGTCTGATTCTGTCTCACGCCCTCTCTCTCTTGTTCGGTCGATCAGTCTGTCTGTCTGTCTGTCTGTCTATCCTTCTCACTCTCTGTCTCACTCTTTGTCTCTCTCTCTCTTTCTCACTGTCTTTTTCTTTCTCTGTTTCTGTCTCTCTATCCATGACAACGCCTCATTAGTTCTATTCCTGCTTTGCAAACCCGCCAAGGTCAGGAGTAGAGGCTGGAGATCACACACTCAGCACAAACGTGCCTCAGACACAAAGCAGCACAGAGCGAATGAAGCCCAGGATGAAACAGCTAATCATCAGCTGATTTCTTTACTGTTTTTTCAACACAACTAAACATGTACAGCTCGTGTACAGCACTGACACACTTCTTGTTGCTTCTTTCTGCTTGATAAACAAAGCTGTGCATTCTACTGAAAATACAACATTATTTCTTACTGCTGCATGATGGGAAGGATCACTGAGAAGGAAGAGAGGAAATAATGGCTTACTCACACCGATCGATGAAATAAAAGAAATAAGAAACATGCTCGTGTTAATACCATTTTTTTAAATTAACCTTAATACACTTTTGCTAAGAGCAGAAATAGCTTGATCCTGACAGATGAACATTACATTTGTTTACATGTGTTTAATGGGTGGGGCTTCATCTCGTTAGGTGATGACGACTCCACTGGATGTCATCACTTGTGTTTATCAAAAGCACGCAAAACCGATAGCTTTTATGTAGATTTTTTGTTGTTGTTTGTTTATTTTCTCTTTTAGTGATTTTAAATCCTTGAACCATGTTAGACTCAAATGTCTAATAAAGTCAAAACGTAATTAATCATTTAAGAGCTACTTCCATTTGTAGAGCAAGTTGCTGAGAGTTCATCACCCAGTTGAGAGGCTTCAGAATTTATGGCGTCATTTCTAGTCAGGGATCATAGTGAGCTGAGCATCAGTGCTTCCTGGTATTTGTGGTGTATTGTGGGATTTTATAGGACGCACAAATTCCAGTGCATTCTGAAAACTTTACTCTTTTGGACTTTCAGTCTGTTGTAGCTCCTAAATCCTAGTCCCCTACTCAAAAGGAGTAATTGTCCTTGTATGTCTGTCTCACTGCCTGTCTGATCCGCTGTCCAAATCAGAAATCTGTCTGACTGTACATCTGTATCTCTCACTATCTGTCTAACTATATATCTGTCTCACTATCTGTCTGACTATCTGTCTGCCTGTCTTAACTTTTTCTCTCACTATTTGTCTGACTGTACATCTGTCTCACTATCTGTCTGACTATACATCTGTCTCACTATCTGTCACTATCTGTCTGACTATACATCTGTCTCACTATCTGTCTGACTATACAGTATCTGTCTCACTATCTGTCTGACAATACAGTATATCTGTATATTGTATGACTGTACATCTGTCTGGCTATCTGTCTGACAATATATCTGTCTCACTATCTGTCTGAATGTACATCTGTATCTCTCACTATCTGTCTGCCTATATATCTGTCTCACTATCTGTCTGACTGTACATCTGTCTGACTGTACATCTGTCTGACTGTACATCTGTCTGTCTCACTATCTGTCTGAATGTACATCTGTATCTCTCACTATCTGTCTGACTGAATATCTGTCTGACCATACATCTGTCTCACTATCTGTCTGACTGGACATCTGTATCTCTCACTATCTGTCTGAATGTACATCTGTGTCTCTCACTATCTGTCTGACTGGACATCTGTATCTCTCACTATCTGTATCTCTCACTATCTGTCTGAATGGACATCTGTATCTCTCACTATCTGTCTGACTGGACATCTGTATCTCTCACTATCTGTCTGAATGGACATCTGTATCTCTCACTATCTGTCTGACTGGACATCTGTATCTCTCACTATCTGTCTGACTGGACATCTGTATCTCTCACTATCTGTCTGACTGGACATCTGTATCTCTCACTATCTGTCTGACTGGACATCTGTATCTCTCACTATCTGTCTGACTGGACATCTGTATCTCTCACTATCTGTCTGACTGGACATCTGTATCTCTCACTATCTGTCTGACTGGACATCTGTATCTCTCACTATATGTCTGACTGGACATCTGTATCTCTCACTATCTGTCTGACTGGACATCTGTATCTCTCACTATCTGTCTGACTGGACATCTGTATCTCTCACTATCTGTCTGACTGGACATCTGTATCTCTCACTATCTGTCTGACTGGACATCTGTATCTCTCACTATCTGTCTGACTGGACATCTGTATCTCTCACTATCTGTCTGACTGGACATCTGTCTGACCATACATCTGTCTCACTATCTGTCTGACTGGACATCTGTATCTCTCACTATCTGTCTGAATGTACATCTGTGTCTCTCACTATCTGTCTGACTGGACATCTGTATCTCTCACTATCTGTATCTCTCACTATCTGTCTGACTGGACATCTGTATCTCTCACTATCTGTCTGACTGGACATCTGTATCTCTCACTATCTGTCTGACTGGACATCTGTATCTCTCACTATCTGTCTGACTGGACATCTGTATCTCTCACTATCTGTCTGACTGGACATCTGTATCTCTCACTATCTGTCTGACTGGACATCTGTATCTCTCACTATCTGTCTGACTGGACATCTGTATCTCTCACTATCTGTCTGACTGGACATCTGTATCTCTCACTATCTGTCTGACTGGACATCTGTATCTCTCACTATCTGTCTGACTGGACATCTGTATCTCTCACTATCTGTCTGACTGGACATCTGTATCTCTCACTATCTGTCTGACTGGACATCTGTATCTCTCACTATCTGTCTGACTGGACATCTGTATCTCTCACTATCTGTCTGACTGGACATCTGTATCTCTCACTATCTGTCTGACTGGACATCTGTATCTCTCACTATTTATCTTACTGTACATCTGTCTCACTATCTGTCTGAATGTACATCTGTATCTCTCACTATCTGTCTGCCTATATATCTGTCTCACTATCTGTCTGACTGTACATCTGTCTGACTGTACATCTGTCTGTCTCACTATCTGTCTGACTGTCCATCTATATCTCTCACTATCTGACTGTCTACAAAAAAAGCGCTAAAAAAAATAAAATTTAAATAATAAAATCAATCCAGGACGGCCCTAAACGAACAGCTTATTTAATCACTAGCACCTGCATGTGTCGATAGCTAATGAAACTGAGAAGCAAGCTGAAGCAATCTTTGATTTTTAAAGCTAAATCTCTTTACACCAGAAGCAACTCAGCATTTCATGACAACTTCATTTCATGCTGCACTTTCCTGCACTGCTTCTGGACAAAAAGCGAGCTCGAATAGATGACATCACAACCGAAACATTTCTATGTACCAGGTTATGCTGTATGTCTACCTGCAAACTGTTTTGAGAGTTTATCACAGTTGTTTTTTTTAAGACATGTAATCAAATGCCTGAGCCATCACAGTGGTCATTCTTCAGTTATTCAAAATATCAGTACTCAAATGTGATCATCTAATAATTTTGTAGACGCCATGATAGTCTTTATATTCACACACTATAATATTTACTAACTTTAACAGTGCAGTTAAATGTAGCTACAGACAGAGCTCTGTTGTTCAACCTGTCACAGGAATCACATCAGTTTGTACTATAGCTCATAAGTCTCACTGTTTTTGAGAGACTTTCAAAGACCAGGATCTAAGGCTTTTGATTTGATTATATATTGTTATCTATGCTATTGCTAAAGATCAACTTTAAATGTAGGAGTAGTAGTAGGAGGAGAGAAAAATGCTTTAGGAACTATTTTGCACTCAAAACTCCATCAGTGACCAATTCATAACCTCAACTTCATGTTAAATCTAGAACGAATGTTTTTCGTTACACAATTGTACTTTTTTTTTATCATCGCAATCTCTGAAGTCTCCCAGATAAGGCTTCACCTTAGAGTCTGGTTTCTTTCTCGTATCGTCTCGGGGAGTTTTACTTCCTCACTGCCGTCACCTCTGGCTTGCACATGAGAGATACATTTAAATTTTGAAATGTTTTTTCCTGTATTTACACAAATGGATACAGCGGATACAAATAAAATAGAAGTGAATGTAGATGATTACACTAGTTGCTGCTGGTGAAGTGGTGGAAGAAATAAAAACAGGAAAGCAGATGGGAAAGAAATGCAGGCAGATGGTAAAGTGGTTTAGATGATCTTTATTATCACTTCAGGCTAGATGGAACTAAATTTGCACATCAACTGAACATTATGTAAGGCTGCGTTTTATCACTTTATATGAAAGGGTCTTTACTAGTTGTTGCTTATTAGATTACTAGTTTAATACAAAGAGTATATGAATAAATATGCATAGTTGTACCCCTATATAGACTATATCTTATACCAGATAGAAAAAATATAATAGTAAAAAAGTTTTAAGAGCATCATACACATGCTTAGATTCTTATCTTTTTTTTCCCGCAGTGCATACACTTTTTTCTTTTTGCAGTGTATGTGTACTTCTGTACGCAGGATGGTGCATTATGGGATTTGGACTTCATCAGTGAATCACACTACAGGCCGAAGTCCTGCTGCGTCTCGACGTCTCTTTAGCTGCTGCTATGACTTGCGTCAGCGTTTGTGAGAATGTTGTGAGAAATGTGAGACACAAGCCCACACACTGCATGCTCTTTTTTATTATAAAACAAAAGTGGGCAGTTTCAATAAAGACAACAGAGTAACAGGAAGTGTACTGGCTCATACAGGTTCGTCATAATAATGTGAAAGTTTAAGCCACATTTGAGCTAAAACCTTTTCAAACAAGACCATCTGCCTGTCTACTTATCTATCGTATCATTCAATCGTTCTATCTACCTGTTGTTCTCTCTATTGTTCTGTTGGTCTGTCTGTCTATCATTCTATCTGTTGTTCTGTCTATCGTTCTCTCTGTCTATTGTTCTATCTATTGTTCTATCGTTCTATCTATGCTATTGCTCTGAATATCGTTCTGTCTGTCTGTTTGTCTATCTATTTATCACTAGAACAAATCACTTGAAAAAGCTTTCACTGGTGACTAAATCACATTGTTTGTGGCCGAATGCCAAATTAGATGAGATAAGCGAGCAGTTCTAGCAGTTAACAAGCTAACGTTATTGATCAAATCTGTGGCAGGAAAATAAGATCTGAAAAAAAGGATTTGATTCATTCAACTAAATACAAATTTACCTACTACTCATTAACTCAGTGTTTAATCCCCAGTCTGAAAGCATCCTCTCCTCAACTGCAATGTCATATTGTAAATTATAATCTGATTTTAAGTCATGGGTTTCCACGTGTACGATTGATTTCTGCTTCAGTTGCTGAAAAATTAGCCTCGTTTTACGTTTTTGTTTTAAATAGTTCAAGCAATGTTAACGATAACGTTCGATAAACAGGAAAGTCTGTTTTCAGACATATCTACTGTAGATTAGTGCATCTGACTGATTTATTAGGAAGATGTTTCTCGGGCTCCTGCCCCAGTTAAATGGGGCTGGTGACATCTTCGGTTGCGACAAAAGAGCTTTTTTGATCTAGCATGTCGTTTGATGCGTCTTTAGATTTCTCAGTGTCTTAAACAGACGGAATTAATCGTTTTAATGATGCGCATAACAAAGGACAATGCAATGAAGCAAATTCAGAAATCACTTGAACTTTTTTTTAAAATATATAATACACTACTCTATAGAGTGTCCAATTGAATATCATCCTATTATTCTATACCTTGTAGCTACTAATCCAGTTGACCTTAACCCAGGCATATCGTATTTGTCGCATTTACGGCCTCCGTGCCTTGTTCTTCCTCTGTGAACTTCAGAGTCTCATTTTTATCATCGCCGTCAACACACTTGCTGCAGAACCAAAGGGCTTTTCACACATCTGCGATGCAGACCCACGCCGAACACATCTGTTGTTTAACACTTCAGCCGTGTGTGTGTGTCTGTGTGTTTGTAGGCTGTACGAATACAGCTCACTGGATATTATTGATTGATTTATTCAAGGACATGTTTGAACATGGATAAATCTGGACTTATTGTGTCTCTGTATGTTGTGTGTGGGTTTTCTTTTGGAAATGACTTTATTTTGCTGGAGGAGCTTAGGTATAGACATGATGGAGATGCCTGTGTTTTAGGAGTGTGTTTGTCCAGCCAGTATTTCATGCCCAGACTAAGTATGACAACTTAGTCAGGAACCTTCTTATTAACACATTATTCCGCACTGTGTTATGGTTTGTACTGCTTTCTTTTCTAGTTGAATTTATGGAAATTATACTTGGGAGTATAGCCATATTAGAATTTGCTTCTGCCAGACTTGACTGTATTGCTTGTATATTTTTCCAGTGATTTTTGACTGTTTTCACACTTATATATAAATTGTATTGTGTTAATTGTAGTCGTGCCTTTTGCTACTTTCTTTGCCTGGTAACTTTTGTAAAAGAGATTTTATGTCACTGAATTTTATCCTAGTTAACTAAGGGTTACTAGTTAATTATTGGTTCTTTTTAAGTTCTTTTCAGAATGACTCATTTGAGCGTAATTGGGTATTAGTTGAAAATCAGTTATTTTCCTTGCTTTACGTAACACAGCCACATATTTCCCTTGATTAAGGAAAGAAAGGAAGGAAAACACAAAACACAACCCCAGCTTGATCACTAGAAAAGGTCAGCAGTTAAAACCTTGTCAGTTCAGACCAGAAAGCGCCTGCAGCGTTCATAGACTTTGCCCCAAGGCAGCCTTATTTGAGTGCCTATCTCTCTACAGCTCTTCTGGGAATAAATATTAAAGGCTTTTTTATTTAGTTGTGAAGATAAATACAGATTTGATTGCTAATTATCCTTGAGCTACATTAGTATGATCAGGTGAATGGCCAAGAATATATTTCATCTAGCTTATGCTGGAATTTAGGATTATATAAATGATGTACTACTAAAAAAAAAATAATAATAATTTCATTTTAGCTTGAAGTAGAAAAGAAAGAGCATTAAGCGGTGTTCACTGAACATGAAGGAAAAAAACCCCCTGAAAAAAGAGAAGACAATTCATATTCATTTTGCTTTACTGTTAAAAGAAAACATTATAGGGTAAGATGTGGTATTCTGTAATAAAAACAAAATGGAGGAACTGCTCATCAGTACATTAGTTGCACTGTATTAAGTCATGTGGTGTCTGAAAACAAAACAAAAATACAAACCATTCGCTAGCTAATTCACAATCGTGTTCCCTCAAAAAACATTCAAAATACTGAGGTAAAAATCTATTGTGGTTTGTGTAACAGGGTTTTTGTTTTTTAAATAAATTCTGTCTTGTACTACTGACTGTCCTAGCATAATGTAGACATCATTTTGGTGAAAGCAGCAGTCATGAAACCCAACATGGACTAATATTTTGTGAATAGTTTAGTGAAGCACTACATGATTTACATATTTTCACTACTAATTTGATCAACAGTGGGTGTTTATGGTAGATGGAGAGTTTATAGATTACATCCATGACTGACTGTGGCTAGTCAGACAGCTAACTGGCTAACACTGTTATGTGTTAGTGATGCCCAACTGTGTCAAGATGACCTTTTGTGTTTTAAAATAAAGCTGAGCTCCAGTTGGTCATACCTATTTTCTTTTACCTAGTAAATGGCCTCACATATTGTCACATGTATAAATTATTAGCAGTTTAACTAGCAGGGACGCTAATGTTAGCAGCAGAAATGTTAATGTAATGAAAGAATTTGCGTAGTGATCAAGCAAAGCATGTCTTTTAGTTAAGCATACATGTGTAAATACTTTGCATGTGAAAACAATAAGGTGATTTTCAGTTTGTTGTAGCTAAGTATTTTGAAATCACTAGCACTTAGATTTATCTGATAATATCTCACAACTTCTACTCAAAAAGGATTTAACTTTGTTGTCTTCTGTGTTGGTAAAGAGCCAAAAAAGCTATAGCTCATTAGCACTTTTAGGGCACAAGACAAACCCCAAGAGTCTCACTGACTATCAAGAGGCAGGAGTTCTCAACGAATGATTTACGAACAGAAGGTCAAAGGGTCAGGTCTTTTTTTAACACAGGTTTTATCAGGACAGCCAGTGGAACAGCATAGTGATTAGGTCTTGATGTTGATTCAACGGGACACAGTTGAAGCCATAGTGCTGCATGTTGTCAGGAGCTCTTCATGCTTGTCATTAAGGGCATCTCTGAGAGTTATCACACTGTGCCAGAGTAGATATGCTCGAAGCCTGATAAGGTGTTAAATGGTAAGGCCAAGCATCAGTCTTCTCTTCATGTTCCTCAGTGGATTGTCGTGTAAAAAGACTTCCCACTGTCACTGGATGAAAGCCCAGAGTCATTGAAAAAAGTGTTAGATTAGATTTTACTTTCATCATCAGAGATCAGCTGAATTTCTGGTGATATGACCGGATTTGTGTTACTTTTATCCAATGTTTTAACCAGACAAGAAGTGTTTTTTCTTTTCCACCACAGAACTCATGCAAGTTATATTTTGTATCATGTTAACAGTCATGTTTTCCAGCTTTGATAAAGCTTCACATTAGCTTTCATTCTTGTTAAGTTGCTGAACTAAATTAAACTGCTCATTATTATCATTATTATCATGTCATTGGTATTCGTTTAAACCCATTTAAATCAAGTCAAAAAGTGTAAATATATCAAACTAAAGGAGTTTGTGGTTTGTCCTCTTTAACCTTTCACCGTCTAAAAAAATCATGGTTTTAAGAGTTAATTTGAAGAGTTAAGTGTGTTTCAAAAATGCTTTTGTGCACACTACAGTTGCCATAAGGGTTGTTATCCGAGTTGGACCTAGTCAGGGGAAACTGTCTAGTGCTCCTTTTCTGATCTCTCTCATCAGCAAGGTGCTACCACCTGAAGACCTACTGCTCTTGTTTCATCACAATATGCTGTGTAAACACTAAAGGGTAGTTTGTGCATATGAATATTGGGTTCGGGAGATTCTGAAATGCTCAAACCAGCCTGTCTGGCACCAACTTGCACCAATTTCCTTCCCATTCTAATGTGAATATAAGCAGAATCTTGACCTGTATATGCATGATTTTATGTACTGAACTGCTGTGATTTAGCTGGTTGGATTGGTGAGTGTTTACTCTTATCGATAAATGTTCTGTCATGAAACGTGAATTTTTTTTTTCTTCGTCACAGCTGGAAAAGCCTTCCGGGGATTATGTAGAACTATACAGCAAAGAGTTTCCTTTTTCCAAGAGCGTAACTGACAATTAATAGTGATGTCCTCTATCATCACATTGTTTTAAATAATAATTATCAATCCGTCTATCTATTTTAAGTAATCTCATGTGACATGACGTGTTTGAGCTTGATGTTATATTGTGCCACATAGGATATCCTCTTGAAGATATTGATTTATCTGCCATATTTCTAGTCTGTATAAATCATTTAGGCTGTAATCTATAATTCAGAGCCATTTCTTCATGCTTTGCTGCCACTGATTGCTTCTCCCGAATAATCAGGGACAGATAAAAGCTCATTGCGTCAAGGTCAGAGCTGAGGCAGTCGTGCAATCCGTATCTCAGAGGACCACTGTGATTAGAGCTGGTGAAACTAAACGAATGGTCGAGTTACAGAAAGAGACCTATAGTGAGAGGAGAGGAGTTTTTGGGAGAGATTTCCTGATTTCCATTTTGCATGAGAGAAGAAGAGAGATGGAGATGGATATGGAGAGAGAGGGAATAGATTATGAAGGTCAGGAGTATATGATAATGGGTTTAAGTGAGTTTACCAAAAAAAAAGATCGCTGTTTAACACTTCCTTCTCAAGAATATGTCTTTCTGGATTATTAGTAGAGTTTCCTGGTGGGAAATAAAGCACAAATGCCTGCAGTAAGCAGAAAGCGAGCAGGATTTGCTGAAGGTAAACTCAGTCACGCGTAATGAGGCACCTCTGCTTTTGAAGATTAAGCACTTCCGGTCACTTTTCAGCTGATTCTGTATCTGATAAAATGTTCATATGGGATTTGACTTTTATTCTTATTTTAACTTTTTTTTGTGAGGAAAGAAGGATCCTCCTAACTAGAGACTGCAGTGACTCCTCAGGTTATATGTGTATCTTTGCTTTTAAGATCAGTTCACTTTAACTTGCTTAAACACATTTAAGCTCAGCTCACAAGAGGAATTACATAGCATATATTGCTGACTCTTTCAGTTTCAGTTTGTTTCATCTTTCATGTTATCAAAAACACATCTAGATTGTTTGGTGAAAGCTTGGAGAAAAGGAAAAAGGAATCCTGCTGCGTACTGAGCTGTAATCACTGTCCAGCCAGTGTGCTGCTTTAATTCTTCTTTCAGTTGACTAGAAATCACTCAAAACAGCAGCTTTATAGGCTTGTGTGTGCGAGCAGGGACAGGTGCCTCCATCAGACTGGTACACGTTTACACACCACGCAATCTGACTCTTTTGAAACCAAAGAAAAGCTAGAGAGAGAAAATCTGTTTACTCAGCATTCACTTGCATTACAGTCTCTTGTCCTCTTGCTAAAAACACAGTGAACTGGCTGTTCAGGTAACAGGTAACATGGGATGAGTTCCCGACCTGAGAAAGTGTAACAAATGTGTACGCATTTAATGATCTCTGTTTGACTGCAAAGGCTTAGCATTTCTGTGTTGAGTCCGCCAGTGTGAGTCCCCTTACCCTAGAACCATGTGTAGCTATAACAAAGTGTGAAAAATGACTGTGAACTGAGAAACTGGAGATAGTCCTTTTAACATCATGTGGTAGCTGATAGTGTAATTATTATTTATTTATTTTTGTAAATAATATTTACATACCACGCTTTGATTTCTATCAGTTTGCAGCTTTAATCCTTCTGTAATCCACTGCTAACAGATTGCACAAGCTCAGATGGATATGCATATTAATACATATTATTATATAGTAGTAGGGCTGGTCGATAAAACGATAACGATATGTATCGCGATAGACATGTGAACGATAGCGATATAAAATGTGCTCGATAAAACGTTCGATATTTTTTATCCTTCGTTGGAAGAAAATAGCGGTTGTGAAGCAAGTTTGTTTGCATTAACAAAGGCGAGCACTCTCTGGTAACCTAGCAACGTAGGGAGTGACATGCTAACAGCCAATCATGTAACAGTATCATGTTTGGTTGCGCCATATTGTTGTCTCGTGCTTCAGTATCCGGCGACTGATAAGCAGAAAATGAGCGCCGCAGCGAGCGAGGAAATTGTAAATAAGAGGAAAAGTCAACTTCTTTTTCATATTTCTGCTGGTTTTATATTTCAAACAATGTTACTGTAGTGTTTCAGGTTTGTGTTTTATATTACAGATGTATCTCAGTTAGGCCGGAAACCATTCCTCGAGTAACTTGATTACAAAATTTAATTTAAAGCTCGTGCCGTGTGTGTGTGTGTGTGTGTGTGTGTGTGTGTGTGAGTGTGTGACGACGCGCTTACGTCAAAGCGGAAGGAGACGCGAGGAGTTAGCGGTCTTTTGATTTGAGGGCGCGGGCTACAAAATGGAAGGGTGCGATAACAATGGCAATGAGCAAAGAGAAGAAACAAACAGGAGAAAACGCCAGAAAATCGTAGCTGGCATACAGTAACACAACAGCACGTCGTACATGTTTATATATGCTTAAAGCACTCGGTGTGAAACCATGCATGGCCTCTAGGTCCAAGTTCCTGTCCATGACTTTTGATACCACAAAGCATTCCAAGAAGACAGTAAAGGCTTATGTTATGCCTGAGCTGTAGATTTAGAATCTTTTAGTTGCATGACTTAAAGGCAGTATTTTATTTATTTATTTATTTTAATGTATGCCTTAGTTTTGATACTTTAAAAAAATAATTTCTTTTTTTGTTTTTGCATCTCAGAAAAGGGTTCATTTAAAACCCAGAATGTTTGGCACTTAAATGTACTTAATTCTTCTCAGTTAACTTTGTCATTGTTCACAGTACAAGTACAGACAGAGAAACAATGGGTAATATCTAAATGTTTATTTGTGATAGAAAATCACAAATACTATGCATTTAAAAAATAAAAGTAAATTTTTCTAAAAAAAAAAAAAAAAAAAAAAAAGTTTCTCTTGTATATATTATTATTGTTCTTTAATTAAGAAAAATACATTTTATCCGATTACTCGATTGACATTTCGGTAGAATACTCGATTACTAAAATATTTGATAGCTACAGCCCTAATCTCAGTTTACCTCAGTTTTATTTATGTTTACAAAACACTGCACATATTTTAAAACATTTAAAACTGGATTTCATTAGTTTCACACTTCCGTTCAAATATTTATTGCTCCTACGCAATTTGCAGCTAAATATGTTTTTCATCTCTCTTTTTAATTTGCAAGTTGATCGATAAAAGTAACGTCATACCCTTCAACTGCATTTTAACTTTAAAGGTTTTCTGTTAGAATTGTAACAGTGTGCCAGGGAATCTTCCTGACAGATGTTTAATTTAATCCTGTGCTGTAAGATAACTCTTCCACTCTTCCACATCATTACCTTCTCACTTAGGTGGCTTTCACACTGGCTGTGTTTGCTGTGGTCCGAATCAGTGTGTGATTGTTCCCTGGTTTCTGACTCACCCGATTCTATCAAAACCTGATGCATTTGTGTTCATCTTCCATCATCACAAAGGTGCATGAAGAACACACTTTTTTTTTTGTGTGTGTGTTTTATTATTTTATGTTCTTGTGTGCAGTAAGACGTCTCACCTCTTCTACGTCCCACAATGTTCCCCCTGTCACTCCTGGTACACGTGTTTTGTGTAAACTAATGATGTCATCACCACACGCAAACAAACACACGCAATTTGTGGATGCTTTACTTTGTGAATAAGCGCAGACATGAGTATGAGTTGCGTTGATGTTCACAGGAATCGCTGCACAGTTCCAGTGCAACCAAACTCGCACCTCTTCCTACAGCTTGCCTTGGGTTAATGCCAATTTTTCGTGTGTGAGAGTGTGTTTTTAATGCCAGAGGCTGCAGTAACATAGAAGGACAATTCACCTGGGTTAACGCTGAGTTCATCATCCTGCTTCCTGTTCTAAAGATTTCTATGAGTTTCATAGTCCATGTAAAGTTCTGCCTTGCTTTATATCATAGTTTTATTACATTATGGAAAATTTGCTTTCTATCCTTTTTGTCTCTTTATTTTATCTTTTATTTTTTTTAGTCACACACACTGGCTCACATACAGTATGAAGAGACAATTAAAAGGCGCATGCCATTGCCTTACACACATTGTTTTAGCATCGCTAATATCTTTTGCTGGCTGTGTGTGTGTGTGTGTGTGTGTGTGTGTGTGTGTGTGTGTGTGTGTGTGTGTGTGTGTGTGTGTACATACTGTATGTCCAACATGTGTCTCCTTGAACACAGAGCTCATCCTGTTCTCCTCTTGCTCCTCCTTCTCTTCCTCTAGCAGCTCGCTGGCTTATGATTTCAGACCTGCCAGTTTTTTGTGCTTAGTGAGAGTCATTTAACATTCATGCTGACCCAGATTTCCTGCATCCTTCCTACCAGCCCACAATAAAAGTCAGAGGTTTTCACTCTCCCTCAGTGAGCCAGGCAGTCAGGACTGTTCTTTAGACGTGCTCTGGAAGCTGTACACTGGATCTGTAACTACTCTTCAGTAGCTGTAGATGAAAGCAAAAGGTGAACATCGAAAAACTGCAAATAATGTTAATGAGTGAATAAATATTAATCAGTGTCATTATTATTATTATTATTATTATTATTATTATTATTATTATTATTATTATTATTTCCTTTTCATGCCCACATGATTCACTGCAGAGCTTCAGTAGAAAAATAATGACAGATCCATTTATTTGACCTGAGCGTGAGCCTGAAGGTCATTCTGTCTGTTTCACAGATGCACTTTATGTGGCTCATCATCAAAGCTCATCATGACAATAAAAGCTACTTGACTTGACTGTGTGTAGAAATATTTTAAATATAATCACAGAAACTAACCCACAATCCTGAAGCCTCCGCAGTATAAAGAGGAGCTTGCAGTTTGTCAAAATTACTGGAAAATCTTGGGCCGAGACGCATCAGGTGACGTCATCACAACAACGAACTTGTGGAAATGTGTCTACACTGCTAGGAGTTTAAAAAAAAGCATCCTTTGCTTGTTTTATCAAATTTCACCTGTAAGATATCTATTAAAAAATTAAAAACATTTTCAATCATTCCTAAAGAGACTGATTTCTAGTTGTACGTCAAACATGTTGCAAACCGATTTATTCCTAAAAAATAAATAGACTGAAGTCTGCATGCTGAATCATGTTCTGATCCAAAATGTGTTAGATTTGAAATGACTTTAAAACAAATAGTTTTATGTAATATTTCAGTCCTGCAGCTTGTGTGGAACTTGAACTGCTCAGTATTAAAGGCACAGGTCCTCATTATGGTCATGCTAGAAAAGCTGCTTTGAATTTTAAGCTATGAAAATAAGATGAAGCAAACAAAATGAATCAAGACGAGGAAAGTTTCTTCTTGTGCAACGTGGAGAACAAACAGCTCAAGAGGTTTATTCAGCTCTGACATTCCGATCAGACCAGGAGGGGAACGCTAAGCTGCGGGAAAACAAGAGGATTTGAGGGAGCTGGAATGTTGAACTTTAATGCGTTGTTCCTGTGAAAACAGCCTCCCAGCGGCTGGGATTTTTGCATCTTACCCCATTGTTGACCCTTTCTGGAGAGACAGGACGGAAATGGGGAGTGAGTTTAGCTTTGGAAACAGACGCCAGGGGCTCAACAGTATAGACGTCTAACGCGGCAGACGAATGAGAGAGAAAGCAGCAAGATATGGTACTTTTGTTAAAACATTTCAGATTAAATGAAGCTAATTCTGAAGTCTATTTTTTAAAGAAGCTTTCACACTGCAGTTGAGTGTGAAAGAGCACAGTTCACATGAAAAATCCTGTGGAGTGAGAAGTGCAGCTCGGTACTGAACCCAAGGCTAGCTGTAGGAGGAGGTGTGAGTTCGGTTGCACTAAAACTGTGTTGCGAATGCTGTGAACATCAACGCAACTCGTACTCGTGTCTGCACTTTCATGAAGTAAAGCAAATAAAATTGTGTGTTTGTTTTCTGGTGATTACATCATTAGTTTACACAACACACATGTACCAGGAGTGACAGGAGAACATTGTGGGACGCAGAAGAGGTGAGACGTCTTACTGCACGCAAGAACACAAAATAATAAAACACAATAAAAAGTTATTTTCTGTCCCCCACCCCACCCCAATAACTCTTCTCCTCTGAAGTCGTTCCATCCAATCACCTGCTTCACCAGTCATTTAAAGAGTGCATTTAGTGCAACAATCATTTTTCACTCCCACTCGCCTCGACAGCTAAATTATAGCCTTCAGTGAGTGACAGAGGCTGACACTGACTAGTTTGTAGATGCTGCTGAGATCCCGCGTGACGCCTCCACGTCATTATCAACCTGGAGAAACTGCTCAGACACTGCTGTGGCATCTTCCACAATCAAACCTGCTTTAAACAAGACACTTCCCATTTAAATCCAGACACAATGCAAGGCAAGATACTGTATTAGACACTCAAGTCTTACACATGCTTTCCTATTAAACCAGCCCCCCCAACCTTCGCGGAACAAGGTGACCAGTACCGGGCTTCACAGAAATAATAAAAACTTGATTTGTAATTATTATTTTTTATTTTATTTTATTTTATTTTATTTATTATAATTTTATTTACATTTCCAGTATTTAGCAGATGCCCTTATCCAGAGCAACTTACATTTAAGTCTCATTTTATACAACTGAGCAATTAAGGGCTAAGTGGCAGCCTGGTGGACATGGGAATCGAACTTGCAACCTTCCGATTGGTAGTCAAGTAACAAACAAACATTGCTGGAGAGCTTCTCTGAAAAGGAGGAAAGACCCAATGATGAGACAGCAGAAGACTCCAAGTCTGCCAACCAAAAGAAAGCTGCATTTATAACAAAATACCTTTTAACAGGTGATTCATGTGCTACAAGCCTGCTCTGTATAATATGTAGCAACCGGCTATCCAACAAGGCTGTAGTGAAAAAAAAAAGATGTATAATGTAATAATTCAGTTAGATATTATGCACTTTAATGCATTTTGTTATGCAGGTGATTTCTCCCCACTGGTCTGTGGTGCACAGTTGGGAGCTGGTGTATTTAACGCTGAAGATCCCCATCATGTGATCTGTGGAAAACAAGAATGAGAATTAAACATATAGTTTTATTGACTTTAGTTCTTAACAACACTTTTACTCAGAAAAGACTAATGTATTGAGTAGTGAAGTGAAGAAACAGCTGTGACGACCAGCTGTAAAGTGCTTTATCAGTCTGGTGTAAGAGATCGTTTGAAGGATTGGATGGATATATGGATGGTAGATAGATGGATAGATACATGATTGGATACATAGATGGATAGATGGATGGATAGATATATGGATAGATACATAGATGGATAAATGGATGGATGATGGATGGATGGATAGACAGAACTTTGTGTTGCTATGTACCTGAAGTACGCAATGAAAATGTTGTTTAGAAACTTCCAGAAGTGCAATAATTGAGTTTGTCAGGTGGCTCTCTATGATGCAGTGGTAAATGTCGGTCTGGATCTCTGGGTTAGATAAACCGATTATGCAGTTAGAATGATTGCACAATTAAAAAAAAATTAAAATGAGTAGAATTAAATGTTTTAGATGTAGCATGGCTGCGTTTGTGTGCCATTTTTCACAATTTCTGTAATGTCACTTTGTTTTCCCAGCGGCCATTTCTGCTTAGCGCTCCCATTTATTCACATTTCTCCTCAGAAGGGGAGATTAGGCAGACCTCTTTCTGCTGGAATGTCACTGACTGCACAATATTTCTAATGTAAATGTCAGCGCTACTGAATGTGATTGAAAGTGAAAATGCCAAAAATGTCTGGATGTGACTAGACAGAGACAGAAGCGAGACAGAAAAAATAGAACGTTGCAAAATAGCTGGCGAGCCTAGCAGCAGCAGTGCTGTATTGAAATTGAACTCGAATATATTATGACCCCAGATCTGACCTATCCATAGCCTACTGGCTCTGTACGAGGAGATCTAATCTGTTGTTCCATGAATTATCATAGAAACTTGCATAATAATCAGGAAGCAAATTTGTCTCCTATCAATATGGCTTCTCGTGCTCCTAGAATTTCTCATTTTAAAAAGTAGAAATTATTCAGTCCCGCTAGGAGTTCAGAGTTTTTCTGATCGTTGCATCCTAAAAATGCTTGTTGGTTTTTTTTGTTATTTTATATATAAATCCAACCGCTAAAGAGCCAACTCTCGGTGCCAGTTCCATGCCTGGGTAACAGGGAGCAGCTGAAAGAGCAACAACAACAACTTAAATTGGTGAAATTACAAGCATAGGATTCTCCTTTTAAACTCCTAGCAGTGATTCGTTTCCATGTTTGGATGCAAATGTACGTTAATGTTCTGTTTGTGTTTGCAACTGCTATGCTAACGCTGCTGTATAACGTTTTATACAGTGACATAAGACAAGGCCCTGTGATGGCTCTCAAGCCCATGGAAAGGCAAATCGTTCTTCGAACCAGCACCCGGTTGTTTCTGGTGGAAAGGGGGCAATGTAGAACTTCAGCTCGGGGTCTAGTTCATCTTGTTACTAATATTTCTGCCTTAAATACTTGTATACATCCCAATAGTTCTTGTAGTTTGCTTTTTTGTCTCAAGTGGATTTTGAAGGTATTTAAGGTATAAATATTAGTAGGAAGAAGAGCTAGACTTGGTGGAGGTGGATTCAGTGGCGTGCATGTTGATGCTGCTGGCGTCAAGTTCAGCTTGAGTAGGTGTTGAATGATTCTTCATGACACTCTTGCGCAACAAATTGCATGCATCTAATGCAGTGGTGCTCAAATCCAGTCCTCCGAGGGCCATTTTGAGAATTGAACTGTTTTGATCTCCAAAAGTCAGCAAAAACATGATACCTTACCTTTGATTCAGAAATAATTATATATTTATATTTGTTTATTTTACACAGTTGATCTCTTGCACATTATTATGGCAGTCTGCCTTTGTAATAGTGATGATGTGCAAGGTTGCAGCGTGTAATTGAGCACCAAACAAAGCATTATTTTCTGGTCTTTGAACATCAGCCAGCTTTTGATGTTCTAGTGGGCGGAAGATTTTCGTTGACTAATGATCCCAAGAGAGTAAATAAATCTTTATTATTATTATTTTTTTTTTTATAAAGTTGGAGACCAACGTTTAAGCATCATACCAGTGGATTTTACTGTTTCTCAATGTGGTGGGAATAGGAAGTCTCCTGTGCATATCATTATTGGTGATACTTAATACCGCTGGTTCTAATTGGTGTCCGAGGCTTTCGTCTCTGTGCTTCAGAATCGATTGGTTATTATAGAGTGTATTATGTAATATACTAACTGACTCGGATCATCTTGCTGACTCGTTGCTGCCAGACCTATAGCTGAGCCCCTCTCATGCCTGTCTTATTGATTTAGTCTCCAGCACCGTGTCTCCAACAGCTCTATAATATTCCACCGGTCTAAAGCAGCCTCTGTTTGAAATGAGGGAAAATCTGTGCCGTGGTTTTGCCCCATGCTGTTTTTTTTTTTTTGTGAGGAAAATCTCTTCATGAGTTGGTAATTGACTGTCAGCTGCTCAGTGCACACACACAGATGCAGAAGTGTCCTCTCCATCGTCCTCTTCACCGCCCACATCTAAAGCATGGCAACTCCAGGGAGTTCAGCCAGAGCTGGCGAGCGCCGTTTAATACTTTGTTTACTGTCCTTGAAACATTCTGCTTTGTAACTAAGGTTTAATTTAGCATTAAGTCGAGCTTTCGATGTAGAATCATAGTAGTATTTTATCCGTCGCAGAACATCCGTGAAGTGAAACGTCACCTTTTTAAAATTAGAGAAGATCTGAGCTTGATCTTACTGCCTGCCATAACCTTTCATCAGTGCAACAAACAGCAGGCTTTTCTTTTGCTGTGCCGTACGTTTGTCAAGCAGAAGATAAAAGCCAGAGAAATGCAGGTTAATAACCAGCGCACCCCTGCTAGTCCACAATGCACCGCTCCACAGCTGCTTAGCAACAGCAGGAGGGAATACTGGACATGGCAGAGGACCATCATTTGCACGGCATTTCAGAGAGGAAGGGGAATGTAAATTGTCTATATCTGGTGAGAGATGTGTGGAAATAACTGGAAAATATTTACCCTGTTGTATCTGTTTGGTCTGTTTGCTAACTAGCTAGCACTGTCTATGCCAATCGGCTAGGAACCACAGAGGGGGAAGTCTAGCTTTTTCTTCTTCTTCGTCTTCTCCTCCTCCTCCTCCTTATGCTCTAACAACCTTATCTGAGCTGTTGCATCACGCTCAGTGCAGCACCCTCTGAGGAAAGTGCTAAATGCCTTCTTCCACATACACAAGCTCATAGAGATTCAGGATTGGCTAGTGTCTCGAGATCGACAGAGAAGGGAGTGAGAACATCATCATCCCATCCTATTAAACAAAACAGTTTGGAAAGGAGAAGGAGAATACTTTTGTGGAATCCCCTGCAGTACATTCGTGAGAGAGGGAAGCAGAATAGCTGTAGATGCTTTCATTAAAACAAAAGGTTTACATTAAAAAAAAGTGTTTATTATCTTACTGATCGGATTTTGAAGCACATGTATGTGGAATTCAGGTCACAAGCTCTATAGATTATGTTAGTATTCTGAGCTAGATGATCGAAGCATTTTGCTTCTCTCTTATTAACGCTCACTCACCTGGTTCAGAGATTATCGGATACTTGGCTAGTTTAATCATTTGTCAAGTTTAATCTACAGAGCTGGACGCTGCAGGTTAGTCCTGACTTCAGGTTGCAGTCAGATCAGGTCTTCACTGGTTCTACTTTAGAGCTCCTCACACAGCAATATGAACTCGGCCTCTTTTAAACAGCCCATACAGTACATGAACTGTGCTCAGACCATCTCCAGAGGTGCCTCATTTGTGGTTCATTTTGTTGTGCACTTGATTTGTGTGGTCCACAAAGTGGTCCCTCTGCACTCCACATGTAGCTCCATGGCTGGAGCTTAAGGGGTCGACGCAGCTGCACTTCTTAGTTAGCTTCCAGATAAAACCGTAACTGCGGCCTGTGGTCATTTGGTGTAACGACAGCGTTGTGTTACACTGAGACTGATACCATGGCCGTGTCTCTGATGCAGAAGTATTTGGACAGTTGTTAAGCTGTTGCCTCTGCTCATCACCACAATGGATATGAAATGAACCAAGATGCCTGGTCATTTTTATTTCGTCACTTCAGTAATCAGTAGTTTGGTAAATGTGGGTGTAGGGGTGTGTGTGTGTTTTTGTGTGTGTTTACACTGTTGTCTGAAAATCCTCATTCCACTGTTTGGAGTAATGCTCCAGCTTTTTGTATTGACTACAAGATATAACTACATGGTATTTAGAACAGAGTAATATCTTTTCTATAAATACACCATTATTAGTAAACTGAGATCTGACAAGCAGACGTTTGTTGTCGTATCGCAGACGGCTGCTGCACTACACTTTAGATGTCTTTGAGCTTCCACAGAACAGAAACACTCCATCCGATCTCTAAATGACGCCCGCTTTAAAATAGACTTTAAACAAAGTTTTAGCTGTGAGTCATAACACTTTGTCTTCTCAGTCTTAAGAATGTATTTAAAGAAGAATGAAGGTCTTTCCAACAAAAGTCTGCAATCCTGCAAGCTGATTCAGTTGTCATTATAATGAGCCAGTATAAAGCCTCCCTTCATGTCGGTATATGACACACACTCATGAGGTTCCTGTAAATAAATTTGCAGAGTTGTATGATGAGTTCAGCTCAGCATTCGTCACACACACTTTCCGGTGTGTAACGTGTTGCTGTTGCATCAGTATTGCAGATAATCATCTAATATTCCAGCTCTCGTTTTTTTTCTTTTTTTTTTTTCATTCCTTCCTGCGTTGATTTATTAACAGATTTTCACAAAACATTTTGAAGGACATTATCTACCACCTGAAGAGCCTGACTCTTAAAATAGAAGGCAGGAATACAAGTATAGGAGACAGTCAAAGCTGGATTTCCACTCAAGTTTATAATCAGATATTTTAAGAGAAATTACTATTATCACTAACATCTCTAATGACAAGCCTGAGGTGGTGATGATGAGGAAAAACTCCCTAAGATGATATGAGGAAGAAACCTTGAGAGGAAGCAGACTCAGAAGTGAAGCCATCATCATTTGGGTGAAAATTTCGTTAGTTTCTCGGTAATGTCTGTTTGTCTGCACACATCACGTTCAGCACATCCTCAGTCGTAGTAGAGCCCATGCAGACCTGTTCCTCGTTCATCACTCAAACGTCTAAACATTTGTCTTGGACTTGAAGGCCTGAGCAGTAGCAGGACGGGAAGGAAGGCTGTTATTTATTTTTTTTCTGGCTTGTGATTCACTGAAGCTTCGGTGTGGGAACGGTTTTGTGTGCTTCAAGTGTGTTGAGGAATGTGTGTGTATCTCGAATGTATAAACAATAAAAACAGCAGTGTGAAGAAGCCAGAGGTGTGTGTGGGTGTGTGTGCATGCGTGTGTGTGCGCCAGCTTGTTTCAGCCATATTATCAACCGTATTTCCTAACCGGAGAGCATTTCTCCTCTTGCATATCAGTGGAAAGAGTTTCTCTCCAGGGAAAGTTGCTGGGATTGTGTTGATAGAAGGCTGCTGTTGAGGCTGGATGTCAATCCAAACCTCGGGTTTGTGCCCTTGAGGCCACTTTGTGCTCCCTGAAGGCTGAATGCGAGTCTCTCTGCCTCACCTTGTTTACAGAGCTCCACCAATCAGAGCCAACTGCAGAAATGAAGGGGATTCTGGGACATTGGCTGGGCCTCAAGACTCTCATTGAGTTTGGCTGGCTGTTTGCACGCACACACACACACACACACACACACACACACACACACACACACACACACACACACACACACACACACAAACAGAAGCAGCAGAAAATCAATTCCTAGCCATGACTTTAAGTGAAAACTTCATTTGGAAGCACCCTGAGAGCCAAAAATCTCAACAAGCAATTAATGATGGTGTTGCTTTGAATCATCACATTTTCTCCGCTCACATTTAAAAAGCGATGCAGTCGAACAGCATGTCATGAGGACGTGTGGATCGTCCGACCATCAGAGCGCCTGCTTTCCGAGCCTGCTTTATTTTACAGATGTTACAAATGACTGTACTCAGTGTGACGCCACAATTACACACAACCTTATCCTCACTAACGTACACATCCAGCCAAATTTCACGTGAGGGCTCGACTAATCAGAAATTCATTAGTTATCCCATCATGTGCAAGCTTGAATATGCTTTCCCAGTCTCAGGACTTGTGTGCCAAGAATCCTACTAGGCCAAAAATCGGTAGCCAACATGATGCAATAAGTGTGCTACTAAACTAGTTAGTTATTTAATTATATTAATTATAACAACACAGGCACAAATACATGTATTATTACATATTACACAGCATTTTAGTTATACCACTACAATGATACTAGGTCTTTCTTATTGTTTAAACAATTCCAGTTTTAAAAAAATCTTTGCACTTTATTGCAGGATCTGATTAAATTCATTCTTCTTCTGTTTTTCCCCTTCTGGCCAAATACCGATCCTGCATCAATATTTCATCAGTGCATGAAGCTTTTCTGCTGTATTTTGTTTTCGGTTTTCATAAACACTTTATACTGTAACAGGTACATTTCACTTGTGAATGCGATATATAATAATCGACCTGGTAAACTACAGTGTGTGTATAGCGTTACGCAGGCGCTGGGATTCAGAACTCGCTATGACACTGAGGTGTCTCAACACTATTAAACATACAAAATAAAAATGTTTGATTTGCAAAAATAATTAAGGTGTTTTTCCCCTCTCTTTGGGTTTTAGAACAAAAGAAAATAAACTTTGCTTACTTTTAGCCTAATGAGCTTACAAGCTTGTGTCTCTCATACCTTCACACGCGGCACACATCTGGCCAGATGCTGATGTGTACAAAAATATAAATTTCAAGCAGATTTTCTATGCTAGAAATGCTCACCACTACACTCTAACCAAATACAAAGAAGAGATTATTTTTTTTTTTAAAACCCTTTTTCCTCATAGTGCTTCTTTTTCCTAGCCGAGTAGAGGCTGTTATTTCCCTCCCGTAATGCCTTTATATTTATTCATTTGTATTACTCACCATAGCAACAGGAAAGGAGTTCTGTCCTGCTGCAGTTTCACTGCTGTAGCCTGACATTTGAAGTGACAGGCGCACGCTCGTCTGAAGAATAGCCATCACGCTGTCTATCGGTGCTAGCTGCTTCACACGTAACTACACACTGCACTCTCAGCATATAGTTTACATATGCAGCATGTACCATTCAGACACGATTGGACATTTCTGGACACATGTTCTGGTAATGCTTCTGAAACATATCTATCCTAATCCTGCTTTATAATCGACCGGCTGTATGTGACTGATCTCTGTGTAAAACCATGTGACGTATGTGTGCTCATGTGGTGCTGTGGCTCAAGTGGTTAATGCTCTGAGTTGGAGGATCAGGGTTCGACCACCAGCACTGCCAAGCTACCACTGTTGGGCTCTTGATCAAGGCCCTTAAACCCTCACTGCTCCAGGGGTGCTGTATCATGGCTGACCCTGTGCTCTGACCCCAACCTCCAAAAGAAAGAAATTCACTGTATTGTATATGTGACAAAATAAAGGTTCTGCTTCTTCTATTTCACACTTTCACACTTCATGTCCACTACATACACCTCATTTTGAAGCAGCTTGTGCTGAAATGTATTAGAAGCTCCTGTTGTCTGGACTTTAATATGTATGCAGGCTTTACTAATGTAATGCAAACAGCCTGCAGCTCCGTTTCTCTGATTCCTTTTCAATGCGATCTGGATTTTATTGTTCTGTGTCTTAAACTTTTTTTCTTCACTGTAAAGACACTATTTGGCGTCGTTGGATTGTGTTGTCTTGCACTGAAGCGAAAGAAAAAAGTATAAAATCCCTCTTATTTTCCCCCTCAGGATAACGTACATTTTACCAACATGTCAATTCAGTGCACAATATACTGTAATCTGATTCCTAATCTGTGTAAATGTCTGACATTACAGATGTGGACAAAGTATAATCCCACAATATGTAACTGTAGCATTAAATGTGCTAATAATCACTTGACCTTCAAAAGCCCACATGTAAAACTAGTCGATTATGAATAGGACGTTCCTGTTATCTCTTATATATTATATACCCTTTTATACTTTGTGAGCTGGATCATCCTAATAGACTGATACACAATACAAGAACATGTGGTCAGAATTCATCCTCAGGAGCTCTCAGTTGCACTATTATAATCTGTTGTAGAAACCAAATGAGGATGAGTGAGAGTCGTGGCCTAATGGTTAGAGAGTTTGACTCCTAACCCTAAGGTTGTGGGTTCGAGTCTCGGGCCGGCAATACCATGACTGAGGTGCCTTTGAGCAAGACACCAAACCGCCCCAACGGGCGCCGTAGCATAGTTGACCACGACTGAAGTGCCCACTGCTCCGGGTGTGTGTTCACGGTGTGTGTGTTTACTGCTGTGTGTGTGCACTTTGGATGGGTTAAGTGCAGAGAACGAATTCTAAGTATGGGTCACCGTACTTAGCCGTATGTCACATCACTTCTGAATCTGGTTCCTCTCAAGGTTTCTTCCTCATGTCCTCTCAGGGAGTTTTTCCTTGCCGCCGTCACCTCCAGCTTGCTCATTAGGGATAGGGATAGAGCTATAGTATTTTATATTAATATTTTTGAAATTAATTTTAAACTTAAATTGCATGTACTCGTATTTTTATCCTTATTTTTTTCTTCTTATTATTTTTTCTATACTTCTGTTCAAATGTTTCTGGAAATTGTTAAAAACGCTCTAGAAATAAATCGAATTGAAAATGAAATTCTCATTACAGATGATCTCTTCTGTAGGTGGTTTTAAGAGTATAGTACTGCTGGCTCCTTAAATTTAAAGGAGGTTTGTGGAAAAAGGAGCTTCACAAGTGAAGAAAGAATGGAACAAGACGTGGGAAATTGTAAGATCTTCAGTAACTGTAAAGGTGCAGAAACTCTTAACTAGAGTCCATATATCCAGTGGACAATAAAGTCATAACAGATTATATATCTTTAGATTATTTGTATGATGTATGATAAAGTGGACTGAACTTATTGCAACCATATTACCAAGAAGGTAGTACGGAATGGTGAGGTAGTACGTAGTACGGAATGGTGAGGCAATGTAACCACTTCTTATTTCTTTCTGTATTTCCTTTTCTGTATCAGTGTATAGTCCCTGTGTCAGCTGTCTGCATGATTCTGTATCTATGAGCAGAGTTGTTGTTGTTGCTATGTGTGTTGTTAAAGTCAAGATTCCTAAAGTATAAATTAAAAAACACACTCAAATTAGGATTTTCGAAAGCTACTGCGTTCATGTGACTCAATTCGGTCACATGAAACCGATGTTCACATTTGAATGAAATAAATTCAGCAAGGATTTTCTCACTGATGGGTGCAGGAAGTCTCCTGGCAGTGATTAGGTAAAAGATTGCATAAATGTGAGAACGTGCAAAAAACCGCCGGATGAGTTGCTCTCATGGACTTCCATTAACTCTGACTCACCTGCTAAATGGACAGAACTGGAGGAGCAAACTTCATCACCAGTGCCTTCATTTAACCAATAATAACCTCTTGCTGCTTGCACAAGCCCTGAGCCAGCAAATGTAAACATCGGGTAGATTTGCTAGAATTAGTGTCCATTAATGTCCACAATGTTTGCTCAAGTTCTCTTTAGGAGTGTCCTAAGGATTTAAAGGAGAGTTGTTCACAGATTGACTTATCTGCTCTGGTTCTGCTCTGATGCGGCTCTGTCTCTGTCTCTGGTTCTGCTCTGGCTCTGGCTTTGCTCTGGCTTTGGTTCTGCTCTGGCTCTGCTCTGCTCTGATACAGCTCTGACTCGGCTCTGGCTTTGTTCTTGTTCTGCTCTGGCTCTGCTCTGATACAGCTCTGACTCGGCTCTGGCTTTGCTCTGCTCTGATGCAGCTCTGGCTCTGATCTGCACTGACTCTGCTGTAATGCAGCTCTGATGCAGCTCTGGCTCTGCTGTGATGCAGCTCTGGCTCTGCTGTGATGCAGCTCTGGCTCTGCTGTGATGCAGCTCTGGCTCTGCTGTGATGCAGCTCTGGCTCTGCTGTGATGCAGCTCTGGCTCTGCTGTGATGCAGCTCGGGCTCTGCTGTGATGCAGCTCGGGCTCTGCTGTGATGCAGCAAGCACCAGATGCTTTGCTTCTCGTGTGTTGCACAATTGGTGGTGCAGTTTGTGCATTTGTAGAAGCATTTCAAGTACAAATGAACATTATTTTTATTGCTTTTGTGCGAGTGTTGTAGATGTCTTGATAAAACGGTGCTGTTGCGACAATCCACTGGAAAAAGCAAAAGAAAAACATGATGCATCACAGCAATGGCATTTTGGTTTAGTTTACTCCCCAGTAACTTTTTAACTAACACCGTGCTAATGCTGGAGATGATCCTCTCAGAGCAGCTGCAGGGCTTGGACATGACATCCTCGTGGTGCTGTAAAAATTCATTTTGAGACGCTGTTCCATGTAAATGTTGAAAAAGTCGAATCTCCTGTTTTTCCACGTCTGCAAAAGGGCAGTACATGATCAGTGACGAGCCGTTCAGACGATGCCGGAGCTGTCCGTGTTAAAATGACATCACATTCCGCACTCGAGTCAGTAATGCCATCCTCATCCTCCACCAATCACCACAATATCCAGCGGAAAGCTATCAGGAAGTCCCAGTGCACTGGGGTGCAGCTCCATGTGTCCTCGCTTGTTGACTGATATAATGGAGACAACAAATTTGACAGTGAGTTCCTGTTTTCTCTTCCTGCACTTTCTTTGTGTCTCAGTCAGACAGAGTGATGGAGGTGCAGCTCGCACCCCTCTATGTCTTCATTTTAAATTCTTTAGCGTATGCCTCTTTTTTTACTGAGTACTGCTTGTTCTCTGTTTCTTTGTGTTCGAGTCAGAATGATAGAGACAGGAGCTGTGTGTCTTCATCTTTCTCCCCCCACCCTCTCCTTTCTCTCTGTCTCTCTCTCTAACCCTTTTTGTCTGCCTCTCCTCTCTTCTCCTCTCCTTTCCTCTCCTCTCTCCTTCTCTCTCTTCTCCTCCCTCGTTCGCTCTTCTTCTCTCTTCCTCTTCTCTTTCCTCTCCTTTCCTCTCTGCTGTCTTCTCTCTCTCCTGTCTTCTCTCTTCTCTTCTCCTCTCCTCTCTTCCTCTTCTCTCTCCTTTCCTCTCTCCCTCTCTCTTTCTCTCCTCTCTACCTCTTTCCCTCCTCTCCCCTCTCTCCTCTCCTTTCCTTTCTTTCCTGTTTTGATGAACAATAATCCCCGGCCTCACTCGTCTTCTGTACACTGAAAGCAGAAGACATGGAGGTGGAAAGTCTTTATGGATTCTTTTGTAAAACACACATTACAGAACACGATGGATTCATTTAGGCTCATTTAAGTAATGGAACTAATTATACGATTTTTTTTGCGTTCTGCAGATCAGGAGCTGTGAGCGAGAGGGAGAAGGATGCTCTGTAATAGCTCAAATCATAATCCCAATTATTTTACAGCCAATTGTGGAGAGGAATAAAGCTATTGTGAGGCTGACTGCTATCTCGCAGTGTATCAGTATTATCCAGTGTGCAGTTTCTCTTCCTACACACACAGACTCAAAACCTTTTAATGTTAATGTATTAAATTGTTTTTTGAGCAATACTCACACTTCAGCATTTTTAAATCAACAGTAAATTGACTCTACGCTGTACCTTTACCTGGACAGAATTTCACTGGGAGTCGGACGGCTTCTTATTCACTCTCATTATAACCGTTTCATGAGGAATAGGCGTTTAATTCACAAACGGAATTTTTTTTATTTAATGTGTAATTAAAGAGAGAAAACTGACATGTGAGAGCGCTTTATAAATGATTCTACATTCACACATACAGCGATTCGTTTGTTCAGTCAGAGCCGTGACTCCTGGTGTCTAGATTGTGGGCGTGGCCAAGGACGTGCTCCCCCTTTATCTTCTATAATACACACTGCTGAGTTTCACATCCATACACCAAATCTCCCTCATGAATGTTCTATTTTAGCAGCAAGGAAAACGTTACCTATTGTTATTTCCATAGCAACCAGTAGTAGGACTTCAGATGGCTTTGTAGTACAGCGACCGGGCGATATACTTGCAGGATAAATGATGGTGTGTGAGTAAGCGTAGATTTAGAGACACACACTTTTCATTTTCAGTAACCAGGCTGATGCTCCTGTTGCTACGTTATGGAAATGTACCGACATGTCGAGTCCAGCTCGGTGCGTTCCAGCCCTGCTGAGTAAAGGAGAGGATGGAGTGAGGACCAGTGTCTGAGTGCACTCTCGCTCTTTTGATGCCGCTGCATGGCGCATATTAAGGCCTCATACAAAAGACTCATTTAACGCGCAGGTCGTTGGGGGCAGCTTCAGAGTGCTGCAGGAGGAGCTGCAACACAATGCACTTTAGCTTAATGAGACTGAACATGTCATTATCTCTGTTCTGTACACACAATGTGCTAACCTTACACACACACACACACACACACACACACACACACACACACACACACACACACACACACACAACAAAGGTATTGTCTACCTTTAACACATCCTACTCACTCCCCTCTTTATCCCCCCCCCCCCCCCCCACACACACACACACACCTTCCACACTATTTCAGGGAGCTACTGTCTAACACATCCTACACTTTTGACACATTCTGTCACACACACACACACACACACACACACACCCCATGCATTCAGTGCCAACACTGTTAGAGTTGATTCCTTTTGTCTTTTAGCTGTAAATGTGTATTGTATTGCTCTGGTTACAGGTTTTTATCTCTCACCTCCAGGCTTATGGTTTGACTCCTGCCTCTACTCTGAGTCTGCATGTTCTCTTGGTCCTTCAGGCGGTACTCGTGTCCTCACCCAGTCCAGAGACGTGTGTTGTAGACTGGCTGGTATCTTTTAAATCCTGAGCTTGTGTGTAATTGGGCTCTGTTATGTCCATGGTGTCTTTAAATTCCTTGCTCTGACCCTGAGGCTTGTTCTGACCCTGTGCCGGATAAGTGCCACAGAATCCAGATGGATGGATTAGATTTGAAATGAATCTGGGATTGTCTGCTGCGCTTCTGCATGGATTTACATTTCTATTGGATAAACCACATTAGAGGAAGTAAAAAAACAACAACTGATTAGAGCACAGCTTTATCTTATACGTTATCCTGTGTACAACACACACACAACCACACACACACACACACACACACACACACACAAAACCACATACACACACACACACACACACACACACACAACCACATACACACACACACACACTAAGACAATTCTCTGTTGTTCTTTCAGCCTCATTATTATTATTATTATTGTTCTCTGAAGCTCTCCTGCTTCCACCTTTTGTGGATATCAGAAGCAGGGTTGCTCAGCTGCTGGATGAAGACTAAGATACCGTATCATCTGAAGACAGCTCAGTGAAGCAGGAGAGACTTTTCACTGACTTTGTTCTTCTCATTCTCATTCATGGCTTGTTAAACTAATGGTCAACAAAAACAAATATTCAGAGATGATTGGACAGAGACGTGGAACTTCTGCTTCTATTTTAAACCATGGATGCTGACAGTTCCTCCTGTTGTGTCAGTCCAAATCTCCACACAACACATTCTGCAGCGCTGAACAGTTTGTGCCTCGCAGCTCATTTTTAGCAGCTCACATTGACAAACATCTCCCCAGAAGCCCCAAAATACACAGCATGTCTGATTCACTTCCTGGTTTTAGGTTGATTCAGGATTGAATCACGTTCTCACTGCTGGTGGAACCTCAGGTAATCACCCCGGGGATTGATGCACAGGGACTAAGCCCTGTGTATCATGTTAATAGTAAATTGTAGTTAAACACAGGTATAGAGTGTAGAAAGCCAGAGCTGTGTGCTTTTGGTTTCTGCTTCTGCATGTGTCCAGGCTTAAAGAACATTCACATTTCTCTCTGTCTCTCATTGTTTATATTTTAATGCCATGACCGTACACATGTACAATATCACCAGAGCTTTCTGGCAAAGAGAACAATTCTCATTAACAAACTTATTACTTAAAGTAAACCGAGTTTCCATAGAAACTTAGGACCATAGAGATAATAGAAATTTCAAGCATTTGTATTGTAATCTTTAAACAAACAGGTTACTCTCTCTTCCTCTCTTATTTCTGTCTGTCTCTGCTTATCTCTCTTTTTAAATTCTCTCTCTCTCTCTCTCTCTCTCTCTCTCTCTTGAATTCTGAAATAAACAACAGCTGAAATCGACTGAAATGTGTCCTTGTACGTTAGGCTAGGTCAGAATATTAAAAGCCTCAGAAAGAAAGGTACAAGTGTTTGTGTGTGTGTGTCAGTGAGTGTGTGTGTGTCAGTGAGAGTGTCAGTGAGAGTGTGTGAATGTGTGTCAGTGAGTGTGTGTGTGTCAATGAGTGTGTCAGTGAGAGTGTGTGAATGTGTGTCAGTGTGTGTGTCAATGAGTGAGTGTGTGTGTGTCAGTGAGAGTGTGAGTGTGTGTGTGTGTGTGAATGTGTGTCAGTGAGTGTGTGTCAGTGAGTGTGTCAATGAGTGAGTGTGTGTGTGTCAATGAGTGAGTGTGTGTGTGTGTGTGTGTGTGTGGCAATGAGTGAGTGTGTGTGTGTGTGTGTGTGACACACACACACACACACACACACACACACACACACACTAACTCATTGCCACACACACACACACACACACACTCACTCATTGACACACACTCACTGACACACACTCACTGACACACATTCACTGACACACATTCACACACACACACACACACTCACACTCTCACTGACACACACACACTCACTCATTGACACACACACTGACACACATTCACACACTCTCACTGACACACTCATTGACACACACACATTCACACACTCTCACTGACACACATTCACACACTCTCACTGACACACTCACTGACACACACACACACACACTGACTGACACACACACACTCACTCACTGACACACACACACACACTCATTGACACACACACACACACACACACTCATTGACACACATACACACACACACTCATTGACACACATACACACACTCATTGACACACACACACACACTCATTGACACACACACACACTCATTGACACACACACACACTCATTGACACACACACACACTCATTGACACACACACACACTCATTGACACACACACACACTCATTGACACACACACACACACACACACACACACAATGAGTGTGTGTTTGTGTCAATGAGTGTGTGTGTGTGTCAATGAGTGTGTGTGTGTGTCAATGAGTGTGTGTGTGTCAGTCAGTGTGTGTGTGTGTGTGTCAGTGAGTGTGTGTGTGTGTCAGTGAGTGTGTCAGTGAGAGTGTGTGAATGTGTGTCAGTGAGAGTGTGTGAATGTGTGTGTGTCAATGAGTGTGTCAGTGAGAGTGTGTGAATGTGTGTCAGTGAGTGTGTGTGTGTCAATGAGTGTGTCAGTGAGAGTGTGTGAATGTGTGTCAGTGAGTGTGTGTGTGTCAATGAGTGTGTCGGTGAGTGTGTGTGTCAATGAGTGTGTCAGTGAGTGTGTGTGAATGTGTGTCAGTGAGTGTGTGTGAATGTGTGTGTGTCAATGAGTGTGTCAGTGAGAGTGTGTGAATGTGTGTCAGTGAGTGTGTGTGTGTGTGTCAATGAGTGTGTCAGTGAGAGTGTGTGAATGTGTGTCAGTGAGAGTGTGTGAATGTGTGTCAGTGAGAGTGTGTGAATGTGTGTGTGTCAATGAGTGTGTCAGTGAGAGTGTGTGAATGTGTGTCAGTGAGAGTGTGTGAATGTGTGTCAGTGAGAGTGTGTGAATGTGTGTGTGTCAATGAGTGTGTCAGTGAGAGTGTGTGAATGTGTGTCAGTGAGTGTGTGTGTGTCAATGAGTGTGTCAGTGAGAGTGTGTGTGTCAATGAGTGTGTCGGTGAGTGTGTGTGTCAATGAGTGTGTCAGTGAGTGTGTGAATGTGTGTCAGTGAGTGTGTGTGTGTCAATGAGTGTGTCAGTGAGAGTGTGTGAATGTGTGTCAGTGAGTGTGTGTGTGTCAATGAGTGAGTGTGTGTGTGTGTCAGTGAGAGTGTGTGAATGTGTGTCAGTGAGAGTGTGTGAATGTGTGTCAGTGAGAGTGTGTGAATGTGTGTCAGTGAGTGTGTGTGTGTGTCAGTGAGTGTGTGTGTGTCAGTGAGTGTGTGTGTCAGTGAGTGTGTGTGCCAGTGAGTGTGTGTGCCACTCACTGGCACACACACACACACACACACTCACTGGCACACACACACATACACTCACTGGCGCACACACACTCACTGGCGCACACACACTCACTGGCGCACACACACACTCACTGGCACACACACACACACACACTCACTGGCACACACACTGGCACACACACATTCACTGGCACACACACACACACACTCACTGGCACACACACTGGCACACACACATTCACTGGCACACACACACTCACTGGCACACACACACACACACACACACACACACACACACACACACACACACACACACACACACACACACACACACACACACACACTCACACACACACACACACACACACACACACACTCACTGGCACACACACTGGCACACACACACTCACTGGCACACACACACACACACACTCACTGGCACACACACAGACACACACAGACACACACACACACAGACACATACACACACACTCATTGTCACACACACACACGCACACTCATTGACACACACACGCACACTCATTGACACACTCATTGTGTGTGTGCCAGTGAGTGTGTGTGTGTGCCTGTGTGTGTGTGTGCCTGTGTGTGTGTGACAGTGAGTGTGTGTGTGTGTGTGTGTGTGTGTGAGTGTGTGTGTGTGTGCCAGTGTGTGTGTGTGTGAGTGTGTGTGTGTGTGCCAGTGTGTGTGTGTGTGTGTGCCAGTGTGTGTGTGTGTGTGTGCCAGTGAGTGTGTGTGTGTGTGTGCCAGTGAGTGTGTGTGTGTGTGTGCCAGTGAGTGTGTGTGTGTGTGCCAGTGAGTGTGTGTGTGTGTGCCAGTGAGTGTGTGTGTGTGTGCCAGTGAGTGTGTGTGTGTGTGCCAGTGAGTGTGTGTGTGTGTGCCAGTGAGTGTGTGTGTGTGTGCCAGTGAGTGTGTGTGTGTGTGCCAGTGAGTGTGTGTGTGTGTGCCAGTGAGTGTGTGTGTGTGCCAGTGAGTGTGTGTGTGTGTGTGTGTGCCAGTGAGTGTGTGTGTGTGTGTGTGTGTGCCAGTGAGTGTGTGTGTGTGTGCCAGTGAGTGTGTGTGTGTGTGTGTGTGTGCGCCAGTGAGTGTGTGTGTGTGTGTGTGTGCCAG